>NC_056731.1:154759228-155126728 GCF_019279795.1 Protopterus annectens
TCGCATATATGTGTATATATATATATATATATATATATATATATATATATATATATATATATATATATATATATATATATATATATATATATATATATATATATATATATATATATATATATATATATATATATATATATATATATATATATATATATATTATATATATATATATATATATTGATATATCTATATCTATATATCTATATGTGTATATATATATATGTATGTATATATATTTATATATATATATATATATATATATATATATATATATATGATTATATTTGTCAATGTATAGATGTGTGTGCATACCTGCACCATTGTAATTTGTAGTCCTTCCACACTGCACATTCCCTACTGTAGAATGACATTTCTCCTTGATATGTTACAGATATTGCCCTGACAGTTTACAGGTGAATTGGCTTACTGTTAAAGCATTGTAGCTTTGTTGTGAAGGGTCCTGGAGTCAGGAACTTCATGTGCTGGATATTAGATTGCACAGCATATCTTTTAGGGCTGTGGAGGTTGGCAACACAGCAATAATTACCAAGGATCCCTCATTTGTGCCCCCACCCCCATTAACAGTGTGTATGGTCTGTTATGTTGTAGTGAGTGGTTCAGGATGTTGTTCCCATGTGGATATGCTATACACATTTCTATCTGTATATACATTATATATATATATATATATATATATATATACATATATATATATATATATATATATATTTATATATCTATATACATCTATATATATATATATATATATATATATATATATAAATATATATATATATATATATATATATATACATACATACATATGAACATATTTATCTATCTATATACAATTGATGTTATATGATTATTTGTGTCTTACATTTATATACATATAGCTGTCCATCTGTCTACATTTACAGATATATAGTTGTCCATATGTCCATGCATGTTTGGCTCATAATTTTGGCCTGCACCTCATTTTCTTGGCAATTGACATTGATGATCTCAGGATTGAAGTCAGTAACTACTTATGACACCTTTGTGTCTCAGACTTCATCTCCTTCAAAATATGTGTTTTAATACATATAACTGTTTAACTAGAAATGTTTTAAGTGTATGAGAACAATATTTGACATATATCCCTATTTGTACCCACATTTTGTCACACTTTGTCCAGAATTCTTGCATTAAGAGGTTGTGTGGTATGATATTGCTACATTTCCTGTATTGTTAAATGATTGTGCTGGATGATATGTTTGTGATAACATCATAACATCAGATGTTTTTATGTCTGTCATGGCTTAGTGGTAAATCACTTTCTCTATGGTTTATAGGGTCCTTTGTTTGAGCCCTACAGAGGCTGCTTATTTTGTTGTTGGGCAGAACATGGGCCATTGGATACAGAGTGATGAAGGCACTTTAAAGCAGTTGTAAGCAGGTTTGCACAGGTTTGTGCAGAGGTAAGCACTGCTAACTTCTGGTTACAGTTTCTTATACACAGTTGGCTTCTACATTGCTTAACCTGTGTGGGCAGTGCTTACTCCTGCGCAAACAGGCTTAAACCTGCTTACTGCTGCATACAACTGCTTACTCATGCTTACCACCATGCTAATTTCTTTAAAAGAAAAGAGAAAGGGTTGATAGGAAAGTGGTGAAAAAGGGGCACAAAGAGGGAAAGACAGTAAGGAAAATAGCTAGGGATGTGCAGGAAGGATGTAGGGGAAGGTCCATAGCTGTCCATTTCTTCTATGGCAACAGCTGTGCATATACACTGAATTTGGAGGTAGGTTTGGGCACTCAAACCCCTGGGAGAGGGGCGAGGACAACAATTCATTGTGATGCCAATTAGACCAAATTACATGTGTCCAGTGGACATGTGTGTGAAATGGACCACTATGTATGGGGAGAGATTTTTTGGTGGGAACAGATCACCCTTTTTTTTCAGGAGGGAGTGGGATGTTCTGGAGGGGTAGTAGGTATATTTGGGGAAGTAGGTTGGGTAGGTTAACAGACAAGGCACACAAGACGCATACTGGGGTGGTATATGACAGATGTGGGGGGTAAACACCTTGATGGAGAGGGGTGTTGGGATATTGGAAGCCAAGAAGCCCCCTAGTGGTAACAGTGGGACTGAGGTCCCCACCCATGGGCAGTCACCACAGCACCTTCACAGCCCCAAAGGTGGCTGTGCTTGGGGCTGAGCTGCAGAGCCAGGCTGACTCTCTAATTGTGACACACGGCCCTCAAGGTGGCATAGAAGATCACCGACCTCGACACTGATCGCTCTACACACCACGACCCCGACCTGGCGATGGGTGACAGGTGCCTGTCCACGCCCAGTCCGGGGAGGGCGAGCCCCATCACCTGATGCAGTTCCACCCAAACAGACAGGGAGGTGCAGGGTTGGGCCCCAGACATGCTGGTGCCAAGTGCCTCGGCCAGCTGAGGTGGGACAGGTGGGTCCGCTGGGACCGGCCTTCCCAAGAGTGCTATAGTGTTTACATTTCAACATCATATATGGGTTAGTAATAGTCAACACATTCCAGGGTTAGGTATAACAGCATGCATAGATATTAACCCAGACACCAGATACGGAACAGTTGCATAGCAAACAGAACACATGCATATATGGGACCACAGTGGTAATAAGAACAGCATGCAGGTACATTGATGGCACCATGCCAACAATGTTGGAATAACTCAATATGGCACATGCATGGGAACCATTAGAATATTTATCAAATGATTGGAAATTATCAGAGTCAGTATATACCAGTTAGGGTGGGTATGTTGATTATTGTTGGAGATAAGGTGGGGGGGGGGAGATGTCAATTAACAAGTAGTATATTCCTGTACTCCACATTACTTTCCTAGTCGGTGCTGTTATCCGAACCTTACAAGTCTTACTACACCACCCTATACACCTATATTGGACACTGATATGGCTGTCAACATCATTACACATGAACCGGTTTTACCTGCAGTATACACCTCTTACCTGGTATACCTGTGGAGGGAATGTTTGTTAACACTGACTAACTGTTTGTACACATACGGCCGGATTCCAGGTTGATGTTTTGCACTATGCTATTACTCTTTCTGCACAGACTCTGGCCATGTGTTGACCATATGCTGGTATGCCTGGACATATCTAGAATATTGTCCTCTTCCACCTTTAGTGACCTGACATACACATATACATGCTGTCCTACACAGTTATATTATGTAGCACAGTGTGGGTGACAGTGACCAGTGATAGTTTTTTTCAGAGAAACTGCAACACTCACAATCCCCTACAATACAAGGG
Organism: Protopterus annectens; assembly: GCF_019279795.1. Classification (NCBI taxonomy): domain Eukaryota; kingdom Metazoa; phylum Chordata; order Ceratodontiformes; family Protopteridae; genus Protopterus; species Protopterus annectens. Next base: position 154,762,539 of record NC_056731.1, read on the forward strand.
TGGACAGTACCAGTACAGGTTATATTGGTCTGTATTTCACAGCACAATCTAACCACAGATTAACAGGTTTGGATGTAAATGGGGCATACATGGCTTCTTAGTCACATAAAGTATTGGGAAGTTCCTAGTGTGCCAGGTTTGTTGTCATAGATGTGCGTGTCAATCAGTTGTATCTCCTGTTTGCTGCCTATACGTCTGGTTTCATCCCACTGATTTCCTAGGGTGACAGGTTGATAGGCATTAGATATGGGTCACTTTAATAGACAGTCTGGACATATCTGTACAATTGTGGTATATAATTCTGTATGCAGACTACTACCACTGGCAGGATTCAAATCGTGGCTGTGTGTGCTAATAAAACAACAGTTCACAACTCAGTTGCATGTGCTATTCGGGTTTTGTTGTCTGCGTTTTCCCTGTTAACTGTCTATGTGTCTCTAAGTTGTACTAAATGGCCTCTGGGGATTATACCTGTCATATATAGGCATTCCTACACATTCACGTTATGGTGCATGGTGTGAGTAACAGTGCTTAATATTACAGTACTATTACAGTACTATTACATGATTGCAAATCTACATTACCATATGATACTAGAATATACACATACAGTCCAGCAGTTAGACGTGCTTTATCAGGGTATTACACTTTTATTGCCATACTAACGATATGAGATTCTTCCTGCCATATTCTCTAGTGTATGCAGTACTTGCCTTGAACAATACAGGTTTCATACTAGCAATTACTTTACTACTACTTTTATTTTTATTTCCTATGACAGTAAAAGCATGAGTATTACTAACCTGACTTGTGTCGCAACTGCGCCAGGCGGCAGATGTGGGCCTCCTGGTTTGCGGCCCACTCCATTGCAGCTGTGGGGGACATAAGAGGAATATGTAGCCATACCTATCCATGATATACCTGAGCTGGCAATTATTAAACAGGTAGTGGACTGATACTTACACACGGCTAGAACAATCCCTGATGCTCTTGCCTCTTGGAGCCACTCCTCCAAGAGGTCCCCCTTCCACCGCTTCAGGTCAGCATAGTGGTGCCTGACCTGCTCACCAGTTCAGGGTATGCCAGTGGCACTGGTGAGATCACGGGCGAGATGGTCCCAGGCTTCCACCTTATATTGGGAGCACTGGTACTGGCCCAGCAGCAGTGTCTGTGTATGGTCTTTAACTAGGAGTCCAGCCATGACCTTGGACTCCTGGATGCACCAGTGCTGTGCCCAGAAGTGCACTCCTTCTCCCCTTACTGCCATAATGCCTGCAAGGGGAAGCTACAACAAGTTATGAGCTGTAGTCCCACCTCTTGGGTTTAAGTAGGGCCAATTTCCTGAACTTTTCCATGATTGGCCGGTTTTGAAAAGGCTAAGCTATGGGCAAACCTGCTTACCTAAAGTTGGCATTGTTTAAAAGGGTATACCACTGGGCACAAAGAGTTAGCTAGTCTACACATTGCTTATGCCTCCTAAGCTGGCCTGTGCAATGCTTGGTGTTGCCTACAGTAGACATTCATTATAATGCCTTTTTGGCATTGTGTTATTATTTATTACACCTTATATGTATGCCTGGTATCCCTGATAGATGTGTACGTACACTCTGTGGGGTCCTTGTGTTTTATTGGGGACTTAAGCACTCTATTACAAGTACACCTCATGTCTGGGCTTACTCTTGTACTCTAGTTCACATATTTATGTTATGTAGTCAGTTATGGCACATATGACTGTATACTGATGCCTTTTACAGGTTCAGTTTGGGTATACTATGGTGAGGACATGTTTACTACTACCGCATGCTTCTGTTCTTCTGTAATGGCTTGGTGGATAGCTACTGGGACTATGGTGTATAGGGTGCTAGGTTTGAGACCTGCATGGCTGTTTATTTTGTTGCTGGACAGACAAATGCCTGTTGGATACAGAGTGATTAAGGCACTTTAAAGCAGTTGTAAGCGGGTTTGCGTGGGTTTGCCCGATAGTAAGCACTGCTTACTTCAGTATATGGTTCCCTACACTCAGTTAGCTTCTACTTTGCTTAATCTGTGCAGGCAATGCTTACCCCCGCACAAACGCACTTAAACATGCTTACTAGTGCTTACATATGCTTACTACTGCTTATCTGTGCTTACACTTCCTTACTACTGCCTTATTCATTATGACTCTGACTTCACATGTGCATTTCCAGCAGTACTCCAGTTCATAAATATATGTTATTTAGTGGGTTTTGCAATAAAAACATTGGTTATACCATGCTTTTTCATATAAAATAGACTGTGCTGCAGTGGGACTTGAACTGGGAATGCTTGCTTGTTAAGCAACTGCTCGGCCCACTACACTATTGCTGTGCTGCTTCATTTGCTTATATCTTCCTTGTTATCCTCTTCAACCTTTTAAGCTGCTTTAACTGTAGCTAAGCAATGGGCACACCCATGCACCTATGGTTAGCTGTAGTTGGATTTAAAAAATAAATAAATAAAGGGGTTTCTTCTTTTGATTTTTATGTTCTGAAGCTGTTGTACACATGGGGGACAGTTGATGGGGATATGCGGATACCTATGTGCGGTCTCGCTCATTTATTTCCACTTTCTGCTGTTCTACATTGCAGGGGCATGTTTATTTTGAGACCTGTGCTCTCAGACACGCCCCCTGCACTTGTACATGCTCCGTGTATGCCTGGGAGGTCGGGCAGTTGCCTTCATTAATATGCATGGTGCTTTGCCGTCCTCCTCCTACACGGGCGCTTCCATGCAGGACTACGCCAGTCCTGCATGGAAGATTAGTGAATCTGGGGAATAGTAAAATACATTTCCATGGTGACTGTAATCATTTTTCTTTCTTATTGCCTTTCTGATACATTTCCGTGATGAGATGAATAATACATTTTTATGCAATCTATTTTCAATATGTTCTGCACTATGACTTTTTGGTATGCAAATGCAAAGTTATTCGAATGAAAACTGCTAAAAAATTTCAGTTACAATTAAATGATTCAGTCTTGTATTTTATCTTTTACTTTCTACAACTTGTTTGTTTCTACTTTATAGTGTGTGTGTGTGTGTGTGTGTGTGTGTGTGTGTGTGTGTGTGCACATGCGTGTGCATGTGTGAGCATGTGTGTGTGTATGCGTGTGTGTATCTAAGCTGTACAGGAAAGAAAAGAACAGTTAAACACAGCATGGCAAGATTTTAGAAGACATGAGTCTAACGTGCTTTGGTTAAAAAGTACACAAATGCTGAGGTATATGAGTATATGTTTTGAAATGGCTATGTATAATATATATATATATATATATATATATATATATATATATATGTGTGTGTGTGTGTTTGTTCGTGTGTGTGTGTGTGTGTGTGTGTGTATATACACACACACACACACTCATATACACACACACACACACACACACAATTGCGCGCGTGCACACACACACACACACACACACACACACATATGTAGATAAATTTATATATATATACACACACACACACACACACACACATATATATATATATATATATATATATATATATATATAAATATATATATAAATATATATATATATAGGTTTGCTATTGTTTGTGCGAACAACATTCTGTGCCAAAAATCAGAATGTCGTGCAAAAAACAAAAATGGATGGGATAGTCGAACACGCTTATGCGAATGCTGTAGTGCATTCGCATAAGTGTATTTGACTATCTGCAGGGAGATCACGGTATAGTGGGGATTGGAAATTCATCAATATCTCCACTGTAGTGCAATGTCAGAGTTAGTTGCCCCCCTGCAGAAATGTAATTTGTCATATAGGAGTCTGATTTACATCAGCTCCTATACGGCTATCACGTGATGGTTTGTCCACAATGTCGACTCAAATGTGTCTATCATTTGGGTCGACATTGTGGCAGGTTGGAATGTGTGTTTTCGGTTTTACTATTTGTTGTTACGAACGGCAAATGTTTTGCCGTTCGAACAAACAATAGTAAACCATATATATATATATATATATATATATATATATATATATATATATATATGTATATATATATATATATATATATATATATATATATATATATATATATATATATTTATACATGTGGTTATACTGAATTTTGGTCAACTGTGCTTACATCTGTTTTGCCAAATAGATTGGATCATCTAAACAGATGATCAAGAGGTGTGTCAGACTGCACAATTTTTGGGGTAGGGAAATATGCTTCTCCCCAAGACTGCACAATCTTGGTCTAAGTATATATAATTAGCAAGGGGTGTGGGGGAGGCAGAGGTTTGACCCCTCCAAAAATTATATTTTAAACTATTTTTGTTTTTAAAGTATTTGTATGCACTGTGCTTGTTGATTGGTACATGTGTAGTAGTAGTGTGTTGACATCTGTTTAGATGAATAAATTGAATCAACTAAGATGATGTACAGGTATGTGAAACCACACATTTCTCGGGGTACGGAAATATCTCTTTCAACTAACATGAAAATGTAAATAACTCAGTCAGGTTTGGAGTATAAAGCAACAGATGTATCAAGAAATAAAACTCCTTCCAAACATGGCTGCAATGACAGCTCAAAGTGTATAAAGAGTAACACAACTTTAATTAAACAGGTAAGCACTTTTACAGAGTCTCCTCTGCTTCTTCAGACCAATATAAAGTGAAAACATACAACTGCAATAAAAAAAAAAAAATCCTAGCCAATCATTTGTTACAATAAGAATCACAAGTCTAAAAGCTAATAAGGCAGGAACAGTTCTCAACTCAAGTTGTAAGTCAAGCTCAGGTAGCTTTACCAATTAAAATTAAACATGCATCATCTTAAAAAATATACATCATCTTAAGAAATAGTGTATATTCAATACCATCACAAATAATTTTTAACACATTCTAAGACAGAACATCACAGTTAAAACATGATATGCCAAAACACAAAATCATCAGAGAACTTTGCTTATACAATGAAATAAAAAGTCAAAATGACACTGTTGAAGTAACCATCAAATGCTGTACACATAGAAATATACTCTTATTTGTGTTGAAAACAGCATCTCTTAAACTGAGTAACTATCCTAAATCCAAAATCAAAACCAAAAAATGTATCCTGCATCTTAATAAGGTATTCCTGCAGGTATCGTACTTATAAATAAAATAATTGAAATACGGCATGGCCCGCCACGTCAATCCAAAATGTTAAAATCTAAGAAAACAAATAAATCAAGCAGAACTCACATAATTATTGTCATCATCTTCAAGATAAACTATCTAAATTCCTGAGTATCTTAAAGGAGAAAAAAATGTGTAGAATCCCAGACATGGCGAGACTAATAACATCACTACTGAAATAAAAATTCAACTATAATCAACAAATACTGATCAGAATGTGACATGGTCAGGTGACTAAAACTGGCCAATCATAAATAATGCAAAGATCTAAAAGCATTGTTGCTTGTGCTAAATCAATAGTCTTATGTAATTATGATGCACTTAGTACCTACATGATAAAATATATAAAAATATATAAAAATATATAAACCAGTATCATGATTTAGGCAGGACAACAAGGCAAAAAAATCACAAAACTAAATCCATCCAAAGCTGCAAAAAATCTAAAAACGGCAGAAATAAAACTACCAATATTGCTGTCTTCAAAGTATCTTAACAAGCTAATAACATCATACCTGAAGTAAAGTCCCAAGAATAGCAAATGTAACAATACTACATGTGTCATAAGATTAAGCAGCATACAATTAGAACTGACCATTATAAACACATCATGTTCATGTGACTGATAATAGCCAATCAAAGTTAGTACAAAATATGAACTACCTTTCTAAGCTCACATTAGGAAACTAAAGAAACAAATAGTAAAAAAAAATTACTTCACACCAAACATCATCAGTGTGGCACCCAGCCACACACAAATATCCTAAGTCTGTAGAACATTCTAAAAAATCTAAAGAAATAGAAAATAACTTACCACAGCTAAAAATATAAAATAATAAAAAATACTATGAAACATGAATGTGTTAAGGTCAATAAAGTGCTATAGTTTCTTCAAGAAATATTAATAAATATAATAAAAACAAAAATTCAACATTAGACTACTAAGGAATGAGAGTCAATGGTGCAAAGGTCTCATTTTAAGTATTGGTTTGAGTAAAACTTTCTCATTCAGCCTTGGTTCACCATCAGCTTTCTGCAACAATATCCACTTTTGTTCACTATTTTTGGAGTATTCTTCATGTCCAATTTCCTTACATTATTCTTCATTAGCTCTAATGCAAAAAAATTAAGAGTGTCCTGTTCTACTGTGCATAATGTGTTTAGATAAGGCACTCATGCTTTTACATTTATAAATATTAAATGATTGTCATATAATTTGTATTGATTCTTAACCAATGTTTTTATAGTATGTCTAATTTGTCATAATTATTTAAACTACAGATCTTTTTGTTTCATTTCTGAAGGTTGTAAAATTATTGTTCTTAAATTTTTTTGTAAAAATTTGGAGCTTTTTCTCCCCGGGCCTCCACTGAAAAGGGAATTCTACCCAGTCGGACTTTTCTGGTTATCAAATGTCAATAAATAAATAAGTTATGTATATACATGTATGTGTATCTCTGTCTCTCTCTCTATATATATATACATATATATACATACATATATATATATATATATATATATATATATATATACATATATATATATATATATATATATATATATATATATATATATAAAGAGAGAGAGAGTTCCTTTATTGACAGATTTATTTTATCACTAAAACTATTCTCCTGCATTTCAGGTTCCCTTTTAGATACTAGTACTAGATACTAGTACAAAATAATAGTAGTTCATGTGCTTAGAATAAGGTGGTGTAGACAGTTTGCCATGGATAAGCAAAGGCAGTAGAATATTCTTTGATAGGTTTGACTGAATCTGATAAAAAGCCAAAGTGGTTACTGCAGAGGAAAACACAGCTTAAATAACAGGGTGCTTTGTAAGAAGAGCACACTCTCTGCTTCATCTTTTAAGAATGTAACATGAATCAAAACAGAGCTCCTTTCAAAGCATGAACTGAACTTACACTGAGCTAAACTTGCATTCTGTGTAACACTTTGCACAATATTATTATTCTTTATAACATATTTTATATGATCATAGCTAGGTACTTAAAAGCCATATTGTCCAAGATACCTTTGAAGATTCTGGCCCAGTTTACCAATTACCCCACAGCACTGTCTGTTTAAGTGACTTGCTCAGAGTCACACAGTAGACAAATGGAAGCTGAGAGACTCAAATAATGGACTACAAAAAATAGTTTGCTAACAGCTCAAAACTTTAATCCAGTGAATTTCTGCACTATATGGAAGGTTGTAAGTAAACTGTCATTTGACTTTCTTCATAATTTGCTGTTTCAGTATTATATATGGTACTAGACTTTGAAATAGTTTGCAAACTTGGCAAAACAGTAGCTTAATCTAACAACTACACTGATATATAGACCTGTCCAAAAGAAAGTTTATGTAATTTGTTAAGCAGCATATGCAAATGATGATCATAAGCCTTCATGGGTTATCCAGTGCCCGCACCTAACTTTAAGAGTGTGAACACCTGCTGCACTAAGCCCAGGGCAAGCATAAATCAGAGTTCCATTGCTATAATATGGCCTGTGCCTGAACAAGCTACTTTTAATAGCTCTTTTCATAAGATCAACTATGTGATGTATGGGCCTACCCAGGAGGCACTAAAACAAAGTTTGAAGCACCTAGCAGCATGATACAAACCAGTAACCACAAAATTAAAAACACTGTAGTGTTTTGAACCAGAAACAGTATGTTCCCAAGCATAGCTTTCAAAAAAAAATACTAAAATTGAGTACTCATGTCCAATAATTTGCTCTGACTTCATCAGAATAAACAGTATGCAGTGTGTGTGTGTGTGGGGGGGGGGCAGTATGGCAAGCAGCTAGGAGTATAAAAAAAATGTACTCTGCCTCTTTTCCGTTATTCTGACAGGAGTTTTTAATTTTAGTGCTAAAAAACTATATACTTAAATATTATTATTCATCAATAAATCTGTGTTGAAATCAAGAAGGAAAACCAAGTTTTTCAGATTCTATTCGGCTCTTATCCTGTTAGAAGTTCTTCAATTATATCTAGTCATGAGTCAATCTAAAGCTTCTCCTCAGGAAAATATGATGAAGAAAGAACTACAATCAATTATTACAAGTATTCAAGACCTTTCAGTCAAAGTGGATAAGTTGAGAGTAAAATGGACAGTATAAAACAAGAAAGTAAGAAACAACTTGATTTACAATTAATTTATTTAAAAAAATTCAGATCAAATGGTATCCATAGAAGAATCAGTAAATGACTAAGGTGGAAGATTGACAGAAAATGAGAACCAAGCAGAATTTCTCCTGAAACAAAACACTTTTCTTTTGGAGAAAGTAGAAGATTTGGAAAAAGGTCCAGGAGAAATAATATCAGAATATATGGAGTGCCAGAAAAAAAGGAAGGTAGCAATATGGTGCAATTTCTGAATGCTTGGTTACCAACAACTTTAAATCTGCCAGAGTCACTTTCCTTTCGAATAGCGAGAGCTCATAAAGCTCTCTCAAATACTTTTGCAGAAAACAATCCATCTACTCCAAGATCTATTAGTATTAAATTCCTCTCTACACAAGAAAAGGACTTGGTATTAAAACTGCCTAGTCAAATTCTTCAATAAAAATAAATGGAAACAGCATCAGATTTGACAATTATTATACTTCCTCGATGATCTCTATGAGAAAAGCCTGTATACATCTAATTAAAAATCTAAAGAAGTCTGACATCATGGCTCAACTTATCTTCCCTGATAAAATCAAGATTTTTCTTCCTGAAAGTTAGAAAATCTTTAACACACTGGATGAAGCTCTAGACTTTGCACAGAAAAATAAACTTTTATACAAATCTGATGAAGTGGATTGGTCTCTAACAAGCTTAAAAAGACAAGCACTAAAAATGAATGGACAACTAAAGAAGAAAGTAGGAAAAGTTTAATATTTTTTGTTCTGTTTGTGTGTTATGAACATGAAACCCTCCCCAAGATTCATAAAAGCTTGCATGGAGTGCAAGATTGGTGCAGGAGCCCACACATGCAATATGCCTGCTGTGCAATCCAGGAACAGCCTGCAGGGGCGTGCACAAACGCTCCTGCACTAATCTTGCACGGACTAAGCCCTAGTATGCAAATCACCCCATTTGCAGGTGAAATCCATGCAAATGAGGTGATTTTGCAATCCAAGACTAGTGCTATCTGCAGAAAAGTACTCGGTTAGTAACCGAGTACATTTCTGCAAAATCCAAAACAGAGCTATGACAGCCCCAAATAAAGGCTGCATATCATTGAGGAAGCATGCCAATGGCCAAGTATAAGGCCATTGGCATTGCAAACAATACAAAAATTAAAAAAAATCAACTTTTATTTTTTTTTTGCTGATCTCGGCTGTTTAAGCAGGTCTATATCAGAATCACGAAAGTGGTCTCTTGTGAATACATGTTCATCAACACATAAACATTGAAGAACGAGAACAGCGAAGTACCAAAATACCAAAACGGAGAATGGCGATTGGATTTTCTTGGCCAGCAGGGTGATCATGGGGGTGAAGAAATGAATTATTTTCCCCACTGTAGTGCGGTCTCGGAGTTGGTATATGTAAGTAGTGGGGGTGTGATTGGTGCAGGGAGGCTTGCCTCCTGCAAAAACATTTGAAAAAGTGTTTTAGGTAAGGTTTGTACAGTTAGGTTTACCTTACTTGCATGGCGCTGTTACTTCCGGGAATGCATTCGGCGTTCTCCATTTTGCTTTTTTGGTACTTCGCTGTTCTTGTTCTTCAATGTTTATGTGTCGATAAACATGTATTCGCAAAAGACAGCTTTTGCGATTATAATATAGACCCGTTTAAGCATAGGGCAGTGGCGTGCAAATGGGATTGGGGGGAAAATAAGCAAATAAACCTAAAATAAGCATTCTAACTAAAATCAGTATTCTGCCATGCAAGTCAATGGCAGGCAGAAGACAACCTGGCCAGTGAGTAGTGGTTGCTAAGGGGGGAGGCTCAGTATCACACATAACTATGCATTAGCAGGCAATCCTATGCAAATGAGGGGAAGGATAGTGAATCCGAGTTTTTCCCAGCATGTGATGCAGGTCCCAACAGTGTAAGAGTATGAAAAGCTGGGTGCAAGACTAGGAGGTAGGTGACATCATGGGTGGGTGTATCAGCCATACTGTAAGCAGACTGGAGCCCTGTGGCTTGGGTTTGCTCCTAGCTTAGCACAGCTAAGCTAGGGGTTGTGTCTAAACCTGCCTAGAACTCGTTACAAAGAGTAAGCAGGTGTGCATGCCATGCACCAGGTTTTACAGGAAGAAAAAAGAAGTTAAACCAGGAAATAGCAGCAGTGTGTACATTTGAGCACTTTGCACGATGCGCACACAGGCTTAAACAGGGAGACAATGGGAAGGGAATACAGCAGTAGGAAGGTAATCAAGGAGCGCTAGCTTAGCTGGCAGGTGAAATGTATCAGAATCAGCCAATTACACAGGCAGCAGACCAGCCCAGCCCAGCACACCACTATAAACTATGCAAACACCTTTCCCCCTTGTTTTTTCCCCAGAGCTCTGCACCACCAGTGTATACGAATGGGGAAATTTTACAAATCGAAAGCAAGAGAAAAAATGTTAGGGGCTGCTTTTGCTATCATAAACCAGCATGTGCAAGAGGCCAAGGGTGGTGAGGATGTGAATGCTGATGACCAACCCACTGTGAGGAGGAGGAGGAGAAGAGTGTACAGACCCAGGGAAACCTATCAGGGGCTTCATGAGCTGGAGATAGTGGAGCACTATAGGGTGGACAGGGACCTCCTACAGCATATCGTTGAGCTGTGCCGGGCACACCTCAGACACAGAACCACCAGAGGGGAACCCATTCCAGTGGAAACCAAGGTATGTGTACGCTTAAGAATACTAGCCACAGGTACCTTCCAAAGGCCAACTGGGGATATCATGGGGATCTCACAGGCATCAGCATCCAGGGTACTCCACTAGTTCCTGGATGCCATGTCAGCACATGTCGGTGAGCACATCTATTTCCTCAACACCCATGAGGTGTTGGCCAGCAATATACATATTTTCCAACAAATAGCAGAATACCCTGAAGTAGTGGGTGCTATAGACTGCACGCACATACACATGAAAGCACCACCCTATGAGCAGGGCAGGGTCTACATAAACCGCAAGGGCTTCCCTTCTATCAACTGCCAGGTCGTGTGCAATGCCCAGGGCATTATAATGAATGTGTGTGCTGAAAGCTCTAGGAGCTATCATGATTCCCACATCTGGCATCTGACGCAGCTGTACCAGAGATTTGCCAGTAGGGACATCCCATACGGACACCTAGTGGGGGTTGCTGGTTATGCACTGGAGCCATGGCTGATGATACCCATCAGAAATGCACACACACCCAAACAAGAGCTCCATAATGAGGCACACGGACAAACAAGAATCATAACAGAGTGTGTGTTTGGGATGCTCAAGTCACGGTTCTGGTGCCTGGACACATCCGGTAGAGCCTTGCAGTACTCTCCAGCTACATGTACCCAAATTTTCATGGTATGTGCCATGCTACACAACATGATCCTGCAGAAGTGGCTGCAGCAGGAACAGCACGGGGCAGGGCCACACAGCCCCCCCACCATTGCCAAGGTCAGCACAGGCACAGAGTGACTCAGAGGAGGAACAACCTGAGTCTGCACCTGTAGGCAGAAGGAGGCATGCACAGTATGCCTTGGCTTTGGCAAAGAGGCAACTCATAACACACACACTGACACAGTAGGAACCCAGGGTATGGAAACTCTGTCTGACTCGCACATACAGTAAATGAGATGCCAAACATGACACTACCTGTGCTTTACCATGTATAGGTAGTGTACTATGTGCATCTGACATAGTCAGCCCTCCAGCACCACCCTCAATGTTGGCACAGCCACAAGGTAAGTCACCCTTCCTATCAATCACTGAATGCAGTAGTATTGTCTGCTAGTTGTATCAATGGTATGGATGTGAACATGCAAGGAAGGGAATTTGGTGGCTGAACAGGATGGCAGCAGATAGTGGACAGCTATATGGGCAGCATGAAAACATAAAAAATACTGGTGTCAACAAAGTAGGCAGTAACAGACAATGTGAAAAAATCCACTGCAGGACATGTGCTGGCCCAGATGTGTACCCATTGGGCACACACTTGCATGTCATGGAGGTGCACATACCCAACAACAGTCCCACCCAGCCAGCAGGACAGGTGTAGATGAACACAAGGAAAGGCTGTGCTAAGGTCCTCAAGGTATGGCAATGGAGATCAACCCCCTCCAGACCTACACAGAGTATAACAGGTCGGGAAGTGGGATGTCATTCATGAAGGGTAGGAAGTCTGAAATGGCAGTGTAGGTCAATGAAACCTATAAACTGTACTACACTGATATGCCTGTAGTCTGCAGGATAGGTCAGAATACAGATTTAAAAGGAAGCCAACAGTCTACCAGAAATAACAGTGCAGTCAAAGCAAATGTCCACAGTTGGCAGGTGTGCCCCTCCAAACCCTATGTAGAAATGTATTAGCATCCATGTGTTGGAGTAATAACAGTGAGCACAGAGTACCTGTGCTTACCAAAGTAGAAGGATGGATTGTGTGATGTGTACAATATGCAGAGCTCTGAGTGTCAGGTTGATGTGTGGAGGCCAACAGGGTACCTGAAATATCAGGTGGGTATAGCAGAAATGTCTACAATTGTCAGGTGTGCCCCTCCAATCCTATGTAGTATAGAAATAGCATCCATGTGTGGGTATCACAGCAGCAGAGCACAGAGTACCTGAACTGCCCCAGTTATAAGGATGGAATGTTGCATGTGTACAATATGCAGAGATCTGAGTGTCAGGTTGTTGTGTGGAAGCCAACAGAGTACCTGACATATCAGGTGGTTGTAGGACATGTCCATAGTTGTGATGTGTGCCCCCACCAACCCTATGTACAAATGTATTACCAGCCATGTGTGGGAGTAATAACAGTGAACACCGAGTACCTAATTTGGTCAAATCAGCAAGATGGATAGTCGCATGTCTACAATAGGCAGAGCTCTGTGTGTTAGGTAGTTCTGAGTGGTATGCTGTGTGAAAGTGTTCAGCAAATAGCCATGGATGGTGTATCCTGGTGTCCAATGGTCAGTACTGCTGATGGCCGGGCCAAGTTCACACAACTGCAGTGGCAAACGGACTGGTATCCCAGCAAGACATGTTCCAGCAGAAGACCCATATGATTTTTACAGATGTCATTCCCATAGCCAATTGCATGGAAACACACTCCAATATCTAGGAACATCATGTTGGTGTTGGGCCTTTTCATTCACTGTGAGCAGGAACTAGATCTGTTGTTTGTCAAACAGCATCACAGATGGATTGGGGACTTACCTCTGACAACATACACTGTGGAAACAGGCCAACACACAGGAGGGGGATGTTCCTGTCTTGACTACAGACTGTAAGTGCTGCTATACCGCAGTTGGGGTAATGTTGGTTTAACAGGGTGTGTGTGGATATGGCTGTCCTACATGTTTTAATACTTGTCATGTCAGTGCTATGTTTATGAGGAAACCCCATCTGTAGGGTCATCTGCAGACTGGGCAGTGTGAGGTGCCTTGTGTTCCTTGTGTTACCCACAGAGCATTTATCTGTCAACTGCAGAAGGTAATGTGAGGATTGCAGTCAGTAGATGGTGACAGCCAGGAGAGTTACTGACTTCATATCCATCATAGGACATATGTTGCAACAAACCCTGTTACGACAGTAAATGTATGAGGTTTTCACAGCAACATGTCAGTATTGGCCCTGTGTTTGTGCCTCCAGCCACAACTCCATCAACTTTTGTACATATGTCATGCAGTAGGGGGTGCATATGTTCTGTACACCATATTCATTGACAGCATATCTGATAACAAGCCAGTGAGATATCACACTGCTACACATGTTATGTATAGTAGGATTTATATTTGAGGACATAGCCTAGGCATTCTGTGGTCTTGTGTACAGTACTGAGGTATGTGTAAGTCTGGTAACTGTCGACAGTGTGTGTATAGTGAATATGTACCTTGGCCTGTGTAGAGACTGTGGTAGATGTCATTGTTCTTGGTCCTGTTCTATCGGATGTTACATGCTGCTCCACTGTATGTCACCCTATCAGCTTACATGTTTGTAGGGGCAAACACACATGTCCCATACCACAGACAGGTATCGGACCACACTGTGTAGTGGCCCAGTATATGTAGGGTTGGTGTGTGAGTGACACATATGAGGATGTTGTTGATCAGATAGTCCATATACTGTAATATTACGCTAGCTAACCATATGTGGCTGTGGCTGCATTCACATTGGTTGTGGTTACGCACTTTCACACAGGTGTTTGTTACTCTGTGATGTGACATGCCTGTAGAGCCTGCTATCTATGCAGGTTCATGTGTATTCCCACATAGGCGATGAAGGCCAGTGTTGACTCAGTCTGTCTGTAGCCTGCACTGTGCTTTGTTACATGCCTAGCAGCTTACTCTACTTACCCAGTGAGATGTCATGTCCAGATACTTGCCAGATGTACTGCTGCCGGGCCATCATAACAGTCATGTATGTTAGACAAAGCAGTGGGATGCTGTACAGATGTCTGTCACAAACTAGTGGGTAGTATGTGGCCATGACACCTCTGTACCCGTGGTTATTATGTGTCAGGACAGACAGGGGTGTATGAATGCATAACCTATGGGGGCAAATGTATACCAGTATTTACGTGATATATCCATCTACATGGCAGCTGACATCCACATTGTCAGGCTTGGTCCACATGTCTTACATGAAGGGGTTCTGTGTATACCCCTGGAATGACCAGAGTGTGTCAGACTGTCCACATATATTGGCCATATCTCAGCTGTAGTCCACAGGGGAATTGCTGTGCTAGCAGTGGTACTGT
Source organism: Protopterus annectens (assembly GCF_019279795.1). NCBI lineage: Eukaryota > Metazoa > Chordata > Ceratodontiformes > Protopteridae > Protopterus > Protopterus annectens. The sequence goes on from NC_056731.1 coordinate 154,777,598, forward strand.
ACTATGATGTCCTTAGGATGTCTGTCAGTAACCAATGGCGCATATGTTAACAGCAGATGTGGCCTCCCACAAACAACATTTCTGTGAAGACAATCCCTATTACAGTAGCAATAGTCTATAAATATACCTGGAATACATACCTGACATCCCCTTGTACTGAGAGGTTGGGACTACTGGGGCTGAAGTAGGGCTCCACTCCATATTCAGGACATAAGGTAAACATATATGTATATATAATTATACATATATCCATATAGATATATACACATATACATATCTTCCATAGTGTATGCCAACAGTTTTACACTTATGTGCCTGTGTTCCAGCCTCTGTCCTCCACCTGCATACCAGGCTTTGCACATATGATATGCTGTCAGGGGTTGGTATGTAGTGGGCTGTGTGTATGCCATGCTGTCATTCCTGCCATCACTCCACTACTGTTGTGACCCCCACACATACTGGGGGGTTGGGCCATATATGTGTGGGCTTCACCTACACAATACATATGTGCCCTAATGCACTCCAGAGGCCAGTGTATGTAACAGTGGTATATGGTGCAGTATTATTGAGTCTAGGGGGGTGCACCATAACTAACCTAGGCTGTTACAACATGTGTGGCTATCAGGGATATGCTGCCTTAAGGTATCTGGATGTACATTACCATACAATCCACCTTGGGTAAATGCAGGCCTACTGCCTCCTGCCATACAGACTGTTCTGTTTGTCATTGTGATTGTTATGGTGTCAGTTATGCCTTGTTATGTAACAGATACATCCCATTGTGTCAACTGGGGTCTTTACCCCCTAGGGATAGTGTACAGTGTGTAGATAGAGGCTGCTGAACTATACATCTGCATTACGTACTGTTGGTTGTTTGGTATGCTGTGGCCCAGTCTGTCATTACTACTGTACTACTTGAAGGCCTCGGCCTGGACAGCAACATATGTCAACCTTTTCAGACTACTGTATTAGTATAACTGTTTCACAGTTGCATTACTCTGTTCATATGGATGTCAGTGTCTAAACAGCTATATGACAAGCCATACAGAACTGTTGCAGTACACAAATAAAGCTTTTCCAATTATGCGCACCTGTGTGTGGTGTTATATCTTTTGATGTCTCTGTGGGTATATGTTGCAGACAATGAATGTCATTTGTATGGGTGGCTCATACAGTCCCCAGTTGGTAAGGTGGTAACTGTAGGAATACTGGCTGCTTCATATTGTGTGCACATACTACATATGTATCGTACTGTACATATCTCTGTGTGTGTATGTGTTGTTACATATATATCTATATATATGTATAGATATATATGTATAACTATACCTGCATATATGTGTCTGCGTATATGTATCCTAGGGATGGCCATGTCATGTCTGGTCCCGGTTATGGGATCTGCAACACTTGGTAGTGTATTGCAGGGGAGACCTGTTTGGCTGTGGGGGGTGTATACCTATTCATACAAGACGTATATTGTTTGGGGCCTCTCAACCCCATTAATGCTGCATGTGGACATATATGTTTTTGTTATTTCCCCATTATCGCCAGATGATGTATGTCTATATATATATATATATATATATATATATATATATATATATATATATATATATATATATATATATATAAATATATCTGCTGACATATATATATAACCTGCCATATATATGTAGACATGTAGATGTAGACGTATATATCTATAGCTGTAGGCATTTGCATGTATATATGGTCATATATATTTATATATGTATATATTTCTACAGATATATATATATATATATATATATATATATATATATATATACATATCAATATGTTGTATCTGCTTAGACATTAATATATTTACTCACACACATACATCTACATGCTGGAATACTTTCTCTGTACTGTTGAATGACTGGGCTGGTTGATATGTTTTGAATACATCATGGTTATGTATATCTGACATGGCTTAGTGGTAAATCACTTTGGCTATGGTGTGCAGGGTCCTGGGCTGGAGCCTAGCAGAGGCTCTTTATTTTTTTGCTAGGCAGAACAAGGGCTGTTCGATGCAGAGTGGTTAAGGCACTTTTAAGCAGTTGTAAGCAGGTTTGCGTGACTGTAAGCACTGGTAACTTCCGGTTACTGTTTCTCATACTCAGTTAGCTCTTGAATTGCTTAACCTATGTAGGCATTGCTTACCCCTGCGCAAACAGGCTAAAACCCGCTTACTGCTGCTTAAAAGTCCTTACTCCCACTTACCTCCACACTAATTTCTTTAAAAGAAAAGAAAAAGGGGTTGATAGGAAAGTGGTGAAAAAAGGGGCACAAAGAGGGAAAGACAGTAGGGAAAATAGCCAGGGATGTGCAGGAAGGGTGTCGGGAAGGTCCATAGCTGTCCATTTCTTCTACAGCAACAGCTGTGCATATGCACTGAATTTGTAGGCAGATTTGTACACTCAAACCCCTGGGAGTGGGTGAGGACAACAATAATTTGTTGTGATGCCAGTTAGACCAAATTACATGTGTCCATTGCACATGTGTGCGAAATGGACAGCTATGTATGGGATGAGATTTTATTCTGGGAAAAGATTGTCCTTTTTTTTCAGGTGAGAGTGGGATGTTGGGGAGGGGTAGTAGGTATATTTGGAGAGGTAGGTTGGGTATGTTTACAGACAAGACAAACAAGATGCATACAGGTCCAGTATATGACACATGTGGGAGGTAAACACTCTGGACAGGGAGGGTTGTTTGGAAGTAGTAAGCCCATGAGCCCACAAATGGAAACAGTGGGACTGAGGTCCCCACCCATGGGCAGTCACCACTGCACCTTCATGGCCCCAAAGGTGGCTGTGCTTGGGGGCTGGGTAGGAGGGGCAGGCTCACCCTCTAATTGCACCACTCAGCCCTCAAACTGGCATAGCTGGTCTCAAAATGCCCTATCAATCTCCATATGCACCAAGGCCTGGACCTGACAATGGGTGACAAGTTCCTCTCTGCCCCCGCTCCCGGGGGGGGCCGTGCCCCATCCCCTGCGGTGGTTCCACTCGAAGGTGGTGCAGGGCCTATGGAGGAGGAGGAGGTCCCAGGCTGGGCCCCAGATGTGCTGGTGCCTGGTGCCATGGCCAGCTGAGGTGGGACAGGTGGGTCCGCTGGGGCAAACCTTCACATACCAGCTGTGGTGTTGCAGTTTAAGGACAGATATGGGTTAGTATTAGTCAACAGCATTCAGGATTAGTTATAACAGCATGCATAGGTATACCCATTAACCCAAGACACCAAATTTAAACCAGTTGCATAGCGAGCAGAGCACATGCATATATGGAACAGCAGTGACCATTACAACAGCATGCAGGTTTTATTGATGGCAACAGGCCACCAATATGGGTATATTTCAACATGGCACATGCATAGAACCAAATGTGGATATTTATGAACCAATAGACATATGTCCCAACATAAATTTGAAGAGTAAACATACCCATTGAGGTGAATAATTGGGTTAATGTTGCACATATGATGGGGGCAAGACAGAGTTCAGTTAACAACTGATATAACCCTGTAGTTTTCACAACTTTCTTAGTCACTGCAGTGATCTGTCCCTTACATGTATTATTACACTACCCATTGGCCTTACTTTGTACAATAGTATGTTTGTAGATTAGTATATATGTGGACTGTGTCTAACGTATAGTCTACACCTTTTACCTGTTATAGCTGTTGAGAAGACCTTTGTTAACACTACCTGACAATTTCTACACATACTCCCAGATTCCATGTTGATGTTATACACATATCCCTCATTCCGTTATTGCACACACTCTGGTTGAGGCTTGACAGGATGCAGGTGTTACTATGACATATTATGTGAATTGCTCACATACACCTTGGGTGTGTTGCTATAATGACAGGTTTGTTTTCATATACATTCTCTGACTGTATACAGGTTTGACTATCATTATATGTCAGCACGGGCTGCCTACATTTCTTGGATCATCACACTGATTTCTCAGGGGAACATAGTACCTGGCAGCAGATTTGGGCCATTTATCTGCACATGCTGGGCAGATTGGAACAGTTGAGGGGTATGAATTTGCATACAGCTTACTATTGAACATTCTGACGCAGTCTGTACAGTTGATGGTTATGATTATGCTTACAACTTACTATCTGAACATTCTAGCAAAATCTGTACAGTTGTTGGGTCTAATTATGCATACAGCTTTCTATCTGGACATTCTCACAAATTATGTACAGCTGTGGGGTATGATGATGCATACAACTTACTACCACTTCCGGGATTCAAACCCCTGCTGTGTGTGGTAAAAATATTACCGTTAACATCACAGTACACTGTGCTATCAGGGAATTGGAGTAAAGCTTTCCAATGTTGGCTCTCTAAGTCTCCCTCACTTGTACAATATGACTAACCTCTTGTTATACAGAACTTCCTACACATTTTATCTGCATACCACAGTGTGGGTAATTGCTTAATACAACAGTACTATTTACAGCATGCAACACTACAACATATTAAATCAGAGTATACACATGCACTCCAGGGGTTATACCTTTATTCACAGGCAATGACAGTTAATGCAGGATTATTACTAATCTGCCTCATGACGCAGCCTTTGTAGCCTAGCAGCATGGGCTTGCTGGTTCATAGAATGCTCATTTGCAACTGTTAGAGAAATACAGCGACATTTAGCCATACCTATCCATAGTATACACAAACTAGGCAATTATTATATACTTAGTAGAATGGGTACTTACTCAGTACTGGGGCATCAGCCATCTGCCTGGACTCCTGGATCCTCTGTTCCAGTAGCTCCTCCCTACGCTGCTTCAGGTCAGCATGGTGATGCCTGACCTGCTCATCAGTCCGGGCGATGCCTGTGTCACTAGTGAGGTCATAGGCGAGACTGTCTCAGGCCTCCGCTTTATACTAGGATCCCTGATATTGGCCCTGCAGAAGTCTCTGCTCATGGTGTTTGACCAGGAGCCACACCATGTATTTAGACTCATTAATGCCCCAGTGCTGCGCTCTAAATCGAGTGCATTCTCCAACTCCAGCCATTCTGACTAAAGTAGGAAGCTGCAACCAGTTATGGGATGTATTCCCGCCTGTGGGGTTTAAATATGCCTTATTTCTCACACTTTTCCGTGATTGGACGGTTTTGAAAAGGCTAAGCTATGGGCACACCTGCTTACCTAAGGTTGGCATTGCTTAAAGGGGCATACCACTGGGCAGATTGAGTTAGCTGGCCTACACATTGCTTACACCATATAAGCTGACCCATGCAATGCTTAGCAGTGCTTAATATCTAATTGGCATTATGTTTTCCTTTTGACATTGATTTATGATTTGTTATGTATTATATCTGTGTCTGGTATCTGTGATTCATGTGTACGCACACTGTATGGGGTCCTGGGCAATTCAACACTTTATTACAATAACAGCTCACATCTGGCCTTACTGCAGTACTCCAGTTCACATATTTATGTTATGTAGCAGGTTATAGAACATCACACTGTACATAGTTTCATTTCACATGTTCAGTTTGATTTTCCTATGGTGAGGATTTGTTTGTTGAAATCTCACTCTTATGTATTGCTATGATGGCTTAGTGGTTAACTACTGTGACTGTAGTGCACAGGGTCCTGAGTTTGAGCCTTACAGAGGCTGTTTATTTTGATGCCGGGCAGAACATGGGCCGTTGGGTACAGAGTGACTAAGGTACTTCAAAGCAGTTCTAAGCAGGTGTGCACGGGTTTGCACGATGGTAAGCACTGCTAACTTCCAGTTACAGTTTCTTACACGCAGTTAGCTTCTACTTTGCTTAATCTGTGTAGGCAATTCTTATCCCCGTGCAAACGCACTTAAACATGCTTACTAGTGCTTATATATGCTTACTACTGCTTATTTGTGCTTAAACCTGCTTACTAGTGCCTTATTCGTTATGACACTGACACTTCACACGTGCATTTAATGCAGTACTCCAGTTTACATTTACATGTCATTTCATAGGTTATACAGCAATAAAACTTCATATAGAGATTTCACATGGAAAAAGGTAGGTGCTGCAGTGGGACTCGAACTGGGAATGCTTGCTCATTAGGAGAAATGCTCTGCCCACTGCACTATTGCTGTGCTGTTTTATTTACATAAAATGTTATCCTCTTCAGCCTTTTAAGCTGCTTTAACTACAGCTAAGCACTGGGCACACCCGTGCACCTACAGTTAGCTGTACTTGGATTCTTAATAAATATAAAGGGGTTTATTCAGTTTATTTATATGTACTGTTGCTGTTCTACACATGGGGGACTGTTGGTGGGGATAGGCGAACACCTATGAGTGGTCTTCCTCATTTATTTCCACTTTCTGCTGTCCTACATTGCAGGGGCATATTTATTCTGAGAGCTCTGCTCTCAGACATGCCCTCTGCACTCGTACACACTCCATGTAAGCCAGGGAGGTCGGGCAGCACCTTCATTAATATGCATGGCACGCTGCCGTCCTCCTCCTACACAGGCATTTCCATGCAGGACTATGCTAGTCCTGCACCAAAGATTAGTGAATCCGGGGGATAGTTTCTACAGATAACATTTTAATAGATTTAGTGTCAATATCTATAGAAATGGTGAGGAACAGCTAACAGAGAATAATATGATTTCATTGACAGATCCAATTGGCTACTAACATCTCAATGACTCTTTGTAGTTCCACCAATTACCCTGGTCAGACAGGCTGATGAACAGAAGAACTCACAGTAATTTTGTGACCCCCAAATAACAGCAGGACAATCAGTCATGCAGGGAGAACTTCAATTCAGCATGTCTGAGGTGGGGCAGAGGACGTGGATGATGTAAATACAACAGATGACTAGCTGGACCTCTGATTCAGGTACTGTTACAATATATGGAACGAACAAAAACATTTTTTATAATTACAGTCATTTTATTATTACTAATACTACCCACCAGAACTTTTTGAGAGTGGAATCACTTTTTAACCAACTAAACACATGGGTTTTGTTGAGATACTCATTGAATTAAGTCTTTCCAATAGAGAACTGCATTTTGGCATTTGTTTTAAAGATAAAGGTGAAATGAGTCTCATCATTTCACAATTTTCAAGTAAAGTGTGTTCATTCCTATCCTTTAATTTTTTTGAATGGCTATGTGATTTGACATTAAAAAACATTGATGGACAAACCAATTCATCAGTTTTTCAATTTAACCATTGATGAGACTAAAATAGGTCTGTTCATTTTATGAAGTTAGATGAGGCAGTGGCTTGACAGTCAAGGATTATTTTTGATTGTACAAAAAGAATATCAACCATTTTAAAGATTTATAGTGTATGCAGTCAGGTTTCGAGAAAAGAAATGTTTGCTGCATAAAGAAGAATGGAACTATAATTGGACTTTATACAACTTTTTAAAGGTTGATAAGCCTGCTATTTGTTCTATTATTGTTATCCCAAAAGGGCACAATGCAGTCAAAGATCCATACCCATTCATATACAGTATATCTGAGGTCTTGTCTTTTCTGGTAAGACTCGAGGGCAACAAAAACTGCAAGCGCTGTTTGATTCCCTGCTTGTAATTTATAGGTTCATAGGTTCATAGGTTCATAGGTTTATACTAGGCTATCTGCCCTAAGGCATTTATAAGCCTAGCCCAAATTTTTGTGGCTTACACCACCCCTTATATGAAAAAATACTGTGCCCATTAGTTTGTTGTGCCTCTGTCCAGCAGTGACACAGAGATGATTCCCGGGGTAAACCTACGATCTCCCATCCACAGGTCTAGATTTCTCTTGAACAGAGTCAGCGAGGTGCTCTGCCTCACATGGACCGGGATTTTATTCCACAGCATAGGAGTCTCTGAGTGATAAATCTATCCCTCCAGCACGTCCTATTTATATCCGTGCTAAGGTTTAAGTCGCTTGCTCTAGTGGTTTTGGTGGATTTGGATTTTTGAGGTGGAGCATGTCCATTAATTCCGGGTTGGACATGGCCTTGTATGTCAGGCACATGTCACATCTGAGCAGACGGTATGCGACTGAATAGAGCTGGAGTTTCTTCAATCTGGCAGCATATGACAGATTTTGGAGTCCCTTTATCCTTTTGGTGAGGAACTTTTGGGGTCTCTCCAATTGCTGCAGATGTCGGGTGAGATACATCCCGAATGGGGCATTGTACTCGATCATTGGTCTGATAAGTGAAGAGTACAGGGGAACAATGACCTCACTAGATCTGGATGTGAATCCTTCATGATCAGGTGGGCAATGTAGAAGGTCTTTCTAACCACTTTAGCAATGTGAGTGTCAAAGAAAGGCCACTGTCAACCTGGGTCCCCAGGTCCCTGATAACCTCTTCTGTGCTTAGTGGATTGCCACCTATATGGTAGCTTGGGGTTACCTTGTTTTTCCCGAAGGGTATGACTATACATTTTTGGCGTTTAACTTCAGGCCATGGCTCTGGCACCAGCTATCTGTTTCCGTGAGTCCCTTCTGAAGGATATCCGTGTCCGATGCACTTTCCACTATGGCACCCAGTTTGCAGTCGTCTGCAAACTTTGTCAGCCAAAGTCCTCCCATGCTGGCCTGTACTTCTGAGAAGTAGATGCCAAACAATAGGGGGCCAAGGACCGAGCCCTGTGGGACACCACTTGTGACCGGCTTGGAGTCTGACACAGCGCCAGCAACTCTAAACCTGTGGGTTCTGTCCTTAAGCCAGTTTGCAACCCATCTTGTGACATATGGGTTTACATTTAAGCTGGTAAGTTTTCTACAATACCGAGTGGGGTATTGTGTCGAAAGCCTTGCAAGGTCAAGGTAGGCTGTATGGACTGCCTTTCCCTCATCAGTGGCCTTGGTGACTGTTTCGAAGAAGTCGACCAAGTTCAAAAGGCATGATCTTCCCTTGACAAAGCCAAACTGGGTCGGGTCCAATGTCTGCAAGTCCCTATATCTTTATTTATGAGCTCCATTATGATCCTCTCCATAGCTTTGCAGACTAGACTTGTTAAGCTTATGGGGCGGTAATTACCAGGGTCTGTAGAGGCGCCGCCTTTGTGGAGTGGGACCACAGTTGCCGTACGCCACTCCTTGGGCACGTATCCTGTGGTAAGGCTGAGATTAAACAGCTGCCTTATGTGTGGGGTTAATTCCTCATTTAGCTCGTGTAGCACACAGCCGGGGACACCATCCGGTCCCATTGATGCTGTGTTTTTAGCTTTAGAGAGCAGCTTTCACCTGCGCATTTGAGATGTCCGGGAGGCTACACTCGGCTGGGATAGTTATCTCTCCTTTAGGGGGGGTGAAGTTTGCACTGAACCTGTCTGCCAGTATGTTGGCAATGTCTGTGGGTTCAGTGATTTTTGTATAATTTTGGACTAATTCTGAGCATATCTGGGAGTTTCCACCCAGGTTCCTAACATAGCTGAAAAAGGCCTTATGATTGTCCTTTGAATCCATGGCAATTTTTCTCTCAAAATTGGCCTTAGATGATTTTATGAGTGCTCGTAATTTTTTACTAATAATGATCAGGGGTGACTTCCCTTTTATGGATTTTGTTCTATCATGTAATAGCTTTCTCATCTTATTGTAAAGTTTGTTAATGGCTGGGGTCCACCAGACTGGACGTTTGCCCTTTGTGGAAAGAGTCTTGGTTTTATTTGGGATTGCCTGATCCATGCAGTCCTGGAGGTGTTCATAGAAGGCATTTGTAAGGGCTTCCGCAGCTTGGGTTGTGGTTTCCTCTGGCTCAGGGGCCTTGAAGGATACCACACCAGTCTTGAGTAGTGTGAAGTTTGCTTTAGAGAAGTTCTTCACTATGGTCTTTTTGTTTGGGGTGGGCGGGATGTGGATTTCCAGTGAGATTAGTTTATGATCAGATCTCACCAATGAGGGATATACTTCGGTGTGGAGCATTTTGTCCCCATGTTTGTGACAATGAGATCTAGTATATTTTCTCCTCTCGTGGGAACAGTGACTAGCTGTTCCATGGCATTTGAATTTATGAACTCCAGGAACCGTTGGGCTAGAAAGTTAGGGCTTGAGTAATGTTCCCAGTCTATATTCGGGTAGTTGAAGTCACCCAATATGATGGTGTTTGGAGATACATTTATACCCTCCAGTGTCTTCAGGAAGGCTGTGTGGGGTTCCTGAGTTTGAGAGGGTGGCCTGTAGCATGCTAGAATTTGTAGAGCAGTTTTGCCTATGGTTAGTTGCACCTGGATGGTTTCCAAAGCTTATGCGTTGCCACCAACCTGGAGGTGTGGGTATCCTTTATGAATATGGATACACCCCTCCTTTTGTGGTGTGGTCCGGGTTTTGGGGCCAGAGCATGATATGAGGTAAAACCTAATAGTGCCGGGTGCTCTCAGGAGCCTTGAACCAGGTTTCAGTTACAGCACAGACATCGATGTTCTCCATACTGAGAAGGGCCTCGAGTGCGTGCATTTTGAGATTTAGACTTCTGGCATTGAGCAGCATTACCCTCAGTTTCTTCCCATTTTTGTTTTCTAGGGTGGTAGGTTTAGAATTTGAGCCTTGCCTAAAAAGGCACTATGGGGTGGCAAGAGCCTTAGCCAATATCCGGAATCCCAGGGTGACAGGTGCAAGCTGTCTCTTGGCAGCGTGGCTTGTCAAGCATGTCATCCCAGGCAGACAGACACTGGATCCCCTTTGAATGACACCAGACATTAAGCCAATTGTTAAAGCTGATCATCTTGTCTCTATATTGTGGCATCATTCTTGGTGAAGGAAGGATACTGCTCAGGGTTAGGGTCATACCTGCCTGGGCTACATAATCAGAGAGCTCCTCTATGTCTCTTTTCATGTAGTCCAGGGAGTGCGTCTCAGGTCGTTCACACCAGCATGGACAATGACTGTGTCATATTTGTACTTGCCGTGGAGTGACCTGAGTGCTTGTGTTATGTGGCGGATTCTAGCGCCCGATAGGCAGCTTACTGTGACCCTCTCCTTGTTCAGCCTGGTGAGTGGGACGTCAGTGTGTCTGACTATGGAGTCACCTATGACAAGTATGTTTGATGTTGTATTTGGCCTTAAGGGCTGTGACTGCTTTGCACACTGCTTTTGTGGTTTATGTGTTGCTTGTGGGGTGTCTTTAGGTAGCAGTTGTTTGGGTGTCTGCTTTGGAGGCCTCTGCTGTTTAGGTAAATTTTAACTCAGAGCCTCCGAGTATGTCTTTGTGTGTTTATGTGTTTGATTTAGTGGAGTGGTAGCATTATGTGAGGCTGGTTTTGTGGTGTGTGTAGTTGCCTTCTCCTCCTGTCTGGTCTTGCCAGTCCTGAGTTGAGAGAGCTCAGCCTCCAGTTTGGCTAAATAGCTGCATCTCTCGCAAGTATTTGTGTTATGTGGGAGGAGGAGAGGGTTGTCTGTGTACATGAGGCAGTTATAACATTGCCTCAAGATTCCCAGATTCACCAGCTGGACCGGAGAGGAGATTGACAACTGACCTTTGGACATGCTAGAATAATATTGGGAAATCCTTAATTGAAAACAAGGGCCAGTGGGGAGTGAGGGTGTAGTGCTTTTAATTTTTAGTGCTGACTTATATAATTGCTTTAGTGAGCAAGTGCCAGGTAACTTGAGTGCAATGTGTTACAAGTAACTAAATGCAAAACGACAAACAGTAACTTTCTTTCAAGTGAAACAAGGAAATAAGTACAGTAAGCAATGCAGATATCACTAGTGATCCACAGAAGCTGAGAAGTTGCATTAGGTGGAATTAGCTTCCAGGAAATAACAAGCAAACAAACAACAAGCATATAAACAAAGCTAGATTCAGCAGGCCTGGATCTAGTCTATGCTAGAGCAAACAAGGTGAACCAATTTCAGTAAGATACAGTTCAAATATTCAGGCACTATAAACCTTTAACCAGAAATTCCCAGCTCAGAAGGGCAGAGTCCAGCCTCTTCTCCCACAAGAGTGCAGACCACGAACCTTCTTAATGTAAAATAACTGGCCTGAAGCCCAAGTGCCTAAACCAGAACTAATACACTTGGACACTGGGCTCTCAATCAGCAGTTCCCAACTTAGAAGGATGAAAGCTACCTGGCCTAGCAGTTCTGTTCTATGGGGCATTTGTAACAAAGAAGCAAGGAAAGTAATCTAATTTCTTTTTGTGCCTGATGTGTAGTTGTTTAAAATGAGCTGCTTTGATAAATCTGTTTTGGCCTAGTAGTTCTGTTCTATGGGGCAGATCAACACTGTAATTAGCTAGCCTTCACAGTTCACTTGTTTTTTTTTCATTGATTAGTTTGTCTCTTCAGTGATACTTAAATATATAGAGTATATCTGTGACTGTGTCTTATCTAAGTCTCAAGTCCTGCAAAAACTGTAACCATTGTTAGACTTCCTGTTAGTGATTTTTAATCTGCCTGCCCTTACTGTAAATTGAGCTTTGAAAGCTCCTCCCTTTCTATACTGCTGTTGATATCTTAAATTATTTATTCACATGTAATCTCTGTGGTATCCCCGAAGTCTCAAGCAACCCACTCAACAAGTATAGTGGGTCCAAAAACAAAACAGTGTAAGAAACTTCTCTGTATGGAAGATTTTCAGTCCATATATCTCTAGTTAATCACTGTATATTAATCAGATCAGACAATAGTAGCAGAAGTAGTGAACTTAAACTCTTCTTAAGTAAAAAAAAATAATAAAAAATATATAATTTGAAATACTGTACGGAATTACTAAGTATTTGAATGTAATCCATGTTTCCATTTGAAAATCCTTTAAGTACATAGACAAGTGATCCAAGTAAAACAAAAATATCAGAGTAATAGTTTCCTCACAAGCTTTCTAAATATATATATATACTTTTTATCAGGCAAGGGAGGGGTTTATTATGCTGTAAAACAAAGTGTTATTGGTACACATGTTAAATTTACATCCCTTCCCCAATCAGTGTGACATTCGAGCTGGTCCTGCCCTACTTAGTAGCTGTCAAAATAATATAACCCTTGTGTACTTTAAATAAAATTTATAATGATGTGGTACCCCTCTTATTTAACCAGATTATTAAGTAGATTATTAAGTCTGGGATTTTATCAAAGACAATATGCTACATGGCTGGAAATATATCAACCTTAGTCCATTTGGCAATCAAAAAAATATATAAATATATACATATACACTTTACATGTAAAAAATTAATTGTAAAAATCATCCCCCAGATTCTGCAAGCCTTGCACAGTGTGCAGGATTAGTGCAGGAGCTCTAGCAGGCAATATGTCTGTCATGCGCTCTAGGAATAGCTTGCAGGGTCGTGCACGAGCACTCCTGCACTAGTCTTGCAAGGACACAGCCCCTGTATGCAAATTACCCCATTTGCAGGAGAAATCCATGCAAATAAGGTGAACTTGTGATCCAGGAAGCTGGTAACCAGCCATGCAGGACTAGTGCAATCTTCAGAAATGTACTTAGTAACCGAGTACTTCTTCTTCTTCTTTCAGCTTTTCCCGGTTAGGGGTCACCACAGCGGATCACCTGTCTGCTCATGATTGGCAGTGGAGTTTTTACAGTGTTGAGTTGCCAGCCCTGTGCCCAACCTGCCGCAGAAGGCACACACACACATGCACTCACACCTAGGGCCAATTTAGAGTGTCCAATTCACCTATAGCATGTCTTTGGGATGTGGGAGGAAACCGGAGCACCCGGAGGAAACCCACACGACCATAGGGAGGACATGCAGACTCCGCACAGAAGGAACCCCAGCCAAGGATTGAACCAGAGAACCTCTTGCTTCTGCAAATTCCAAAACGGAGCCGTGACAGCTCCAAATAAAGGGTGCATATCATTCAGGAAGCATGCAAATGGCCAAGTATAAAGCCATTGCCATTGAAAACAGCGTAAAAAATAAAAAAATCAACTTTTATTTTTTTAGCCGATCTAGACTGTTTAAGGGTAGGGCAGTGGCAAGCAAATGGGATTGAGAGGAACTAAGAAAAGAAACCTAAAATAAGTATTCTAACTAAAATCACTGTTCTGCCATTACAGTCAATGGCAGGCAGAAGTTAACATGGCCAGTGAGTAGTGGTTGCTAAGGGGGGAAGCTCAGTGTGAGACATGTAACTATGCATTAGCAGGCAAACTATGCAAATGAGGGGAATGATAGTGAATCCCAGATTTCCCCAGCATGCTAGTCAGCTCCCAACAGTGCAAGAGCAGGAATAGCTTGGTGCAAGCCTAGAAGTTAGCTGGCATCATAGGGTGTGTGTCAGGCATACTGTAAGTGGATTGGAGCCTTGTGGCTCCGATTTGCTCCTAGCTAAGCACAGCTAGGCAAGGAGGTGTGTCTGAGTCTGCCTAGCACTCTTTACATTACCTAAGCAGGTGTGCGTGCCGTGCACAGGGTTTGAAAGAAAAAAAAAGGTAAACCAGGAAATAGCAGCTCTGCGCACATTTGAGCACTGTGTTTGTGCGGCACGCCCCTGGATTTAAACAGGAAGCAGTAGTAGGAAGTTAATCCAAGGAGAACTAGCATAGCTGGCAGGTGAAATGAATTAGAATCAGCCAGTTACACAGGCAGCAGACCAGCCCAGCCCAGGACACTACTATAAACTATGCAAACACCTTCCACTCTGGTTTTTCCCATACTCTACACCAGTGGTGTATACAAGTGGGGAAGTTTTAACAGACAAAACAAAATGATAGGGGCTGTAATAGCTATCATACAACAATTTGTAGAAGAGGCTGAGGGTGGTGAGGATGTGAATGCTGTCGACCAACCCACAGTGAGGAGACAGAGAAGAGTGTACAGACCCAGGGTAACCTACCAGCGGCTACATGAGCTGGAGATAATGGAGCACTTTAGGGTGGATGGGGACCTTCTACAGCAAATCAGTGAGCTGTGCCGGCCACTCCTGACACATAGAACTAACAGAGAGGAACCCATCCCAGTGGATACCAAGGTATGTGTAGGCCTAAGAATACTAGCTACAGGTACCTTCCAAAGGCCAACTGGGGATATGATGTGAATTTCACAGGCATCAGCATCCACGGTACTCCACCAGTTCCTGGATGCCTTGTCAGCACATGCCGGTAAGCACGTATATTTCCCCAACACCTGTGAGGCATTGGCCAGCAATATGGCAACTGTTCTACCAAATAGCAGAATACCCTGAGGTAGTGGGTGCTATAGCCTGCATGCATATATGCATCGAAGCACCACCCAGTGAGTGGGGTAGGGTCTACATCAACCGCAAGGGCTTCCCCTCCATCAACTGTCAGGTCGTATGCGATGCCAAGGGCATAATAATGAATGTGTGTGCCAACTGCCCTAGACGCTATCATGATTCCCACAACTGGCATCTGACACAGCTGTACTATAGATTTGTCAGTGGGGGCATCCCTTATGGTCACCTAGTGGGGGATGCTGGATATGCATTGGAGCCATGGCTGATGACACCCATCAGAAATGCACACACCCGAACAAGAACTCCATAATGAGGCATATGCACAGACACAAATTATAATAGAGCATGTGTTTGGGATGCTCAAGTCATGGTTCCAGTGCCTGGACACATCTGGTGGAGCCTTGCAGTACTCACCAGCTACATGTACCCAAATTATCATTGTATGTGCATGCTACACAATATGATCCTGCAGAAACACCTGCAACAGGAACAGCATGGGACAGAGCCACACAGCCCCCCACCATTGCCAAGGCCTGCACAGGCACAGAGTGACTCAGAGGAGGAACAACCTGAGCCTGCCCATTAGGCAGAAGGAGGCATGCCTAGTATGCCCTGGCCTTGGCAAAGAAGCAATGCATAGCACATACACTGACACAGGAGGGACCCAGGGAATAACACCTCTCTCCGACTCTCACATACAGTAAAAGGGATGCCAAACATGACACTGCCTGTGCTCAA
This sequence comes from Protopterus annectens, assembly GCF_019279795.1. Taxonomy (NCBI): domain Eukaryota; kingdom Metazoa; phylum Chordata; order Ceratodontiformes; family Protopteridae; genus Protopterus; species Protopterus annectens. The sequence goes on from NC_056731.1 coordinate 154,793,495, forward strand.
CCATGTATAGGGAGTGTACTATGTGCATCCGACATAGGCCCTGCAGAACCACCCTCAATACTGGGACACCCACAAGGTAGGTGACTCACACATGCCAGTCAGGGAGGTTCACATACCCAACAACAGTCACAGCCAGCAGGACAGTTGTAGACAATCACAAACAAAGGCTGTGCTATGGTCTCTGAGTGATGCCTTTGGGTAACCTCCTCCCAAGGCCTACAAAGACAGACTACAGCAGGTCAGGCAGTGGGATCTTAGTTCAGAAGTGTAGGAAGTTAGAAACTAATATGTAGATCAATCAAAGCTAAGATTGTAGTACACTGATATGCCTCTAGTCAGCATGATAGGTTAGAGTACAGAATGAAATGGAGTACCTGACATACCAGTACAGTCATAGCAAATGTGTACAAGTGTCAGTTGTGCCCCCCATCCTATGTAGAAATGTAACAACAGTCAGGTGTACCCCCCCATGCTGTGTAGAAATGTAGTAACAGTCAGGTGTGCCCCCCCAATCCTGTGTAGAAATGTAGTAACAGTCAGGTGTGCCTCCCCCAATACTGTGTAGAAATGTAGAAACAGTAAGGTGTGCCCTCCCAAGCCTGTGTAGAAATGTAGAAAAAGTCATGTGTGCCCCCCCAATCCTGTGTAGAAATGTAGAAATAATCAGGTGTGCCGCCCCAATCCTGTTGAGGAATGTAGAAACAGTTAGGTGTGCACCCCCAACCCTACGTATGTATGTAGTAATGGTCTGGTATGCCTCCCAATCCGATGTACACACGTTGTAACAGTTAGGTGTACCCCCCCAACCCTATTTAGAGATGTAGTAACATGTATATGTAGGTATAATACCTGTGGAGCACAGATCCACCGAGGTGGCCAAGGTAGCAAGATAGGTTGTAGCATCTGCACAATATGCAGGTATGTGCATGTTAGGTTGGTGTGTGTTTCATATTGTCTGAGAGTGGTCGGTATGTATGCATGTTGAGATAAGTCCTGGTGGCCATTACCCACTCCCACTGATGACAGCGACAAGTCCTCACAACTGCAGTGCCAAACACAATACCCGCCAGTATAACACAAGCTAGCAGTAAGCCATTGCAAATGTATGATGGTAATATGTGTCACCATCTGAAAGACTGACATGGCATGGCTTTTGGGCTAGATATACAAGCAGTACACAGGGGAAATACCCCAGACATACAGTATATATTGTGTCACTGTGAAATGAACACATCCTTGGAATAGTACAAACAGGTATGCATCACATTATCTGGTACTGTAGTAGGGGATACCGGTGTTGTCTGCCCAAACACTAGCAGATCACAAAGGAAGCAGGACTGATGTATTGGGAAACAGCTGATGTACCTACACATGCAAACATAACTAGAATGCCCAACGCATATCTGTGTGTCAGATGCAAGAAATGTCCATAGCACACATGCACCCAGCTCATGCAAACACCACCCACAGGTACCTCTCTGGTTGTACCCCTACTGTGGGGAACCCCAGCTGTATATGGCAATAGCGAAAGAATGCAGCATGCAGTGCAGGTGTCCCATGCAGGTTTGTCACCAGCTGTAGGTAGCACCTTGCCAGCATCCACACCACTGATCATGGCTGATAGAAGGTAGTAGCATGAACACCTACCCTGTCACCCCAGGGGAATATAATATATGGTGGTCTGAGACTGTAGGACAGACAGAATGCAATAGCCTGACACATGTGGCCTGCATCAACAGCTAATGGCCCACAGGCCTCTGCCAAGGGCCTGTGTCTCACACGTACTGACAATGCATTTTATGTCATGGACATCCAATTAACAACACAACACACTCCACATACGCCATATGCAAGGCCACGTGGACAAACCACAGTAACATGTCCACCATGTCCCACTGCATGAACTGTTGACCAACACTAACACACAGCCGTGATGGGGTGATGACCATAGGGAAAGTATCAGAGAATGTATGCTAATGTAAGGAAGAGGAGAAAATAACGGGGGGGGTGGGAGCGTGGGCAGCATGGAATGTATAAGGTCTGACAAAAAGATGTGTGCACACAATATCCCTGGCTGTAAACACATAATGGGTGCCTACATACCTGCCGGTACACCATAATAGCGGTAATGTCCTGACTCATGGGTAACCTTTGCGAATCTGTACAGCTGTGAGGTATTGCCATAGCAATATAAGGATATACTGTCATGTTGATGAATGTACATGTATGGGATCCCCTGTCAGCACTGTACCAAGGTGCTGAACCAGATACACAGACCTAGCAGCAAGTGTCTGCAGCACCCCCTCCAGGATGGCATAACCTACCATGAATATGTAGGCATCTGCCCACAATACCGCACACAGCTGCAGTCACCCTTGTCCCCCAAGACATTACTGTGAGCAGGAATGTCCACCTGACACTACATGAGCACAGAAAACATCACAGTGTATAACAGTACACATATCTGAATATCTCTGCTAACATCAGTACCATGTAGCTGAAGCAGCACAGACACAGTCACCTAAAGTACACACTATCCCCTGCACAATTTGTCCCATATTGCCAAATGATCGACAGATACCCTGCAGAAACAGTTTGCTACCTGTAGGTGTACAGCACAAAGGTCTGCACTGGAGTACAAACTACCTGGAATCGATCCACACATGCAGTACAGAAGGGCATACTGGGCATGCTCACACACTTAGAGAAATAAAGGCAATGTCAGACAACATACTGAAAGGTCATACTGGGCATGCTGACATACTTATACACATGAATCCCATGTCTGCAAACAACAGTGGACCAGACATATATGGCAGTTGCAGATGTTAGTGCAGACACTCCTCAGTATGCACTACTCATGCTTTGTACACACAGTGGATAGGAATACAGACACATATCCAAGGACAACACACTATAATAAGCCAAAAGAAGTTGTACATAGATGTGTGGAAGAGAGTGACTGTGAGAAGGCGCTATCCAGGCCTGTCGCACCCAGCACACAGCCAAATGGCAACAACCACATGAGGTTCAGATGTCACTCACTGTAGATACTAGCCAATGGTATCTGTCAGCAGTACCGACCATGTGGTGCAAGTGCTAACTGTGCAACATGACTGTACAAGGAAGTAGTCATCTAGCAGCTGTATACACGTACCTGTGGAATATGGCCCTGCATGTGCCCACATGTGGTGTGTCAACCCCTAGATGAATGGGTTAAGTCTCATGCACACACACTGGCCTCCCCATAGCCCTACTATGACAAGCCTGCTGAGGTCATCCACTGTGAAATACAGCTTTGGGAAAGTTGTAGCCCAATAATCTCCATGGCACATCCTATAACTACTTACTGCTGTACTGTGATAAAATAGTTAGGTAGGAGTTCTAATCCCAGACTTGGCAACTGTGTGTGTGTGTGTGTGTGTGTGTGTGTGTGTGTGTGTGTGTGTGTCTGTCTGTCCCTGTAGAGAGCAATGCTTTTTAGGCTAGTCACACTCCCTAAAATTCAAATGCCTTATTTTGGCAAGGCTGCTGATGTCATCCACCTTGAAATACACCTTTGGAAGGTTATAGCCCAGTAATCTCCGTGGCGCGTCCTATAACTGCGAACTGCTGTAGTGTGATAAAATAGGTAGGATTTCTAATTCCAGACTTGACAACTGTGTGTGTGTGTGTGTGTGTGTGTGTGTGTGTGTGTGTGTGTGTGTGTGTGTGTGTGTAGACAGCTATGCTTTTTAGGCTAGTCACATGCTCTACAATTCAAATACCCTACATTGGCAAGTCTGCTGATGTCTTCCACCTTGAAATATACCTTTGGGAAGGTTGTAGCCCAGTAATCTCTGTGGCATATCCTATAACTGCATAGTGTAATAAACTAGTTAGGTATGAGTTCTAATCCTGGACATGACAGGTGTGTGTATGTGTGTGTGTGTGTGTGTGTGTGTGTGTGTGTGTGTGTGTGTGTGTGTGTGTGTGTGTGTGTGAGTGCATGCGTGTGTGTGTGTGTGTGTGTGTGTGTGTGTGTGTGTGTGTGTGTGTGTGTGTGTCTGTGTTTGTAATTCATATCCTGTGTGGAGGTGAGTGTGTAACAACTGGAGTCAATGGGGAGCGGGTTTTGCAAACTTCTCATATGGTGGCCCTAGTATATATCACAATGTCCACCATACACGGATAACAGATGTGAAATAGCCGAGAGGCTGGGGTGCATATCCATACCCCTACATTTGACATCAAGGCCAGGTGAACAAAATGAGTGACTCTAGTATTACCCAGATAACACTCTCAACCCATGTCTCATACACACACACACAAACACACTTGCCTAGGAAACATCTGCTATGTTGGTAGTACCCTGCATATTGCCCACTGATAGTAACCATGGTGTGATTGCAGTGGGCTACAGTGGGCATGGCACCCTGACCATCAGTCCAATAGGCATGTACATGCCGACAGTGCACCTTCCCCATGTTTCCCACTGGACACCTGCAACACCTGTGGTGCTTTCAAATGTGACCCAGAAATGACATACCATGCCTGAAAACACACCCTGTATGGACAAATGCCACTGACAACATGGAATACCAGTATCATGTTATCAATGTAGGTGCTGGGTTAACCTGCCATCCATTAACAGTTCCCACCACATGAGGCCAGGACTGGCACATCTGATGATAACAATCTGTGTACACAACACGGGCCAGACACCCCAGGTACAGTTCCACATGTCACTGTACATGCATTTGGGAGATGTGCACATCCCAGACACTGTCCATGTCATGGACTAAGGAACACATACATGGCAAGCAATGCACAACATTGGCCACACGCAATAGTCACTCAGGTGACTGGATGGTGAATACAATACCCACCTGTGTGGTCAGATCCAGACACTACACCCCTGAGCCAAAATGAATACCATTGTCATGTGGCTTGATGCCAAGGTATACTCATCACCTAGCCTTGTAAAGCTGTCTGGCACAGTCGACCATGACACATCCATGCAGAAATGCACCCATGCATGTAAGTACTGGCACCCTGTGTCTATGTGTGTGCTGTATGATGCATATGACCACGTTTACACTCACTACAACCCCCATTGACATACCAAAGCATGCCAATGGGGGTTGTAGTGAGTGTAAATGTGGTCATACGCATCATACAACACACACACACACACACACACACACACAGACACAGGGTGCGTATGACCATATTTACACTCACTACAACCCCCATTGGCATACCAAAGCATGCTGTCTGATGTCAGACACCTCCAGATACCCTTTGCCCATATAACCTTCGTATGACACCTGTGGTGCATTTGATACCTGCACTGTAATGTGTTGTGGCAATCTCACTAGTGATAATTTGTATTTCTTGCCCTACCAAGTGTGTCAGTGTGTTTGCATCCCTGTGAGAGTGTGGCTGTGTTGATGCTGGCACCTGTTCATGTGGACAGGCACGTATACTACACCTACCATATAGCTACCATATCCCTGTTGCAAACGTCACTCACCATCACATATACGTTTTGAGGGTTCTTCAACATGTAACCTATGTGGTGCATCCAATAACTGCATAGACATGTGATAGCACTACATAGTTGTCAGGAGTTTGATACACTGTACTGGTAGGTGTGTGACACAAACATGATTATGTTTTACTCTCCCACCCGTCCATGGGCCTTCGGGTTTGCGGCCTGCTCACTTGCAGCTGTGGAGGACATAAGAGGAATATTTAGCCATACCTAGTCATGATATACATGAGCTGTCAATTAATATGCACATAGTGGGGTTGTCAAAGGAAAAAACTTCAAAGGCCAATTCACGTAAGGTTCAAGTATGGCACCCTTTATTACTTGAAGCAAGGAGACAAAGCATGCAAATATAGGATTTGTCTAAATTACTAATGAGCAGTATGCTACTTTTATACAATTCTATGAAATGTTACTTTTCTATTGTTGACTTAGTTAGACACAGCTTTCTGTATTACTCTACAGAAAATGTTACTTAGATTTCCTGCTGACATGTTCAGATTTAAAACTCACTATGTGTTACATAGAAAATGTTACTTAGATTTCCTGCTGACATGACTGGATTATTGTTGATTTACAGAAACATTTGAGAAAAACAACCTGGCCTTGGGGCTTATTTTTAGCCCACTACAAACTTTCTATTCTTCAATTGTGCAGTTCTAATATATATGTGTTACATTTTACCTAGATTCAAGGTACATTTCTAGCTTAGGTACAAGTAATGCTGACTACGGTTTATACATTCAAGCAGCCTTTGTTTTCATTATCAATAGCTTCAGCAGCTGTGTACTTTCTCATGGCATAAACAGAAAATCAATAACTCTTTGTTATGTCTCATGACACTAGTAGAAAACACTTATTATTTTCATGACATTAGCAGAAATTAAATGCTTCTTGTTAATTTCCATGGCATAAGCAGATCATAGCTGCGCATATTTTCATGACATAAGCAGGATTGGAATGTCTCTAGTAGCTGTGCATATTCATGCAGTGTGAACAGAATAAATGTATTAACCCTTTTAAACCTCAAATGCTAGTGCATGCATATTACTAATACATATTTGTCTAACATTTCCCCCCTTTTAATACTTTTATTCTACTTTCAAAATAAGCATACACAGTTTTTTCTTCCCCTAACCTCTTCCTACTCAGGATTTGCAGTTAAGAGAGTCATTCAGTTTAAACTTATGAAAGCATTTTAAATTTTTCAACAATTCTTCAAGTTCAGCACCTTGGTATAAGGTTTCTGAAACTGACATATCTATAAAGTCTTTAATCAGTCTTTTCATGCAGGGGATGCAGCAACAAACACATACCACTAGTAGAATCATTCCTACACAGATGGTAATCAGAATGTTCATCAGGATACTGCCCCACCCCCCAAATAATCTCTGGACAAAGGCCGTCAATGGATTTGGTCCTGATTTGGTCATAGCTGACACTTGCTGAATTACCTCAAGGTGATTGTCTATCTCGTGTTTGTGGTCAGGAATATACGCACAGCACTCCTCCTGGATTAAAGCGCAAGTACCTCCTCTCGCCGCTAGGGTGAATTCGAGAGCCATGTGGTTTTGAAGCACTACAGTTCTCATGGCAGTCAGTTCATCAGTCACCAATTCTAGAGCAGAAAAGGTTGCATTGCTCATTATTTCGAGAAGTTTAGACAGTTTTCTCAGTTCCCAGATTGATTTCTTTGCTCCATATGCTGACAATACACCTGCCCACGAGATGATGGTATCACCCAAGTCCATACGCGACAGTCCATTTTTCCCTAGGCCCACAGCATGATGGTTTTTCCAGCCCGCATTGATTTGCCCTACTGGATTGACAGGCTTCTTGATTTCTCGTCGAACATTTCGAATTTTCCCCTGAGGCAAAACTGCTGTGTGTCATATGGCTGGAACCAGGTACCCCAAATAACAACTGCCGGACCAATTCTCAGGTAACCACTTGTATGCTTTCCTACCACATACAAAATAACAGTCTTCTACTTTGGTAGTAACTTTACTATGTCCTGGTTCTGGATGAAACATTTTTTTGTCAACTATAATCAGTTGTTTATAAAGATCAGCATTATGTTTTACTTCATCAGTTGTCCTATGCATCAGTTCAAAAAATGAATCATAGCTTGTGTTGCAATAGGAACCTGTGTTATCAGTTTTACTGTAGCATCTATAGGGAACAGTCACATTGCAATTGCTCCAACCCACCTGAACTGTATCATTTTTGTAAAAACACACAGTCCCCTTCTGTCGAACAGACAAGTGCAATGCTACTTTATCTTGTGATGTAACATCTGATGTATCATCGACTAAATTTTCCCAGGTCTTGTTGGCTCCTAGGGTGTATGCTGTTGGCAAAGCTGTGCAAAGCTGTGCAAATCCAGCAATTGGAAACATTGAAGGTCTCAGCATACACATATTTGATTGCCTGGTAAGTGTTGAAGTTTGGGTGCCACTCTACGTACAACTCTCCACGTTTATTCAGTTCAGTTTGTGTGGCTGGGAAAAGGAATGGCCACAACAAAAAGATTATTGTCAGTAGTACAGTTAACAGGATGATTATGCAATACTTCTGAGGAAATGGTTGTTCTGCATTTCTGTTTTCTCTGACTCTTTCGAGTGGTTTTATTTGGATTTTTCTGGATTCTATCATTTTTGCTTTTGACATGTGATCTTACTCTCTGCCCTAATAGGACCTTCAGCACTGATGGTTTCTTCACTGGGGTTGAGATGGATCAGTCCTATTGGTCTGACCCCCCTTTGTAGCCAGACTTTGTGCTGAGGGCCCCGATGGAGAGGTAAGATTTTTGTCTACTTCAAAGTTCTTAACTAGTTTGCAGTGCGTCAGGTGGATCAACGAGGCTCGCTCTGCAATCTTGACTGCAGTGGTTGTTGAAAGAAGCACCTGGTATGGACCTTCCCACCTTGTTGATGTCCAGTTTTTCTTCTTTATATTTTTCACCCACACCCAGTCCCCTGGGATCACTGCCACTTTCGATGTTTCAGTTTGTTCTTTATCTGAAACAGAATTTGACTGCAACAGATGTTTAGAACTCAACAAATTTCTCATATATTCAGCTAGTGTATAGTCAGCTTCCTGGTCTGCAGAAATGAGAAGTTTCAACTGGGGTGTATAATAAGCCCTTCCAAACAGTTTTTCGAAAGGAGTCAATCTTTTTGCACTCGGAACAGTTCTCATGCTCAACAGTACCAGGGGGCAAACAATACAGCCAATTCTTTCCTGTCTTAGCTATTAATTTTCTTAATTTATTCTTTAATATTCCATTATGCCTCTCAACTAGCCCTGCAGATTGCAGATGGTATGCGCAATGATTTTTTAAAGAAATACCAAAATGCTTACTTAACTGCTGTATGTTTTGGTTTACAAAGTGTGTACTGTTGTCACTGTAGATCCTTTCCAGAATGCCGAATCTAGGGAAGATTTCTTTGACAAGTACTTTTGCCACTGTAGCTGCATCTGGATGTTTGGTTGGAAAGGCTTCCACCCATCTGGAAAACATATCTACAATGACAAGACAATACTTCTTATTTTCACATTTGTTCAATTCTATGAAATCCATACAGATAGTGTGAAACGGATATGTTGGTGTATGGAAACTCCCTTGCTTGGGCTTTAACACCCCTTGTGTATGATGTTTGTTACAAATTTGGCACATCAAACAAAGTTTTTTAGAGTAATTTGTAAATCCGTACGTTGTGAACACCTGGTTCACCAGCTGTACCATCCCCCTGTTGAGACATGGCACTGCCCATGGCTCAACAAAGCTGCATATCTAAACAAATTAGATGGTAGTATCAGTTTCCCTTCTTTAGAGATGTACAGCCCCCTTTCAAGAATTGCTCCTCATTTTACCCATCTTTGTTTTTCAGCTTGCGTAGTGAGTGTCTGCATTGTTTTTAACATTTCTAAGTCTAAAATCTCAGAGGGTTGTAGTTCCTCATTTAAAAGAAATACTTCAGAAGCTGCTTGTTTTGCAGCTGTATCAGCTCTCGCATTACCTTTTGAAATCCTATCTTGTTGCTTGCTGTGAGCTGTGCATTTACAAATAGCTACTTTCTGAGGTAACTGAATAGATTCTAAAAGATCTAAAATAAACTGTGCATGATTGATAGGTTTGCCAGTAGATGTTATCATTCCTCTGTTTTTCCACTGTTGCGCAAAAACATGTACAGCAGAAAAAGCGTACTGGCTGTCAGTAAAAATATTTACACATTTACCCTTTGCTAAGGTACATGCCCGTGTCAAGGCAATCAGTTCTGCTGCCTGTGCAGATAAGTTATGTGGTAAAGGTTTTGCTTCTATAATCTCAGTGTCAGAAACTACTGCATATCCTACTAGGTTCTGTCCTGCAGGACCCCTTTTGCACGAACCATCCACGTAGTATGTCACCTCGGCATCATCCAAGGGGACATCCGTGAGATCTTTTCTAGGTAGTGTCTTTTGCTCAATTACCTGCAGGCAGTGGTGTGGTGTACCATCTGCAGGGGTTGGGAGCAAGGTAGAAGGGTTCAAAGTCATGCACCATTCAATTGTCATGTGAGGTTGGCTCAACAATATGGTCATACAGGAAAGATGCCTAGCAGGGGAAAGATATGCAACTTTCTCTTGCAGTAAAATAATAGCAACTGCATGAGGCACTCTCAAAGTGAGAGGGTGAAATAAGACTAATGAGGCCAAAGCCTGTACTGCCATTGCAGCTGCAACTACTGCTTTTACACAGTGGGTTAAAGACCATGCCACTGGGTCTAGTTGTGATGAATAGTAAGCAATGGGGTGTTGCTTGCCCCATGCTGTTGTGTTAACACTGATGTCATATAACCTTGCTTACAATCTACAGTTTGGAAAAAACATTTATGGTAGTTTGGTAATCCCAGAACTAATGAGGATGCTATTAACTGTTTCAGTTTGCAGAAAGCAGATTCTGGCTCTGGTGTCCATTGTAACAAATCCTGTGCTGCCATAGGCTTCTTATATATCAGGTCAGTCAGAGGTGCAGATTCCAAGGCATAGTTTGGAATCCAGCTCCGGCAAAAATTAGTTGTACCCAGGAAGGACATCATTTCCTTCTTGGTAGTGGGTTTTGGTGCTTGCAAAATTGCTACTTTTCTATCCTCATCTAATGTTCTACCTTCTTTGGATATTACATATCCTAGGTATTTGACTTGTTTTTTCCAAAGCTGCAGTTTATTTTTGTTTACCTTATGTCCTTCAGTGGCTAGAAATCGTAATAGCGCTATGGTATCTTCTTTACAATCTTGCTGGGTGGGGGCCTCCAGCAAGATGTCATCAACATAAAGTAAAATCTGACTGCCTCTTGGTGGGGTAAATCCCGCCAAGTTGCTTGCCATTTCTTGTGAGAATATTGTTGGACTTTCACAATATCCCTGTGGTAGTCGCGTATATGTATACCTTTTCCCCTGAAATGTGAATGCAAACCAATAGCGGCTGTCAGGGTGTATTGGTATCGAAAAGAATGCATTGCTAATGTCTACCACAGAAAAATACTTCTGTTGGGGTTTTAAATCATTCAACAGGGTGTGTGGGTCGGGCACTGTAGGTGCCCTTGGTATTACTGCGTCATTTACAGCTTGTAAATCTTGGACCATACGCCATTCTCCATTTGCTTTTTTAACAGGAAATAAGGGTGTGTTACATGGTGAATTGGGAGATTCTACTAGTATCCCTTCTTTAAGTAAGGCTGCTATAATAGGCTTTATCCCTGCCTCTGCATCTTTTCTTAAGGGATACTGTCTTTTCTGTGGACTAAATGCTGACTTTGGTGTGATAGTTACTGGTCCCGCTGTACGAATAAGTCCTACATCTGATTTTCCTGTTGACCAGAGACTTTCTAGTATATTCTGTAAGGCATTCTCTTCCTCCTTTAATAGGAGTGCTAATCAGCTGTCCTTGCTAGACTGCGAGTGTACAGCTGGGTGGGTCTGAGTTATCCAACTCAACTTCTGTATTTGTATTCCCTGTTCTGACAGTTCTAATTCTGTCTGTTTCTCCCATCTCGTGACTTTTTCCCTAGGTCTGCCCATTCTATGTTTTTGTTCTTGGTTAAGCTAACATGTGGTAATCGATTAGATTTACAAAGTGTAAAGAACTTCTGGGGCAATGAACAGCTGGCTACACTGTTCCCTTCTGTGTCCCAGTACAGATTACGTAATATCAATCTGTTTGCATAATTTTTAAACAATTCTTGCTCATATTCCTTATCAGGTCCTGGTGTGTTACAATAATACAGGGTACAGTGCAACAAGTGTTGTTTATCAATGTGAAGGGAGGGGAACTTGCTGATGGCTACATTCATTAATTCTTCGGTCACAGTCCCTGGACCAGTCGTAACCAAGTCCTGGCTGTACCAATAAAACATTTCACCCTCCGATTGCACTGCAAAGGTATCAATTTGTCGCTGTGCTTCCATACCTTGCATGGTTGGGACTACTGCTATACCAAATAGCTGCATGAGGTCTCTGCCCAAGAGGTTTACTAGGCATTTTGCAGAAACAACAATTTTGCTTTTCTGAGTCAATCCTGAAACAGGATCAGTTATTGCAATGTTAAGGGGGCTCCCGATACAGCTGTCCATTAGCTGCTTTTACCAGTATGTAATCAGGTGACTCTGTGTTTTCTGGCAGTTTGGAGGGATGTATCAGGGTTCGTGATGCCCCTGCGTCACACAAGAATTTGACTTCCCTCCCTTCTACCAAGAGTGTAACTTCTGGTTTCGTGTCTGCTAAATAGAGCTCCAAGTTCAATAAAGCTAGGTCTAATATTTCATTTTCTTCACTGTCACTAACTTCTTGCACTTCCTCTATTTTTTCTGTCACATCCTCTACTCCCTCTATCACATTCTCATTTGTCCTTTCTTCACTATCCCCTTCTAGTGACTCCTGACTACCATATAGTCAGTCCTCACCCTCCTTGTCTTCCGTGGTTGCCTTATTATTTTTCCTGCAATCCTTTGCCAAGTGTCCCTTTTTACCGCATTTGAAACATCCACCCCTTTTCTTTTGCCCTTCAAAGTCCTCTGATCGCTGATCAGATTGTTTGTTTCCCTGTGCATTTTTCTTGCTCTTTTTCCCGGACTGTACTACATAAACTTCTGCTCCATCTTCTACAGAAAATACTTGAGCTTTCTTTTTGCTATTAAAATGCCTTTCGGCATGCCTAGCATATTCAAGTAATGACTGTAACCTGCTTGTACGATTGTCTACCATGTGTTTTGTAATAAAATGCTTATGGGTGCAATACTGCCTTTTAAAAATGCATTCTTTAACTGCTGTTCATATGGGAATCTTGTGTTTGATCTTCAGGAACCTGCATTCCACAGTGGTTATTAAAACATTCTAATAGTCTGGCATAATACCGGTCAATAGTTTCACCTTCTTGTTGGATGCATTGATTAATGCAAGTCCAGTCTGCCCTAGGCTTCCATTTTTCAGAGATGCGGTCTGTAAGACCTTTTACTCTGTTGTCTAGTTCTGCGCTGCTATGTGGGAGGAGTCTGTGTGCAGTGTCACAGGGATTCCAGTTGCCACTAATCATGTGCCAATCTGGTCCCACAATTTGTCTAACTACTTTTTCCTACCTCTTCTCCGTTTAAGTTATAACTCAGCCTCATTCCTTGTAAATCTTCTGAGAATTTTCTAAAATTAACTTTTGGATGGGGAATTCCCTCAGTGGCTTTCCAGATATCTTCTGGAGTACAGGGTCTATATACCAAAATAGTTGGGTCCTGATTATCTTGTCCTGCCTGAGGATTAGGTACTTCTATAAGTGGACATATTTCTTCTTCACTCATAGATCGTGAATTCTTAACCATTTGATATAACTAAATGCCTTCATTTGAGTTACCTGCTCATGTTCGAGACCTGGTCCCGATGGGATCTCTAATAAATGGTTTTATTTTTACAATGTCTCTATTTTCAGTGACAACAGGATATCATGGGGGTGGACTAACCTGTTCACTTGCTTCATATTCTGGTAAGGGAGGTGGAGGGGCCGATGCTATTACTAAGTTAATGTCCTCCTTATTTAAAAAGATTGTTTTTGTATTGTTGTTCTTTTGTTCCCTACAGTTTACTTCCTCAATCCACCTGTGTGCCTGAGGAATTCCTAATTTGCGTGGCTTTTTTACCCGACCTTTGGAATCGGTTTTAAGCTGTTTGACAATTTGATAAGCGAGGATTTTTCTAATTTTCCGTCAAATTCATATTTATTAACCCATTTTGAATAATATTTAATATTGCTGGCACGCTGCGACTGCATGTATTTTGCGTCTTCTGTTAACGGCAGATTTTGGGGTCTTTTTGTGCAATTATTACCCATTTTGTTCTACCCTTTTGATCGTTATGTAACTTCTCTGATTTTTAACGTGGTACCACGGATTTTGTTATAGTCTCTTCAGAATGACTGCCTACCTATTCTGTTTCTCCTGATCTATGACAAGACAGTAATCTTTTCTGTCCCTGACTTGTAAAATACAGTCTTGACAAAAACAATACAAATCTAGTCCCTGATCTAAAACAGAAAACAGAAAAAAGTAGATTCACCTTACCTGAGCCCACGTGATTGATCACCAATTCGGAGACCCGTCCTTCAGTCGCAGATTAGAAAGTGGCTGGCCTCTTTTGTACGACAATTCAGTCGGAGAGCTTTTCAAATAAGAAGAACCGATTTGGTTTCTTCCCCGTACGGTTTCAACCACCTGGCCCATCTGATCCGAGGCGAAGAGTGGGTTCCGGTCCGAAGGACCAATCTGTCAAAGGAAAAAACTTCAAAGACCAATTCACGTAAGGTTCAAGTATGGCACCCTTTATTACTTGCAGCAAGGAGACAAAGCATGCAAATACAGGATTTGTCTAAATTACTAATGAGCAGTATGCTACTTTTATACAATTCTATGAAATGTTACTTTTCTATTGTTGACGTAGTTAAACACAGCTTTCTGTATTACTCTACAGAAAATGTTACTTAGATTTTATGCTGACATGTTCAGATTTAAAACTCACTATGTGTTACATAGAAAATGTTACTTAGATTTCCTGCTGACATGACTGGATTATTGTTGATTTACAAAAACATTTGAGAAAAACAACCTGGCCTTGGTGCTTATTTTTAGCCCACTACAAACATTCTATTCTTCAATTGTGCAGTTCTAATATATATGTGTTACATTTTACCTAGATTCAAGGTACATTTCTAGCTTAGGTACAAGTAATGCTGACTACGGTTTATACTTTCAAGAAGCCTTTGTTTTCATTATCAATAGCTTCAGCAGCTGTGTACTTTCTCATGGCATAAGCAGAAAATCAATAACTCTTTGTTAAGTCTCATGACACTAGTAGAAAACACTTCTTATTATTTTCATGACATTAGCAGAAATTAAATGCTTCTTGTTAATTTCCATGGCATAAGCAGATCATAGCTGTGCATATTTTCATGACATAAGCAGGATTGGAATGTCTCTAGTAGCTGTGCAGATTCATGCAGTCTGAACAGAATAAATGTATTAACCCTTTTAAACCTCGAATGCTAGTGCATGCTTATTACTAATACATATTTTTCTAACAGGGGTGATACACACATCTGGTACAGCCCCTGCTGTTTTAGCCTCTTGGATCCACTGGTCCAAGAGGTTCCCCTTACACTGCTTCAGGTTGGCATAGTGATGTCTGCCCTGCTCACCAGTTCGGGGTATGCCAGTGGCACTGGTGAGGTCACAAGCGAGATGGTCCCAGGCTTCCACCTTATATTGGGAACTCTGGTACTGGCACTGCAGCAGTCTCTGGTCATGGTCTTTGACAAGGAGTCCTGCTATATCTCTGGACTCCTGGATGCACCAGCGCTGCACCCGAAAGCACACACCCTCTGCGCTTCCTGAAATAGTGCCTGCAAGGGAAGCTACAACCAGTTATGAAATGTATTCCTGCCTCTTGGGTTTAAGTATGGCTGATTTCTCGCACTTTTTTGATTGGCCAGTTTTTAAAAGGCTAAGCTATGGGCAAACCTGCTCACCTAAGATTGGCATTGTTTAGAGGGATATAACACTTGGCACATTGAGTTAGCTGGCCTACACATTGCTTTCACCTCCTAAGCTAGCCTGTGCAATGCTTAGCATTGCTTATATTTGACTTTGCATTATACTTCCTTTTTGACATTGATTTATTATTCATTACATCTTATATGTATGCCTGGTATCCATGATTCATGTGTAAGTACACTGTATGGGATCTGTGTGTTTCATTGGGGACTTCAACACTCTTTTACAATTACACCTGACTTCTGGGCTTACTGCTGTACTCCAGTTCACATATTTATGTTATGTAGTGGGTTATGGAACATATGTCTGTATACTGATTTCTTTCACAGGTTCAGTTTGAATTTACTATAGTAAAGACTTGTTTGCTGATACCTCATTGTTTTGTATTGCTGTGATGGCTTGGTGGTTAACTACTGTGACCATAGTGTATAGGGTCCTGGGTTCAAGACCTGCAAGGCTGTTTATTTTGTTGATGGGCAGAACAATGGCCATTGGATACAGAGTGATTAAGGCACTTTTGAGCATTTGTAAGCGGGTTTATGTGGGTTTGCACAAGGGTAAGCAATGCTAACCTCCGGTTACATATGATTACAGAGAGTTAGCTTCAGAATTGCTTAACCTGAGTGCGCATTGCTTACCCCCATGCAAACAGGCTTAAACTCGCTTACTAGTGGTTAAATATGCTTACTACTGCTTGTTGGTGCTTAAACCTGCTTACTAGTGCTTTATTCATTGTGACACTGACACCTCACATGTGCATTTCCTGCAGTACTCTAGTTAATAAATATATGTTATTCAGTGGGTTATGCAACGAAAATATTTGTCATAACGTGCTTTGCCATGGAAAATGGTATGTGCTGCAATGGGACTTGAACCGGGAATGCCTGCTCATAAGGTGAATGCTCTGCCCTCTACACTATTGCTATACTGCGTCATTTGCTTATATCTTCCTTGTTATCATCTTAAGCCATTTCATCTGCATTAACCATAGCTAAGTGATGGGCACACCCACGCACCTATGGTTAGCTTTAATCGGATTAAAAAAAAAAAGTTTGTTCATTTTATTTGTATTTACATGCTGTTATACACCAAGGGGAATGTTGGTGGGGATATGCGGACACCTATGAGTGCCCTCGCTCATTTCTTAGCCCTTTCTGCTATTCTTCATTGCGGGGGTATGTATATTCTGAGAGCTCTGCTCTCAGACACACCCCCTGCACTCTTACACGCTCTGTGTAAGATTAGGAGCTCAGGCAGTATGCCTCATTAATATGCATGGCACGCTGCCGTCCTGCTCCTAAATGACCGCCTCCATGCAAAACTAAGATAGTCCTGCATTGATGAATAGTAAATCCAGGGGCATATTCTATTTTCATAACCTATTGTTAACAAAGATCACTTTTATCCTTCTAGACTTTTTCAGGTCTGTGTACAAGAACTCTAAAACCTATCTATAAAAATATTATTATTATATAATTAGTTAGTATTGTTATTACACATAATTTTGAAGAAAAAGAAAAAAATAATAAGAAAAAATTTATGATGGAAAACAAAATATACACTTAAATTAAATAAATTAAAACTGATTTAACATGGTATTTAAAACCAACTGGTAGAATAAAAAAAAGAAAATTAGTCATGTAAACAATGTGACAATTTTCTAATTTTCTTACTTAACTTTTGCAGTTGTGCCTGTGTACCTTGATTATGTTTCTTAAAAGACTCAGTAGCTGCTGCTATACTTAAAAGACTCCATAAGTCATACAAAAGAGATTCAATTGATTTTTTGAGGAAGATAAAAATTACAGTGGAAGCTGACAGTATTTTATTATCTATTGATGTAGAATCCTTGTACACAGTGCTCCCTCACAATTACTGTACAACAGCAGCTATGGAGTCTTTTAAGAAACATAATCAAGGTACACAGACACAACTTCAAAAGTTAAGCAAGCTCATTAATTTTGTACTGGACTTCAACTTCTTTACTTTCAATGGGAAACACTACAAACAAAAAACTGGTATAGCAATGGGGGCTGCCATGGTTCCCAGCATAGCTAACATAGCACTGGGCAAGTGGGAGGAGGACTTTGTGTTAAACAACACAGACTACATGCAGCATATTGCATGCTATTTACATTTTCTTGATGACATCTTTATTGTGTGGGAAGATGACACCTTGCAGCTTAGAGATTTTCTCTTACCTCAATCAAACAACCCCCTTCCTGAAGTTTACCTCTTCCCATAGCTATAGTTCAACCACTTTCTTAGATATACAGACTTCCAAGGACACCAACAATAACAGAATCACCGCTGATCTATTCAGAAAATCAATGAGGGTTAACTTATTACTCCACAGTAAAAGTCTTCAGCATACAAAAAACAAGTATAATGTAGCGAAGTCCCAGGGCTATTGATTAGCTAGAATTACCACAGAGATAGAACCATTTTTGAGAAACTTGAACAACTTAGAGAATTATTTTCTAGTGAAAAGCTATGAACGTCAGATGTTAAAAAACATCCTAGAACCCATTATAGAACTGAAAAGGACTGAAGCACCTTCACTCAATCTCCCCAGTAGGAGAATGTTAAGAAATTCCACAGAGAATAACAAATGCAAAAATAGCTGCATCCTGACATACACTTTGGATTATCACAGTATCAACAATGTTATTGAAGAAATCTGGGCCATTGTCACAGGAAACCTTTTTCTGATTAACATCTTAGGTGAAGCCCCATCCTTTGTTTATAAGAAGGCCAGGAACATTAGAAGTTTTGTTGAATTTAAACCTAGACCATATGATAGAAACACTAAAAGATGTGAAGCTAATTGCACATTTATACAACAAGGTGATAATTTTCATTGCTCTTATTTAAATAAAATCATTAAGACCAGTGCAGGGGGTGAATGTAACACTACAAAAGCAATTTACAGGGCACAGTGCAATGAATATGAAGCATTCTATGTGGGCAAGACTGTAAATAAACTTAAGTGTAGGATTTCATGTAATCTGTCAGAAATCTGCTTGGGATGCAAAAATATAAAAGACACACAGGTTTTAAGTTCCAGATCCTGGATCACATAGACATGGATGATCTTGAAGGAGACATCTTGAATATTCTGGAGAAACATGAACTCATGTGGCAATTAAAGCTGAACTCTTTTAGGAAGCCTGGACTAAACTACTACTGTTCAATTCAAAGTGTACTGGAACTTAGAAAATTGCCACATTGTTTACATGACTAATTTTATTTTATTTTATTCTACCAGTTAGTTTTAAATACCATGTTAAATTAGTTTTAAGTTTATATTTTGTTTTCCATCATCATACATTTTTTTCTTTTTCTTGTTCTCTTTTTTCCACTTTATTCAAAATTATGTGTAATAACAATACTAATTATACAATAATATTTTTATAGATAGTTTTTAGGGTTCTTGTACACAGACCTGAAGAAGTCTAGAAGGACTGATGCGATCTTTGTTAACAATTGGTTATGAAAATAGAATATCATTTTTACAATTGATTTTTTTACATGCAAAGTGTATATGTATATATTTATATATATTTTTTATTCCCAAATGGACTAAGGTTGATATATTTCCAGCCATGTAGTATATTGTCTTGGATAAAATCACAGACTTAATAATCTGGTTAAATAAGAGGTACCACATCATAAAGTACATAAGGGTTATATTATTATGACAGCTACTAAGTAGGGCAGGACCATTTCGAATGTTATACATGGGTGAAAGGATGTGAATTTAACATGTGTACCAATAACACTGTTTTACAGCACAATAAACCACTCCCTTGCCTGATAAAAAGTGTATATATATATATATATATATATATATATATATATATATATATATATATATATATATATAAAGCTTGTGAGGAAACTATTCCTCTGTTATTTTTGTTTTACTTGGATTGCTTGTCTATGTGCTTAATAAAGGATTTTTGACTGGAAACAGACTGCCTGCCTTGCTTGGATTACTTTTAAATACTTAGTAATTCTGTACAATATTTCACATTATATATATATTTTTTTACTTAAGATGAGTTTAAGTTTGCTACTTCTACTGCTATTGCCTGATCTGATTAATATATAGTGATTAACTAGAGATATATGGACTGAAAATCTTCCACACAGAGAAGTTTCTTACACTGTTTTGAATTATTTATTTGCTGTTCCTGGTGCTTATTCTGAAAAAAATCAATTTTGCCTTTCATTGTTTGTTCTAATCATTTACTTGCTTTGAGTATATTTTTATAGTGCAGAAAACTCTCTTCTGTTTTTACATCAAGATGACTGCAGATTTTCCAGTTAGTGACAGTGGATGGTAGCCTGGTCTTTCCAAGCTGAAAAACACTAGAGAATCCTGAGTATAGTTGTTTCATTGACCACAGGGCACATTAGTCAGCTTACCCTATGTTTAATGACTGTATAAATTCATCATGATGATCAGCTCTAGATTCATTTCCACAGATCTCAGCAATGCTTGACATCCTTGCCTCTGTCTCAGAAGTGTTTATCTTGCATCTAGTGCTATCCAGCCAAAGCTAAGTATTTTTTATTGATAAATTGTACTTCTTTAACTTATTTAAGCAAATCACTTATGTTTCCCTGATTGATTTGCTAATTTAACTGCTATTTTATTTTGTGGTTTCATTGTACTTTGGACACTCTTTCATTGTGGTTTTACATTTGGAGGACTGGGATTATTCATCTAATGACAAAAAGTGATTGACTGGTACATCTGAGTTGGGAAACTCAAAAAAAGGCTGTAAATGTACTAATTTTATTAGCCAGAGGGCTCAGTAGTTAGTTTTCTCTATTTAAAGTGGTGGTATAAATTTGGCACATCTTCGCTACTCTGTGCTGAGTTCCACCGAGTTCAACAAAGCTTGGTATCCTAGCCTGTATTCCTGAAGTTTTACCTGCATCCCGTACCATCCAGGCAAAAGCTAAGTATTTTTGATTGATAAATTGTACTTGATTAGCTTATTTAAGCAAATTACTGTTTCCTTGATTTATTTGTGCATTTAACTGCAATTTTACTTGTAAAATGTGCATTTCACACTGTTGTTGCTGTTAGACTGCCTTGAACTCACCATCTAAAGGGTATCTAGCTAGTTGTTTAAGTTTGTTTATGTTTGTGGTAACATTGCACTTGCAAGAGTTTTTACTGTGTTGTTACATTAGGAGGACTAAGATTATTCATATTGTGGCAGTATGTGTTTGCCTTGTCTATCTGATTTTGGAAACACACAAAAGTAGTCTAAATGTAGTTGTTTCATTGGCCAGAGGGCTCAGTAGCCAGTTTTCTCTATTTTCAGTGCTGGTATAAAGGAGCTGCTCACCATGCCACTGCTCTGTACAGATGGAAACAACTACAAGCAAATTTTCTCTATAGACTTTCCAATAAAGTATTACACTGTAAAGGAGTAAGCATGAAGTAATTACCTTGCACACTGACAGTGGCGGCTGGTGACGTCAAATGAAAGTGGGGCTGCATGAGACACCTGCATGGGTGTGGCCAACACAAAGGGGTGTGGCCAACTAGAAAAGGGTGCAGCTATGCTAAAAAAATGCAAAAACTGGGACTTTAATTAAATAGGCTGCCCTGGGTGCCAAACCATCATTATGAGAGCCCAATCAAGACAAATTGAAGTGTAGAAGAAAAAAATATTTCAATGTAGTGGCTCAATGACAGCTTACTTAATATCTAGATGGAAACAAAATGGTTGTGAGGCATGAAAAAAATAAATTACTTTTTAAATACATTAATGGAATGCCAGTCAAAATCAAGTATAAAAAACAAGCAGCACTCCACTCAAACCACTTCACCTTGGACTGCAGTTCTAATTATAATTTATATTCAGCTTTATAAATGTACCAGGTAACATGCTAAAAGTAGCAATCTCTGTGATACCCCCACTTGTAAAAATGTTTCTTATCCAAAAAAGACCTGTTGCCTAACAACAACTATCTACTTGTTCCATGGGGAAAACATGATCAAAGTAAAAAATGAACAGTACATAAGAAACAAGCTCAAGATAAATTGCTTAAAGGATTACTGCACAGGTTATGGACCACACATGATAGATTGTCATTCGGTTTAGTTTATGGATAAAGCTTGCAAAAATGACTGCAACTCTCCCAACAAATGTAATGAGGTTCTGAGAATACTGAAATCCTGTCCTTTATTACAAATACTGCCATATGCATTTCAATACCTAAGGCTTATACGCTATCTAGTTATGTAAATATTTTCTGCATGGCAACAACAAAAAGGCTTTCAATGTTGGTAATTCTTTAACAGTATGCTTATTAAAGCTGACTTCCATCTTACAGTATCAGACAATCTTACCTGATGGTCATTAAAGCACTGCTACTTAAACACACACCAACAGGCACTGCAACAACATGCATTTTCTGAATAAGAAGAAGCATAAATCAACAGTATAAAAATATGACAGAAAACCAGAACATTCTGCAAAATCAAGGACAGATGAAAAGCCACTGTAGTACTTTTGCCTACCTTGGATGGGGGGGGGGGTACTCTGCACACTTATACTGCATAACTGCTCCTTGCCGTGCTTGGACTCATCCAGAGTTACTACATGGGGGAGTGGGGTACAACAAGTATGTCACAATTTGAAATATCTCTGGCTGACGGTGATGGCCTTGGCACATTTTTCATACCTCTCAATCTCAGAGCAAGAAATCTGTACAAAGCCATAAATAGAAGTGGAACAAAGGCCCAAAAATACGGACAATTTTAAATGTTGCTCTTATAAACTTAGAAAGATAATAGAATAGTAGGTCTTGCATTAGTATGCATTTTCTGAAGGGTATAAAATCTGAAACTCAAATGTATGTCATTATTTTCTAACTTCAATCTTTAATGATTTACCACTAATTTGCCAAAAAAATACAATTTTATGAAAAACGGATCAAAAATGCGATGCAAAAATATAAAATAGGCACAGAATACAGCTGGGAACCTGTCAAAGAAAGGACACTTTTTAAATATTAGTACTGTTAACTTGAGCAGATGACAAAATAAAAATACATGCATTTCTGAAATTAAAAGTAATCTATAACGCTAATCATTACAATTACTTATTAAGTGTAAACCCTCCACGATTTCCTCCAAATTTGCCATTTTGCAGAATTATTAGGGGGAGAGCTACACTTTGAGCCAAAATGGGGGACAGTTGAAAGGATTGGATATACCCAATTCTATAAAATGATTTATTTGCACATACCTCTCAAACTCCTAATGCAGGGAATCTGGATAAGGCCACATATATTGGGGGAACATACAAACAGTACAAAAAATTGCTCTTGCATAAACTTAAACAGTTGATATAATAACAGGTCTTGCTTTAGCAATCATTTTCCTCAAGGGTATGACGTCTGAAACTCTGTCAAACCAAAAATAAGCAAAAAATCTATTCATTCTGTGAAAATCTGGACAGTTGAGAGGTATAGTTCAGCCGGGGCTGTCTCTGATTTTGCCACCCTTCCCCCTCACAAAATCATTGTCAAATGGGGCATCCCCCCTGCAGCCATTCCAATGTCCCATTACTTGGATATTCTGCCCCATTTACCATAAACACTGTAATGTGCATATTGCTTTACTTCTACGATGGTTTGGATTTCATTTAAAAGTTTTATTTTATATTTTACAGCACGGACACTAATAGACATCTGCTAAATAAAGCAATGCAGTCTCACAATGAAAATAGACTTAGCATTAACACTTCTCTGCCCTTGAAACTCACATTCATTGAAACAGCATTGAAACCCACATTCAAAGAAAATACATCTGGCCAGTGGCAGATACAGATTAACTTTCAGCTGTTTTCAAATCATAGGCCTCTTGCACATTAAACATACATGTGTTCTTTGATACACCTTCCTGATTTTATTACATTATATTGTATAATACAGTACAGTTGTTAGAAGGCATTTTAAATTTATTGTTTTAAACATTTTTCCAGTAAACAATGAAACAAAATGCAGGCATCAATAATGACAAAACTGCCCAATTCAGATCATTTCCATTAAAAAGTTTACTCAAACTTCTACAATTCACCAGTTATCTAAATAATTCCACATTAAAGAGATCTGCAACTAATGAAGCTGTTGCTGCTAGCAAACAACTTTATATTTCATTGTTTCATCTATAAATAAAGTGCCTGTTGCCCTTGATGAATGCATTGCCTATGTTACACTAAAAAAAGATAAGCTAGTAATATTGCAATAGGGACTGGATGGCAAACTGATAACAGGTTCATAGTTACTAGTATCTCCGCCAAAGAGGACATTCTCAGGACTGTAGCATCCAACCCCTTTAAAAGTATAACACAGTACAGTATCAGCAATGCATCTACATACTGTGGGAGGAGAACCCACAACCTTCTACATCAAAAACAAGTACACTACCTGTTGCAGTATTAACAAAGCAAGCAGACTCAGCATAAGCAGCAATAAACTTCTCTTCCCCTGAAGCTGTCAGCTCCTTGTAAAATCCACTCAATACCCAAGTGTATCTCTTATCTTTGTAGCACAAGAAATCTGGAAAAGCCAAAATGTATTGTGGGGGGAGGGGCAAATGTCCAAACACCAGGGACACATTTTAAACATTGCTTGTATAATCTTGGCAAGTTTCTAGAATAAAATGCCGTGTTACCACAATGCAGTTCACTGCCAAGTCTTGAACCCAGAACCCTGTGCACTATAGTCAGAGCAACATACCACTATGCCAAATTAGTTATTTCTGCAAAGATAGCCATTTGAGTTTCAGTCTTCCCATCATTTAGTGAATTCACTTCTCACCATAGCTCTCAACCTCTTAGCACAAAACACCTGGACAAAGTGAATAATGGGTGGATACAGCCCCAAAAAATATTTAGTGAATTCAGTTCTCACCATAGCTCTCAACCTCTTAGCACCAAAAAACTGGACAAAGTGAATAATGGGGGAATACAATCCCAAATATAGGGACAAATTTCAAATATTGATCTTATAAACTTAAAAAATTGCTACAATAAAAGGTTTTGTGTTACATGTACCTTCTGAAGAATATGAAGTCTGAAATTCACATGTCTATCATTATTTAGTCAATTAAAATCCAGAAAACCACAGATTTTGTGAGGAACAGAACAAAAACAAAAATATGAGGCAAAAATCTGAAAAATTTTCACAAGTGGTGGGTAGGGAATTCAGGCTCTTGCTATTTGCATCCAAGGTACAGGGTTTGAGCCTGTCTCTAGCCAAAAGGTATATGTTAGTGGGACATTTCACACACACACACACACACACACACACACACACACACACACACACACACACCCTACCTGAAAGTCCCGGTCCTCAGATCCATCACAGAAATAGAAATAGCAATAAAAGGTCCCTGGTCCTCAAACTCCATCCATTACAGTCTCCATAAAGAACTTGGTCCCGGTAAACTCTGCTTTCCTCTGGAAATCTCCCTCTATGGTCCCGCGAGAGCAGCAGGCTTACAGTTATCCAGCCTGCAGATGTTGCAGCCTGATTCCCTTGTAACTGCATAGACTTCTGGGTGGGTGATCTGCATTCTGATGCCTTGTTTCTCAATCCGGACTTCTGTTCCACATAGACTTCTGGGGCATTTGCAGTCTAATGCCTTGTTTCTCAATCTGGATTGCTGTTTAACCAGTCCTAGTTTGGGAAATGGATACTCCTTCTAAATTCTTTTTTACAGCAGTCTGGAAACGGATGCTCCCTCTAAATTTTTACAGCAGTTGAGTTGGGAAATGGTCCAGACACACTAAATTAGTGGTCCAGACATTTTCACAGCAGTTTTCACAGAGTTAAACGGACACTCTAAATTATTTTTTTTCTTTTTACAGCTGGGGAGGCCGCAGTCTTGCAGTCCAATATCCCGAGCCACCACAGCACACTGACAACCTTAGGGCAGCTTGTTTGCATAATGAGCAGCAATTTCATTAAATTTAGTAGAATTTAGTATTTTATAATTAGCCTGCCTCCAGCTCTCCCTGCATAAAGGACCCTTAATAGTCTTTTGTTAACCCCCATACATGCCATTGTAGTTCACCATTTAATGGAATGTACAATATGGATATGCAATTTCCTAACTTCTCTGCAGCCACCTTGGTGGATATGGGTATATTGAGAGAATGTAGCAATTGTGTCATGTTTAGAGATAACCACATAATCCTTAAAGTAACAGATATGGTATGCGAGAGGTGCACATACACATTGTCACTGAAGGCTAAACTCTTGCATACAAGCACAGATTAGGTTGTCAAAATCATACACACAACACTCACCACATATAGCACACAACACACATATAGACCAACATATGCTGAGGCAATTAAAAGCAATCTGCCTAAACAGCAAATACCTCCTAGACCACCCTTTAGCAAAGATTATCCTCAGCAAACCCAAAAGCTCTCAACAAAAACAACATCAAAAACACAACCACACTTAGTGGATTCCCAAATACAAAGCCCATAAGAAAAGCAAACATACTTCCCAGGACTCTAGTCATAGGGGACTCCATTGTAAGACACACTGATGCCCCTCAAGCCAGGCTACACAAGGAGAGGATAATGCCTAGTTGCCCATCTGGAAGAGCCAGTAAATTATATATGCAATCCAATCACTGCACCACAGGTACCAGTATGATTCTATCATAGTCCATGTTGTTGTGAATGACCTGAGACACAGCTCCCCTAGACTATGTGAAGAAAGAGACATTGCAGCTCTCTGTCTGTGTGTCTCAGGTTGGTATGAGCCTATCATTGAGTAGCATATCACCTTCACCAAGGATGATGCCACAATATGAACAAAATATGATTTATTTTAATGATTGCCTGATTTTCTGGTGTCATTCTAAGGGGATCCAATATTTAACAACATGGGGAGACATGGATAGCAGACCACTGTGCTTTGCCAAGGATGGTCTGCACCTGTACCTTCTAGACTTTTGAATACGGCTAAAAGCTTATCCTCCCTCATAGACCCTTTTTAGGCAATGCTAAATTGACAAACCTACCGATATGGCAAAGTCAACTCTACTAAGCCTCAAGGTGTTACTCCCCAATACCTGGAGTCTAAACAAAAAATACATTCCCTTCAAGCCTTTCTCATCCTGGAGAATATAGATGTCTGCACAGCTACCAAGACATGATTTAAAGCCACATAAAGTACAATGGCAGTGCAAGGTTTCACTGCCTTCCACACATTTAGACAAGCATCTGCACTAACAGTGACTAAAGGTGGAGGCGTCTCTATATACATCAAATAACAAGCATACCTTTAGCTTGGTTAAACAGGATGACATGCTGTAATTTCTCCATGTGCAAGTTGCCATAGATAAAATCCTGCACCATTTCTTAGCAAGCTACAGATCATTCTCGAAGTCCCACAAAACTCATAGTACATACGTAGACCACCATCCAACCTAACACCTAGCTCATGGGGGACTTAAGTTATCCCACCATAGACTGGGACTCCTACATAGCCTCAAATCTGTATGCACAGAGAATCCTGGACTTTGTATATACAAACATCCTTTACCGTTTAAGGCATACACCCACTAGAGGTTCAAACATGCTGGACATCATACTCGCAAATATAGGAGAAAGCTATATCCCCCACCCCCCTTAATGTCAC
The DNA here is from genome assembly GCF_019279795.1 of Protopterus annectens. Taxonomy (NCBI): domain Eukaryota; kingdom Metazoa; phylum Chordata; order Ceratodontiformes; family Protopteridae; genus Protopterus; species Protopterus annectens. Next base: position 154,820,800 of record NC_056731.1, read on the forward strand.
ATCCTACCTGTTAAGGTCTGACCATAAAGTAATCTCCTTATAAATAAAAATTGACACAGTAAACCCAGTGACAGCAAGGAACTATTACAAGTCTAAATGCCTTTTATTAAGTGACAGTTTGTCAAAATGCAATGCCTCTGCAAACCCAGAGAACACAGCAACCTATGCAGAATTGCTCACAGAAACTCTGTACAACCATGTCAATGGCTGCACAGAGGCAGCTGTACCTACAAGAAGTAAGCCCAAAGCTAACTCCAAAAACACTCCACCTTGGTGGCATCCCAAATTAAACAGGTTATACAGCAAAAGAAAAAAAAAAAAAAAAACGCTACCATTATTCATTTATTTATTTGCATTTGTTTACCGGGAGGTCTACTGGGCCAGGATGAGCCCATTTTCAGTAGAGATCTGGGAAGAAAAGCTCCAAAAACAAACAATATGATAAAGCTACAGAATCAAAATACAACAATCAAGCAGCGATGGTACAGGACACTATATTGCAGAATAGGTGGTACAGTAAAATAGATAATGCTAGTTATACAGATGTTAAATTTTAAGTATGCAAGCCAAACAAGAATACAATTGATGACATGAGATAGTATCAGGAAGGGTAACTCCCATCAAAATAAGAACTCTCTCATCAAATTGCACAGGCAACTGAGAGAACTAATTAAGTCAAATAAAGCCAATTTTGAGGTCAAGATAGCTTCCAAGGCAAAGGACAACCATAAGGCCTTCTTCAGCTATATCAGAAATCTCAAAGGCAGCAGCACGCAGCTGTGTGCTAATCTGGTGGTTAATAGTGCTACATTCACTGAACCAGGTGACACAGTAATTCTGCTGGCTGACAAATTCAGTTCCAGCTTTACCCTTCACTCACCCCCAGCTCCAACACCCAAGAAATACCTTCACACATAACCCTTCAGCAATAAATAGAAAGTTTGTCCTGGATGCACTTACTAAGCCAAGAATACAGCCTCAATGAGCAAGGATTATACCTCAGGAGTCAGGATACATTCTAAATAGTCTAAAATATGACCTATCATGGCCTCTGGAGTTACTATTTAGCTATAGTCTCAAAATAGGCTTTGTACCATCATAATGGAGTATTAAAAAGGTCATCCCTCTTCATAAGGGTGGACCATCAACAGATACTGGAAACTACCCACTAGTATAACTAGTCTTACATGCAAAGCCATTGAAAGAATTATTATGGACGTGATCAACAAAAACATAACAGACCTTCAGGCACTGAATCTATCTCAGTTTTGCTTTGTCAAAGGAAGGTCGTACCTACACAGCCTGGTGAATTTCTTTGAGAAGGTCACCAAGGCAATAGATGAGGGAAAATGATGCATACTGCCTACTTTGACCTGACTAAGACTTTTGATACAATACACCATTTGAGCATTGTTAACAAACTTACAGAATTAGGCATAAACTGCTATATAATTAGCTGGATAGCCAGCTGACTCACAGGTAAGACCCAGAAAGTGAGGAATGGTGAGAACATCTCCAAAACATGGGCTCCACCCTGGGTCTACTCTTTTTCTCAGAAGTCAATGCCACTTTGAAAGACCTCTGGTTGACCAAATTCACAGATGATTGCAAATTGGGAGGAGTGTTTGAATCCCACCAAGATGCAAGAATGTTACATGAAGGTCTAATATAAACAAATTACTAGTGCCAAAGCTACAGATTAAAACTCAGTGCCAGGCAATATGCATTATAGTACATTTTGAGAAGTTGGCCACCCTGGAAAACTATGTCATTGATAAAGCACAGCTAAGAGTTGACCCACTAGGCAGGGATCTGGGAACACATGTAGACAGTAACCTGAGCTTCAGCCAACATGCATCAAAGGCAATAAGGAGATCCATAGTGGTGCATCTAGGTCCAGAAAAGTCATTGTACCACTTTACTCAGCCTTCAACAGTCCCATCATTGAGTATAATGCCCCCTTCAGTATGTAACTGACCAGACACATGCAGCAAATGGAATGTCTGCAAAGGTTCTTTACAAAAGGAATACAGGGAATAAACACAATGTCCTATGTGGACTTTATGTTATGCCCTATATAAACACAATGTCCAATGTTGATTGCCTTAAAGCCCTATCTCTATACTCAGTCTCCTACAGACCTACTGAGACAAGATCTATCCTTGACATACAAGACATCCCTGGACCCTGATCTGATGAACCTCTTGCATGTCCACAAAACAAACAGCATCAAAACTGCTAGATCTAAAGACCATAAATAGGACATGTTTGAGAGATAGATATGTATATCACAGAATTCCAATTTTCCGGAATTGGCTCCAAATCCAAGTGAAACAAAGTCTCTCCCTAACCCTATTTAAGTGTAGCTTGGACCACTGGATGAAATCGAAACCACAGATCCCTTCCACCCAAGGTACTTTGAGAAATGTCTTTAAAACAAACTACCTACTCCTAAGTGATACATTGGGAAGCTGAACAACCATAAATCCCTACTAAACCATGGTTAAACCACCACCACACATCCTACTACAAGCAATGACACAGATCCCATAGCCACTCAGTATAACACACATTTCATTCCATCTGTGGTCTCTCTACTAGAATCTAATCCACCCTCCCATCCCTCTGTCCCTACCAACAATACTCACAATGCCCCTCTTTTTTTCTTTCCTTCAAATACCTACCTCAACTATAAAAAATTACCTTCAGAAACTGAAAATCACTGCATCAGCTGTGCTCCTGAGTACCTTAAGTTAGATGCCGATGTCCTGGCATATCCCATGTTAATACTCATAAATAGAGCTATCACAGAATACTATGTACCCATATCTGGAAAAAAATCACATATTATACCACTTCACAAAGTATGATAAGCCACAGACCTCTCCAGCTACCACCCTATTGTAATTCTGTCCCCCACACAACATGACTTTCGACCACACTGCAGCACAACAGCCATGCTTAGTTTCTCAAAAACCATAAATACCAGCAAAAACAATTGTAACTTAATATCTTCCCAGTTCCTGGATCTAAGCATTTGACACAGTATCCTACCAACTCCTAATCAGTAAACTATATTCTCTATCACTGTCTCATTCAGCTGTTACTTGGTTCTGTAGCTATCTCTCCAACAGACAAGAGGATGTAAAATGGAATAAGGACCTAACCCCCTTCCTCCTTGTTTACACTGGTGTACCACAAAGGTCAATTCTAGGCCCAGTACTTTTCAATATTTTCACAAACAACCTGCAGAAAGCCATCAAGCCTGTCACCTTAGTGCAATATGCCAATGATGCCACCATCATCTGGTCAGCCTCAACCCTTCCAATACTTCAACAAATGATTCAAGACTCCATCACTTCCACAGAATTATGATGAAAGGCTCATCAGTTAATCCTAAATGGTCCAAATGGAGAGATAAGTCAGCAAGCAAGGGAGAGTAGTATTGCTGAAACTGAAGTTATCCTAAAGTCTTGGTGAGTACTTTCACAAGGTGGACCCTGTTTTTCACAAAACTCACCAAGAAGACACTGATATATAGACTGTATTTATATAGCATATATCATGGAGAGAAGTATGTTAAACATTAAAAAAGATAGCTGTGTGCACAAGACCCAAGATAAAAAAATGCCCAATCCTGGTAGGCACACTGGTGCCAGGACTGGAAAAAATGACAGTGTAGAATCCTCAAAATACAGAAACATTCCTACAATGGGGCCAGGCCAGGCCCAGGAGGGTGGATGGCCCTGCTGTTGTAGAAGGAAGTAGTAGTCCACAAAAAATCACAAAAACTGATAGGCCAAAGAAGAGCCATAAATATGATAAAGTGGACTATTGAGGATAAGAAAGAAAGTATGTATTGTTACTATTATGCAAAAAGCCCAGAATTTCCAGACATAAGATGTACAAAATGATTAAGATAGAAATTAGAGGAAAGAAAAGTACTTCCACAAGAAAAACTGTCAGAAGCTTCCAATAAAAATTTGTATTCATTAATGCAATAGACTTGTGAAAAACAAGAAACTTTGATCTGTTTGGAAAAAGAAGCATTTGAGGAAGTGCAAAAATATAAACAACAAAATCTAGAGATTTTTGAATAGTATAAAAAAGAAATATGGACATGGGAAAGAAAGAAAGAGAGATTTGATATGGTGCAATATTTATGCAAAGGAGAAAGCTAAATTAATCGATATAAAGAAGGCATCCCTAAAGATATTTGAAGAGAAATACAGGCAAAGGCATCCAAATATGGAAAATTTCACAATAAAAAATAATATCAAAAGAGGAGATGTAGAAAAGAGGATTAGTGAAGTAGAAGTTAAAAAAATAGAAGTTGAAGTTGTGGAATGCCTGTGAAGTGAATGAGTTGGTGTAGAAGGTCTAGCACAGGTTACGTCACAGCATGATAGAGTGAGACCCAAAGTAAGGAAAAGCAGGAAGATTAGGAGACATCTGAAGAAGAAATATGGACATGGGAAAGAAAAAGAGATTTAATATTGTGGAATATTTATGCAAAGGAGAAAGCAAAAACTAACCAATACAAAAAGAGGAGCACCAAAGATATTTGAAGAGAAATACAGGCAAAGGAATCCAGCCATGGAAAACTTTACAGTACAAAAAATAAGAAGACAAAATGGAAAAGTAGAAAAGGAGATTGGTAATGGAGAAATTAAAGAAATAGAAACTGAGGTTATGGAGTACCTGCAAAGACAAGGATTCAGTATAGAAAATCTAATTCAGAAAGCAACATAACTGGATAGAGCAATGGATATCCAAATCAAGGGGAAACCAATGGAATGGGAAGCAATTGGTCAGGTGCCATATGAAGGTATTTTAGTGCCTTCCACAGGAAACCAGTACAAATGTTCACTTGAAGCTGGACAGCAGGGGAAGCAACAGGAAATTGTGGAAACTTTGATGCAGTCAATGTTGAGGTGTGATAGGCCACTGAGTTCCCATATGACAGAGCAATGGATGGCACAGGATGAAATTGAAGAGAATGTGCTACAGGAAGATGCTATAGTACTTTCTATAGAGTGCCCGCAGGAAATAGAAAACAAAAAAATGTGCCTTCAGTTTAGAAGAAAATGAGTTAAGAGAAGAGTTGCTTGATTTAATAGAGATAGATAGACATATTAAAATCAATGAAAAAAGTAGACTGCAGAAGGTCAATAAAACCCAAAAAGTCAGAAGTTTAATAAAACAAATGAATGCAGTAATTAGGACCATCAATCAGAGATCTATGTGATGTAACAGAAGTAAACATGATATATTATTGTGCAGCTAAATTAATAACTGATAAAGTTCTACCACAAAAACACAGGGTAGTAAGGGAAAGGAAGGTGATAAATCGAATACCATCATGGAAGTATCAAATAGAGAAAACTATAAAGCAATTAAGGCAAAAAGTGTCTCTGTTAGAAGAATATAGATGAGGGAACAGATCAACAAAAATACTAAGAAAGACAGACGTAATAAAACAATGTGCAGTATTAGAACAGACCAGGATCTATCGTGCACTATCCCAAATAACAAACTAAAAATCACAGCACAGGAAGAAAAACTTAGACGATACATAAATAAATATAAAGGAAAAGTACAAAATAAGCAATTAACTGATGACCCAAAAAAGTTTTACAGAAACTTGAGAAACAAGGTAAAAGGAATTGAAAGACCGCCAAAAAAAGAAGAAATAGATACATTTTGGAGAAGTATTTATCAAGATCCTGTGGAACATAACAGAGGTGCTAAATGGATAGAAGAAGTAAAAGAAAAAATAAGAAGTTTAAAGGTACAGGATATGAAATGGGATGAAGTAACAGAAAGAGTGATTGAAACAAGGTTAAGAAAAGCCTCTAATTAGAAAAACGCAGGCCCAGATGCAGTACCTAACTTCTGGTTAAAAGTGTTAACATCTTTGCATGAAGATTTAGGTATGAGTAAGAACTATTTATATGCACACCCTGAACAGACACCAACCTGGCTAACAACAGAAAAAATGCTCTACTTAAGAGTGAACCTGCAAACTACCCTAAAAACTATAGACTTCTGACAACATATAAACTATACACTGGAAGTGATGCCGACAGAGTTTATAGACATTTAGAAGAAAACTCAATTATGGCAGTAGAAGAAAAAGGGCAATAAAAGAAAGTCATATGGAACAAAGGATCATTTGTTGTTAAAGTCATAGTGGAGAGCTGAAAAAGGGAAATAATCTAAGTATGGTGTGGATTGACTATAAAAAAGCATTTGGTACTATCCACATTCATGGATAAAAGAGTGCTTAAAAATGTATAAGATACACCCTACACTGATCGACTACATTAGAGTAACCATGAAACAGTGGCAGACCACTTTGCAGTTAAGCCATGATAAAGGAGAAATTATTATCCCAGGGTTAAAAATTGAATGGGGGATAATCCAGGGTGACTCTCTGTCACCGTTGTTATTCTGTCTTGCCCTTTTCCCATTAAGCTGTCTACTTAACAGCTTAGGTCATGGCTATAATTTGGCTCATAGAGAACAACAAAGTATAAAGACTTCTCATCTTCTCTTTATCAGTGATTTAAAACTGTATAGCTCATTAGATGAGGAACTGAAAGCACAACTGCAAGTTGTCAAAACTTTTTCAGATGATACTGTATAAGAATATCATTTGGTCTTAATAAATGTGCAAAAGCAACCTTTAAAGCAAGAAACTTGCAACACCAAGAAAACATCAGTTTGGGAGAAGAATGTGATATAAGAGAACTTGAGCAAGACAGAGTGTATAAATATTTGGGAAATGATGAAGGGTCAGCAATAAAACATGAACAAATGTAAACAAAACTTCATAAGGAATACTTTAGAAGACATATTAATCCTGAAAACAGCATTGACATCTAGGAACAAAATGCAAGCTATAAACCAATTTGCTCTTCCTGTCCTAACTTACAGTTTTGGAGTGATTGACTGGCCCAAAAACATGTTGGATAGATTAGACAGGAAAACAAGAAGGATGCTTCATGCTCACCAAATGATTTATAAAAATCAGTGTATACCAATATTATATATTCCCCATTCTGAAGGAGAGATGGGCCACCTTGAAATTGATTACATATATAGATCTGCAATCATGGGACTGCACACACATTTGCTGATCTCACAAGACCCAAACATAGTGAAAGTTTTGAAACATGAGGAGAATAAATCTAAAATTACATCTCTGCTTAGTCTAGCAGAAGCATATCGGCATCAAGCAGTAATGGAAATCAAACCAGAAGTAAGTAACAATCAGGTAGCAACTGAATGTGCCAAAAAACAAAAGAAAGAATATAAGGTGAAGGACCAGATGAGAAGGCACGAAATATGGAAAATGCATAAATATACTTGCAAGTATAGAAAACGTCTGGAAGAACCTCATGTTGATAACATGAATGGTTAAGGAGAGGCGGATTCAAACCAAGAGATGAAAGGGTAATATTGGCAGCCCAAAATTCGTAGGCTACGTACTCGGTTTATAAAGTCCAATGAACATGTGGGAGAAACAGACAAATGTAGGTTTTGTAAAACAGAATTGGAAACAGTTACACACCTTGTTGATGGGTATGACATACTAATGGCAGAAGGACTGTATACTGAAAGGCATAATAATGTGGCAAGACTGTTGCACTGGGGATTGTGCAAATATTATGGTATTGAAGTGGCTAAAGAACACTGGAAGCATGAGCCACAAAGCATTATAGAAACTGATGAAGTTTACATCACATGGGATCAACCATTACCAACAGTTCAAAAGATAGATGCTAGAAAACTGGACATAGTGGTCCATGAAAAGAAGACAAAAGTAGCATTGATCATTGAAATTGCCACATGCAGTGACTACAGTGTCTTGCATACAGAGAGACACAAAGTCATAAAATATCAGGATCTGCAGGCAGAAATGAGAGCAATTTAAAAGAAAGATATCCAGACAGTTCCAACAGTACTAGGAGCAACAGGTCTTATAAAAAAGAATTTATAATCGTGTTTAGATATGTTATCAATACATGTAACCCCATATGAATTGCAGAAGGAGTCATTATTGGGCACATGTTGGGTGCTTCAAAGAGCACTTCTGGCTGACATCAAAGATTGAAACAATACTAATTTCATGAACTTTAATCGTACTTTGACTTAGGAAAGGGGTCCATTCCCATCATTGTATTAGAAACCCAAAAGATTTGGAGGAATTAAAAAATAAAATGAAAATGAATGCTTTTCACAGCCAGATCTCTTTCAACAAACTGTATACTATTTACTATTTCTACAGCAAACAGCACCACCATAAAACTGTAACAAATACTGAACTAGTAGGGGATATAATAGACAATAACTTAAAATTTGACATATATATATATATATATATATATATCACTCAGGTCATCAAGAATATGCACCAAAACTGGACTTCCTCTACTGAAACAAACCCTACCTCACTGTCTTATCAAGAAAATCCTGAGCATCACCCAACCTCCCCTCCCTTCTCTATGCATCACCCATACTAACCAACATACAGGCCACCCTAGTAAATAAATTAAAGGCATGTTTAAAGAAATAGCTAAGTTTGCATCTAATGCATCCTACTGTATGCACCACTGCTTAATACTAAAGAAGCTCAACTGGCTAAAACTACTTAATCACCTTACATTCACTCATCTTCAAAATGTCCACAAAATAATACACAAACCACACACGTCCTTCTCTACAACACATTCTCTAGCACTACTCCCCAACGTGTTGCCTACGTTCAGGTAATCAAAGACTAATGACAACTTCCAAATCCCATAATACAGCTGGAGACTCACTATACTCATCCTGTGTCAACAGACAATGGAACTCCCTGCATATCACACTGAAGCAGGACTGCTATGCATCTAACTTTGAGCAAGACCTAATACATCACCTAGACTCCTCCTGGTTCTGTTTTTGTTCACACTCTGACTAACTCTCCTTTTCCCTCCCTCTCCCTCTCTCTCTCTCAAATGTCCAGACTATCACCAACCCCTAACATTCCAGATCTCCTACTTGATCCTTTATAACCGTATGCTGCTTTTCATCACACCTTTGTAAATGAAATTTGTAAATTGCTGCATATGTAAATGCAACTTGTTTATTATTGTATAGCACTCCTACAGAAATCAACTTGCATTAATCTCTGTCTTGACTATATTACCCACTGGATGTTTCTAAAATTCTATTGCTACTGTTAACAAACTGATTCTTTTTCTCTGTAAATTCTTTGTGATTTTTTTGTAACTTTAATTGAGCTTTTCTCCCCAGACATCTGCTGAAAATGGGTTTGAGTGCCCAGATGGACTGTCCTGGTAAACAAAAGGCAATAAATAAATAAACAAAAGGAAAAGCAAGAAGAGTAATTCCCAGCATGTTAGAGCCCTGCTAACTGAAATAAACAGACAACCCAGGAGCTTAAGAAAATCCATCAAAGCCAAGTTTGAGGCTAAAATAGCCAAGACAAACACACTTGCAAGGCATTTTTTAGTTATGTTCATAATCTCAAAGGCACCATGCAGCAACAAGCTGAGCTGATTATGAATGATAATACATACTCTGAGTCTGAAGATGTAGTCAACCTACTGGCCAATAAATTCAGCTCTAACTTTACTTCTTTGTCCCCTCTGTTTGTCCATCAAGATATACCTGAAGCTGGCTTGTCTTCCAGTGTCACACAAGACCATAGGTTCATAGGTTCATTGGTTGCTACTAGGCTATCGGCCCTAGGGCCTGTACAAGCCTAGCCATAACAATACCCTGGCTATTTCTTCCCACAATATTTACTTGCAAGTCCTAAAAGTGCTATCAAAAAACTAAAATTACTGCATTGATGGAGTCTGGTAGTATCCCGGAAATTATCTTAACTTGTTGCATCCAAGTGACGCCTCCAGGCGCATCTGCAGTTAACTGCTACTGATGCCACTAGGTGTCAAATATTGCTTGTTCATATTTGCATCAATAATTCCAAAACTGTGCTATGTACAAGGTTTTAAAATAATTCATCTTAAAGCTTACACAATGGCAAACTCAGCTGCATTAATATTTAACCTCTGTCTAGTGCAGGTAAATATATATTAACTGTTGTTATTATGATATTAATTTATATAGATACAGTTTTCACATTTTTTTTTAAATATCTAAACAACCAAGTGACAGACAGAAATCCTTAGACTCATATGAAAGCACTCGGCTGGATGAATAAAATGCTGCTGACAGTAGGTGTGTAACTTGAGTGGTTGCTGAGATATTATAAATTGTTTACAAAATATTACAAATGTAATAGTTACTATGTTTACTGTGACTTATAAATTTTGGTTTAAGACCTAGAAACTAAAGAATACTACCACTATAAAAATAGTTTATGCTGAAGAGTTTTCCATTTAAACTTCTTTAACAATCCTTATGGTTCCAGAGAGAGAGATGAACAGTTGTTTGAAATGTGAGGACATAATTTGATTCTGTCAAAATTCTTAAGCTCCGCCCATTGGAAGTTACAGTGCAAACTTCCTGAGCTCCATTGGAGTGAATGAGTTAAATACCAAGAAGCACAATTTAGCCACATCCCTAATAACATTGTTCAATATCAGCCTCCATACAGGTTTTGTATCAAGTGAATGAAGAATAGCTACATAAGTCACTTGAAGAAGGGAGGACCTTCCACAGACCCAGGCCATTATAGACCCATAAGTCTGACCAGCCTCATATGCAAAGCCATAAAGAATTATCATGGCACTAACCAATCACATAGAGGACTTCCAAACACTGGACCCATCTTAGTTTGGACTCGTTAAGGGCAGGTCATGCTTACTTGACCAGGTGGATTTTTTTGAAAAGGTCACCAAACCAATGGATGAAGGCAGAATGGTATACACCACATACTTCAACCTGGCAAAATGTTTTGAAACAATTCCCTACTAAGGCATAGTAGAAAAGCAAAATAAACTAGGAATAAACCTTATGCTTCCCATTGTATCACCAACTAGCTCACAGATAAGATGCAGTAAATTCAAATAAGGGAAATTACCTCCAAAATGTGACCAGCCACCAGTGAAGTCCCCCAGGATTCTGTACTGGGACCTTTCCTGTTTGGCATCTACTTTTCTGAAGTAAAAGCCAATACCAAAGGGCTGTGGTTGACTAAATTTGCAGATGAATGCAAGCTAGTAACACTCATTAACTCCTCAAATGACTTAGCCATCCTGCAGGAAAGTTTGTCTCAAATAAATAACTGGTGCCAAAAAAACATGGAATGAAACTAAATGTCAAAAATGTATGTTGCATCCTTTGGGAAGTAGTCTTTCCCAGGCAACTACCACATTAACAATATGCCCTAAGGCTAATCTAGTTGTTTGGGATTTGGGAACTTATGTGGACAGTGACCTAACTTTTGATCAATATATGTCCATTGTTCTACGAAAGTCCTTCTATATTGCACAGCTTTATAGACAAAAGGATTGTATTTATATCTAGGGATGTCATTGTTCCCCTTTACTCAGCCTTCATTAGGACAGTCTGAATATAATGCCCTGCTTGGCATATATCTGTCCTGACACATGCAACAATTGGAATACCCACAGAAATACCTTACTAATAGAACATGCTCTACATGGGCAAACTTAAAAATCCTGTCACTATACTCAGTATCCTAGACTGCTAAGAGGTGGCTTGTGTCTAACATGCAAGACATCCTCCAATGGAATGCAGAGGATTTGCTGCATATCAGCAAGTCAAATGGCATCAGAAATACTAGGACTAGGGATCTAAACCTCTTCTGCAACATCAACAGAATGGTTTGGAGGGACAGGTATATCTCACACTGGACACTGCTGCTGTGGAAGATACTTCACATCCACATAAAACACATTTCATCCCTGTTTATTTTCAAGTGCAACTTATATATATATGAATGGTAAATGGAAAACTTACCCCAGAACTCCCCCCCCCCCCGTACTACTAATAGAGAGAGATAGTTCTTAAATGCTTTATCCTATGCATGGATTCCCTCAAATTATCTAAGGTATGATCAGAGTTATTCTCATTAGGGATAATATATAATTACCGACCATGGGATGTGTAAGGCCAATCTCTAACCAAATAGGATAGATTAATTCGAGCACAAATTGGCTAGGCTTAAAATTGTCTGAAATGGCAGCTAGCCTAGTTCTTATTTATGAACTTATGAACATTATGGAAATCAAAAATTAACCCCTTGTCTGACTCCTATATCTCTGATGGACCAAGACAGTCAATAAATCATGCCATAATAAATAATCATTCCCTATATAAATGTCTAAAACATATAACTTGTGGGACACATTTGGTTTGCATGGCTAGGCTTATAAAGATCCTAGTGGTCATTAGCCTATGTACACCTATGAAGCTATGAAACTATAGTGGCAGCCGTCAGGAAACTAAGACTGTGCTTTTGGCTATATTCATTGACAAATAGTTAAAAGGTTTTTGCAAAAATTTCTATTACATATTGAAACACTTATCAGTTTATAGGTTCATAAATACTTACTAGGCCAGTGATCTATGAGGATCTTAATGAAGCCTAACCCTGCAGTCCAATAGTAATTATTTGCCCTTATATTTTGCAATATGTATCTTCAAAGATGAGCAGATTGGGTATATGTTGAGGTAATTACATTTTTCTTCTATCCATGAGGCTATTGGTGCTAAACCAGGGGTGAATTTGGGGTTACTAATTGATTCAATTTGTCCAAATTATGTTTGAATGGAGTAAAATAAGCAATATGCTTTATTAGGAGGGGGAATATTGTTCCAAAGAAATGACAATCCCTGTGATACATATCTGTTCCTCCAGCAGGTTCTGCTAATCTTATAAAAAAGATTGCGGTCCCTTGAGTGGATGTAGAATATAGTACAATTCCTGCACTGTCTGTGAATGTTCAGCTGTTATTCAACAGAAAGTTGTGACATAGAGGACCATGTGACTTCCCAGCGCATAGGAATGACTCTGTGTATGGAAAAATGATACCTGTGTGATCTCTCATGTTTATTGCATGCTTCACTGCTTTGGTGATCTCTCTTCCACAAATAGGATCATAGTATCATAGGATTATAGCCCTGAGGCCCTTATAAGCCTAGCCAAGAGTTTAGCCCACGTTTAGCCAAGTCAGCACCCCATGCCCGATACTGGATGTTCATGGTATATGTTTGCTTTCATGGGTCCTGTCAGGTGTGCCTTAGCTGCATCACAATTGCTCTTTTTATTTAGTACAATCCTGCTGTGTGAGCTGCAGGGAACTAAACTATACTTTGTACAAGGCCTTGTGCTGGACATATGAATGTGTTCACCTGCCAGTCCTGTGTCTTCCATTCTTCTGCAAACTTTAGACAGTGTTGTTTTGTGCTCTGTCTTATGCTTGTTTTGCTATATTCTAGCCTTTCTGCATTGCATCTCTTTTTCTCATCAATTGCTACTTTTTGAAAAATATACTTTGATTATGCAGTCATGTGGGACAACTTTTCCAGCATCTCAGAACCACAAATATGGCTATATGTTGTATTGTGTATTTAGTCATGCACATTTGTGTTCATCAGTTCATAGGTGTATACTAGGCTAACGGCCACTGGGACCTTTATAAGTCTAGCTATGCAACCTAAATGTATCCCAGCAATTATTGTGCCTTAGAATTTATTTTTCAGGGGTGTATATGATTTAGGACGTGATTTAATGGTTGCCTCTGTCCATCAGAGACATAGGTGTTAGACGAGAGGTGAATTTCCAATTTCCCGTCCGCTCGTCTAGGTTGCACTTGACTAGGGTTAGAAAAGGGCTCTGTTTCACATGGATGGGAAGCTGATTCCAGAGAATGGGGAATGTGTGAGATATGAAATAATAAAATGAGCACACCATAAGTAAGTACTAGGCTAGCTTCCCTTGTGGGCCATTTTAAGCCTATCAAATTTTCATGTAACTGGTGAGAATCAAACCCTGTATTTGGTGTATGTAAGCTAAACACATTAGTATTATAAATATTCCCACATTCATATATAAAGCCTGGCTGGTGCCACAGAAACAAGTAGCACCATACATTATGCAGGAGTTGACTATGTGCTACTGACTGTGCTGTGGGAGTGTCTAAGCAGCTAGGTGCTTTGTAAATCACATTTTGCCAAATCATCATCCATTCAGTCGCAAATCTAATCTGTAGTGCTTGTTCAATCAGAATTTTAAAGCTAGTCACTCGCTTGTTATATTATGTTCTGGTCTGTTCAAAGTATTTCCTCTATGGCAACATTTCTAATGCAAATCAGGAAGATTCTAAAGATGGAAATTCATTAATATAAACATTATTATATAGTTATGTAAAGTATCTCAACGGCAATACCCAGATTTGCTCTGAGCTACTGCACAATGGTACCTCCTATACCGAGTCAACAGATATTGCCAATATACTGGCCGACAGATTCAGTGCCAACTTTACCCCTCCCCTCAAAGGACCAATCACAATACCAGTAGATTGCCAGGCACCCAGTATTACTACTGCACAGGTTAAAACAACACTGTCCAAGGCCAAGAATACAGCTTCTATGGGACCTGACAATATCCCTGGCTGTGTTCTACATGAACTGCAGTGTGAACTGGCACCTCACCTGTGTGCCCTGTTCAACCACAGCCTCACCTAAGGCTTTATCCCTACCAAATGGCGCACTGCTGCAGTCATCCTGCTCTACAAAGGAGGAGAGACTACAGACCCTGGGAACTATCACCCCATTAGCCTGATGAGTCTAATATGCAAAGCTATGGACTGCATCATCATGGACCTAATAAACAAGGATGTAGGGAATTTCCAAACTCTGGATCCGACACAGTTTGGTTTTGTGAAGGGTAGACCATGCCTGCTCAACTTGGTCGACTTCTTTGAGTCAGTCACCAGAGGTGTGGATGAAGGCAAGGTGGCTCATACAGCCTACCTTGATCTGGCCAAGGCCTTTGATACCATTCCCCACACAAGAATCATAGAAAAACTCACTAAGCTAGGCATCAACCTCTATATCACTAGGTGGGTTGCAAACTGACTCACAGATAGAACCCACAGTGTGGAAGTAGCTGACTCCAAGTCAGACTTCTAACCAGTCACGAGTGGAGTCCCACAAGGTTCAGTCCTGGGTCCTCTCCTGTTTGGTATCTACTTCTCTGAAGTCCAGACCAACATGAAGGGACTCTGGCTGACAAAGTTCCCAGACGATTGCAAGTTGGGAGCTATTATTAACTCCCCAAGTGATGCTGACATCCTACTGAAAGGCTTCACTGAGACCAACGACTGATGTCAGAACCATGGTCTTAAGCTCAATGCCAAAAAATGTGTCATCATCCCCTTTGGGAAAAACCCAGTTCCCATGAATTATCACATCAATGGTAATCCACTGAACACAGAAGGCATTATAAGAGATCTGGGAACAAAGGTTGACAGTAACCTCTCTTTTGATCAATACATTGCCACTTTGGTCAGAAAGTCCTTCTATGGGGCACATCTCATTAATAAGGGTTTTGCATCCAGGAAGAAAGAGGTCATTGTCTTTCTCTACTCTTCTCTCATTAGGCCAATCATCAAATACAATGCCCCATTTGGCATGTACCTCACTAGACACCTGGAACAACTGAAGAGGCTGCAAAAGTACCTCACAAAGAGGATCCTAGGCCTTAAATCCTTGTCCTATATGGACAGTCTCAAAAAACTCCAACTATTCTCTGTCTCATATCGCCTACTTAGAGGTGATCTCTGCTTGACATACAAAGCCATGTCTGACCCAGTTCTGTTAGAAATGGTACCTCTAAAGAAATCCCAATCCCTCCACACCACATGCTCTGGAGACCTCAATCTCATTACAACAATCAGCAGAACGTGCTGGAGGGACAGGTTCATAACCCAGAGACTGCCCATGCTATGGAACAGGCTTCTCATACATGTCAAGCACAGCACCTCGCTGACCTTCTTCAAGAGAAATCTTGATGAGTGGATGGGAAATAGAAAATTCACTCCAGTGATAACTCCAGTGGCTCTTTTCGACAGAGGCACTGGGAACTAAGGTCAGGTGGCACAATGCCAGGGTAATCCTATGGGCTAGGCTTGTAAAGGCCCCAGGGCCATTAGCTTAGTACACACCTATGAACCAATGAACTTATGAATGTATTATGCATGATCCTAATTATAAATATCTATAATCATTTACAGACTGATATGCTAAGTCCTGTAGGTCATCAGCAAGTTATATTGCATTAGTGAGTGTTTTGATCATTAATACAATCTTCTTTAAATTACATGATGTTTCAGATTCAGGTATTGTGCCTGTTGCCTACAGAGTGTCATATGTAACCAGAGCTATGTGCCATTACATACACATATTATTTTAAATATACACCAATAATAACAGAGAGGATAAATGGTTCACGTAAAACAGCCATAAAAAATCCAAAAACAAAGGTGCAGGGTTTGAGTCTCACATGGGGTAACTGGCTAGGCTTAAAAAATGGCCCACAAGGGCAGGTAGCCTAGTACTAATCTATGAATCTATGAACCTATAAATAAAGTGAACCAAAGCAATGCAGTAGTCAAATGAATTTTGTAGAATTAGGACACTGTTTATTTAAATGAAGTTAAGGAGACCATAGGTCTAACATTGTTGCTATGTTACTTATTTGTTGAATTTTATGATTGGTTGAAGCATTTTATGGATTTTTCTATGTATATAAAAGATTTTAAATGTGTTTTAACGTCTGATGAAGCAGTGTATCAAATGCTGTGAAAGCGCTAATGTTTATTAAAGTTTCTTCATTGTATGATATTTCACTAATTCATTTTTGGATTATATTAAATATACTTATTGAATGGGAAAGCTAAAACTTTTGTTTTTTGGGAGACTAGCTCTTCCAAATCCTCATTTAGGGATTGACTTCACTATCTTTTCACTATTCCTGTCCCTTCCTCTTTTCAGTGTTGATACTATACTTAGTTTTCCATAGTAGTTGTCATTACTAACAGACGTGGGAAAACAGAACCACCAAATTAAAAGAAACAGAGAAAGAAAGAAAGAAAGAAACCAAGAAAAGTACACAATGTATTCACAGACATTTGGTTTCTTCAGGTTGCTTTCTTAAAATTGTGCCAAAGCTCTGAAAACAGCAACAAAACTATCCCCAGGATTCACGAAGCCTCCGTGTAAGAGTTATAACTCTTACACGGAGGCTGCAGTTAAACGGAGTGATGTCAGCATGCTTTGCATATTCATGAGAGCATGCTGAATCACACCTAAGTCTAACACGGTCCGTGTAAGACAGTAGGGGGCGTGTCCGTAGGCTGAGCTCTGCAAGCGGACACGCCCCCAGAAGTGTAAAAGTGCCCAAAGTAAACACCCACAACAGAGTCTACGGAAATGTGAATAAACACAACACAACACATGCCCCCACAGACTATGAACATAAAATATATATAAATGAACATGTTATATATTTTTTTAAATTGTAAAGATGTTTAACCGTGAGTGCATTCGTTTGCGCGGGCGTGCCCGTAGCGCAGCTACAGTTAGCAGTCAGTGGGAAAGCATATAAGAACTAAATATGCAAAATAAGCCAAGAAGCAATAGCGTAGCGGTAGAGATGTTGGCTGAAGAGCAGGCATTCATGGTTCGAGCCCCCACAACACCAATTTTTTTTTTTTTTCAAAATAAGCAGGAAACAAGTCCCTGACAAATATGTACACATAAAACCCCAATATATGTAAAATGTAATGAAATAGCCCATTTATATTGAAGAAATGTGAGGTAACAAAAGAATAAAAAATGCCAGATGTGCCCATAGCTGAGCTACAGTTTAACAGGGTGAGTGCATCTGCCCGTAGATGAGCAGTGGTTTAACTGGTGCAAAATGAGTGCCCGTAGCTGAGCAGTGGTTTAACATGCTAAATCTATGTGCCTCTAACTGAGCTGAGCATAATATGCGTGCCGATAGCCAAATGAGGCTTAAAGCAGCGTACCCCGTTTGCGCGGAGCTGCGCACTGCGCAAACAAGCTAACCAACGGGCAACGTTGAGCAAGCCGTATCAAAACTGCCTTTACACAGACAAACCCCTCAGCATGTCTAGACAGTCATGAAAAATAAAAAGCAGTGGCCAGGTTCGAACCCAAGATACTATACACCATAGTCAAGGTACAGAACCACTAAGCCATGACAGCAGTACCTGTAAATGCAATAATAGCTAATATATAGGTATGAATACAAACTAGAGCATGACAATGCAGGTTTACTGAAGTTGATACAATTCCAAAATGGCCAATCATAGATATGTGCGGGAAAAATAGACTATATAAGCCCCATAGCCGGGAATACACAGCATAAACGATTGTAGAACTGACCTGCAGGCAGAATGACAGGAGTAGGAGAGGGTAGTCACTTTCGAGCACAGAGGTGGGGTGTTGAGGAGTCCAGGTACATGGTCTGGCTCCTAGTCCATAATCATGAGGCCCAACTCATGCAGGGCCAGGTCCTCTGGGGAGCATACAGGGCTGAGGCGTGGGACTGGTTGGCTCATGATCTCACCAGTGCCACAGGGATTCCAAGGACTGGTGAGCAGGTCCGTCACCACCATGCGGATCTGAAGAGACGCAAGCAGGACCAACTGAACCTTTGGATCCAGGAGGCCCGGCAAACACCCAATGCCCCACTACCGAGTAAGTAACATTTAATTATGTATGTAAGAAATTAAACTAGCTGATATTATGGAGATGTGTATTCCAATATTACTTCATTTATATTACAGCTGCAGGTGTCCGTTCTGCGAACCACAGAGCCTATGGCGATAGGCTGGTGCGGTTGCGCCACAAGGCAGGTCAGTAATCCATTACCAGTAACTGTAAAGAAATATAAAAGTATGACAGTCAGCAAAAGAGTGCAGTGTAGTCAGTAAGGAATAAAATCTGCAAGTAACAGTGTGAAAGTGTATGCAAGTATTGCTTGATTACAAAAGTGTTTTTAAGCCTGTAAGTTTAACCTAAACATGAAACTGTCCGACATATATTCTGAAATAAAAATGCCCTGCCTGTAAGAAAATAGTACACAACCTGCAGCAGGCTGAAAAGTATAGCTGCAGAAGATGATGAAATCACATGTGTGAAATATATCCCTGTGGAAATACTGAAACATGACAGAAGTGAGACTGCTGGAAAGGATTGTAATAACTACTGGTAAAACATGTCAATAAAGCCTAGAAGTACCATCCTGAATAGTAAAATGAAAGCAAGTGAGAGAGTGTGAGAAAGTGTCATGAATCCAGCAATACAGTAGTAATAACCCCTGAATAAAGTATACTGCAGTCAAGACAGAATGAAATGCATGTGAGATTCAAAACCAAACAGCAAAATCTGTTCAAAGTGTTGCTGCATCTGGAATGTGTATCCCAAAATCTGGATATGTTGCTCTCAGTCTGCAATATGCAGATAGGATGTTTGTCTGATATACCAAACATCCACACTTGTCTACAGCTATATAAAGCAAATGTAGCAGGATGATGTAGCTGAACAAAGCTAGATATGAATGTGTATGAAGAACCATAAAATGTATATTGATGTTGCAGTAACAGTCCTATCACCAAGTTGAAATAGTTATCATATAGGAAACTGTAGTTAGAACCGTAGTGTGTATATAACTGTAGCTATTAGAAATGTACGGCATATGTATTGTTATTCGAAGGTGTTAATATTACTTTCTTCACCCCACCCTATAACCACATATAACCCACTCCACATGAAAATGGTATGTGCAATCACAATTAACACCCCTGGACGTTTGTCCTGTTGGGTCATATATATTTGCATGTCTGTTGATGCATCTGCCCTGTTCATACATCCACACCTGATGGCCTGTTGCCATCAATTAACCCTGCATGTTGTTGGACTGTGTATTTCTGTTCAAATTATGCATGTGTTATGCACGCTGTTAAATGGTGTGAATATCTGGGTGTTTGGTTAATGGGAATACTAATGCATGCTGTTACAACTAATTGTGAATAGTATTATATGTCACTAACCCAAACTGTCATGACATAATGCAAAACATAGTACGACAGGGAAGGCGGGTTCCAGCGGACCCACCTCTCCCACCTCAGCTGGCGAGTGCACCTGGCACTAGTGCCGAGTCTGGACCCTCCTCCGGTGGCCCTGTGCCACCTGCGGGTGGAAGCGCTGCAGGGGATGGGGCTCACCCCCCCCTCTGCAAGTGTGGCCGGAGGAGAACCACCACTCACCCTCCGTAGCGTCCGGACTGTGGTGTGTAGGGAGATTCGGGACTCTGTTCTCGAGCCCCTATGCCAGCTTGATGCACGGGTGGCCCAACTAACAGGCATGCCTGTTGCCCCGCCTACACAGCCCCCAGCACAGCCCCGTCCTGGGCAGTGAAGGAACAGTGGCAACTGCCTATGGGTGGGGATATCAGTTCCACTGCTGCCATCTGTGGGCTCATGGGCTCTGGATATCCAAACCTCCGTCCCCGTCAATTGCGTAACCCCACCACACGTGTCATACACCACCCCTGTATGCGTCTTGTTTGTCTTGTCTGTTTACCTACCCAACCTACCTCCCCAGCTGTACTGACTTCCTTCACCTGACATACTACTCTCACCCGAAAAAAAAAAAAAAAAAAAAAAAAGGGCACTCTGTAACCACAAAAAAATTACGCCCCATACATAGCTGCCCATTCCGCACACATGTCTACTGGACATGGAATCTATCAATTACTATTGGCTGTACAAGTATTATTGTTGTCCTGACACCTCTCTCAGGGGTGGAAGGTTTCAAATGTCACACCAAATTACATACATATGCACAGCTGTTGCTGATGAAGAAATGGGCAGCTATGGGCCTTACCTACATCCCTCCTGCACATCCCAAGCTTGTTTCCCTACTGTCTTACCCTCTTTGTGACCCCTTTTTCACCACTTTCCTGTCTCCCCATTTTCTTTTCTTTCAAAGAAAATAGCGCGGGTGTGCGCAAGAGTAAGCATGTTTAAGCGGTTGTAAGCGGGTGTGCGCAGAGCTAACCGCCAGTGCGCATGCGTGAGCTCCAAGCAAACCAGCGCTAACCCGGTTACAACTGCTTAAAAGTGCCTTAGTCACTTTGATTGACAGGTCCTGTACTCAGTTCAAAAGCAAAATAAAATCCCACTGTGAGTCCCGAACCCAGGACCTTGGAAACAGTAGTCTGCATGACTTACTACTAAGCCATGACTCTTATACAAGAGCATTGTGCTAAAATAAATATATCATGTAATAGTAGGAATGAATGTAAAGGGAATATAAATGTGTAGTACACAAAGCATGCCATTTAGAATTACTATCAAAACTAGTGGATTTCCGTAATAGTAGTGTGTGAACAGAAACAGCCATGCTAGTTGGAAGCTAGTAGGTAATAATGTCACTATAGCACCTTGCAAGCCACACACATACTCACAGCAGGATAAACACTGCCCATACCCCACAACCTCTTACAGGAACACATCTGGACCAAGCAATAAAATATGTGGAGCAAAGGCCCAAAACCAGGGACACATTACAAATAATGTTACAACAAACGCAGACAGTTCAGAGAGTAACAGGGTCTGCACTTTGTGGGATGTTTGGAAGGGTATGCAGTCTGAAACTTGAATGTTTGTCACCATATTCTGACTTGAGCCCAGAGTGACTTGCCAGAAAAAGGTGTGCATGAGATATTGACCAAAATATGAGGCAGAAATGTGGACAACCTGCAAATATCTGTACACATGATGGGTCTGACACCATCATATTTGAATAGTTAAGAGCCTAGACATAGCAACAGTGAATGACTTACAGGGATGCCCCACAGACCCCATGTGAAATGTACAAACAGTAGGCAGAAAGGTGCAACACATGCAATGGTAACTATGGAATCCTGAAAGTATTCATCACTTGCATGGCAGAAAAAGTGTAGTAATACATATGCTCATGCTAACCCACAGTCACAACTGCAGCATACCAGACATTTTAATGGGTGTACCCCACTGATATGTACCATTCCATGAGGCACATAACAGATGAACCTGAAAGTCTCTGGGGCCTGCTCAGCAGAATACTCAAATACCCTAATAGATGTCAAGGCCCACACCATGGCCAGACCACACTGCATGCTGTAACACCCTAGCAGATATAGCAAGCATTCCAAGGTGTGAATGTACATGGAAAATAGGAAAGCTACAGCAGCACACTACAGTCAAGACACCTAGCAGGCATACAAGTAGTGACTGTAAAGGGCAACTATTGAAGCCTTAGCAACAAAGTGCAAGCAAAAGTGAAAGGAAAGCACACACACACACATTAACAGTAGTAGTAGTTGTAGGTGTCAGTGTACATACACAGTTAGTACAGGAAACTGGAGAAATGAATGGAGGATTGTTAATCTACAACACACCTGGAAATATGAGAGAGATACCAACCTTTACACTCACAGAACATTGTCCGCAGCATAACAGCATGGTCCCTGCCCTTAAAATCTGAAAGGGCTACGCCTATCTCACATACCTTTTTATAGCACTGTTCTGAAATCACAGTGAGAACTGCAATCAGTACACAACTGGCTGCATGCAATTAGCAAATGCTGGCTAACAATTGGTGCAGAGGCCATCACATGGGCATATGCAGATACCTACAAAAGTATGCTGTACTCCCAGTCCACACATGCAATACTTTCATTGCACCCTGAGAAGGACGTGAGAGACAGACAGAGAGAGAGAGAGAGAGAGAGAGACAGAGAAAACTGCAATTAAGCAGACACAAACAAATTGTTCAGCAACAGCTACCTGAAAGCTGACAACTGGGAAGTGGAGCAGCAGGACAGAGAACCAGATGGCAACACAAGCAGCTGTGACAAACACAGGTAATGTAAAGTAATACTATAAAGGTCTACATACTGTGAACCCTCCATATGTGTCATTGGTCTGTATCCATATGTATATGAAGATGTGTAAAGGGCAGGGGACATACAGCAACTATCAGTGAGGGCTGTACATACATTTGTATGTGAGAGCATCTATGTGCACATATCAATGTTGGTTGATTGTAGGTTGTAGTGCCATGTACAAAGTAGTTTTCACAGTTATGTATGTTTAGCAGTATGTTAGTGTGTGTATACAGTATGGTAGACACATATGTTGATATACCTGTCTAACATATGGATACGTATGCATGTCAACATATGTATGTGTATATATATATATATATATATATATATATATATATATATATATATATATATATATATAAAATATGCATATATGTATACATACATAGAGAGAGAGATGCAGGAATACATAGACAGATGTAGATAGAATATTGTACAAACATATCTATGTAATGCACACATACAGATATAGATATATGTAGATACATATACGTAGACAGACTGATCTGACTACCTACAGGTATGACTGTATATGACAACCTGCAATACAGCCTGTCCCACCCCCTCTGTCACTCACACCCCCTCTGTGTCCCCCCCCTCCACATCTATAGCAATATATGTACATCAATATATATATGTGTATATGTATACGGACATATATATATATATATATATATATATATATATATATATATATACATATAGATATATATATATACATATATATATATATATATATATATATATATATATATATATATATATATATAGAGTGAGAGAGATGTATATAAATTCTGAGTAAGGCACATGTGTACAGATGTATTGCAACAGGTGTCTGGTGACAAAGGCATGGAGTGAACACCAGTGTCAAAACCAGAGTACCATACCACATTCCAGATCACTTACACCAGTAACCACCAGATATGTGATTGGCTGCCCACCACTGCATGTGTCAGGGGTGAACAGGGTCATAAATGTGTACAATAGTGGCCCCAATGATATTCACAGTGGCACACTATCCCTGGAATACCTGCACATGGTATGTGTCAGCGGACATGGTGTGTCAGCTATGGACATGTAGGTCGGTGTACCCCTCCACACCACATAATGGATGCCATGGTATGGACCTCACATGACAGCTACAGATATGGAGAAGGACACAGTGACATGTACAACACTGTGACAATGCACTCAAACACATTACCAATGCACAGTGACTGACAACACCACAGAGTACACATATGCTATCCACATAGAGGTTACCACTCCCGGATTTACATATGTAAGTCACACCCATGACAGATGTCCAACAACCATAGTAACACATCACACCATCCACAACCTAAATGTCTGCTGTGTGTCGTCCATGCCACTGCAATAGAGTGCACATGTGGAGGTAAGAGTTCCTACCCACAGATAAGACATACCCTGCAATAAACCACACAGTGTTAAGAAGCAAGACTACCCATGAGTACATGTCACACATACCCCTGCTGAATGTTAGTCAGATAGGTAATATGCCATATGAGTCACCCTGTGTAACTGTGTGACAGCAGCAGGTACCATCACACCACATGTGTCACAATGGTCAGGGTAGCAGAACAGTACGCTGCTGTAGTCCCAGGGGCAATAGCATATTGTATAATATTGTATTGTAATGTAATGTATTGTGTTGTATTGTATTGGTATGTTGAGGTGCCTCCTTCGTGGAGTGGAACCACTGCTGCTGTGCGCCAGTGTACAGGTACATATCCTGTAGTCAGGCTAGTGTTACATAGCACTTCTATATGTGTGTTTAGCTCCTGTCAGAGTTTATGTAGCATGCAACTGGGGATACCATCAGGTCCCATTCATGTTGTGTATTTTGCTGTCCTGAGGGTGGCTCTCACCTGGACATCTGTGATGACAGGGAGGTTACAGTCAGCTGGGATAACTATGTCTTATTTTGGGGGAGAGGGCGGGGTGACACCTGCACTGAACCTGTCTGCCACAATGTTGTCGATATCTGTGGTGTCAGTGAAATATTTGTTGTTGTGTACTAACTATGGGCATAGAGGATGGATCCTGACCAGGTTGCTAACATAACTGAAGAAGGCCTTCTGGTTATCTGTAGTGTCCCTCTTGATTTCCCTCTCAAAGTTGCCCATGGATTTTGTATGATGGAAAATAGATCCTTACTAGTGCTGCTCAGACATGCCCTCCCTTTATGGAATTATGCTCTGTCTTGCAGTAGCTTTCATCTTCTGTAATACAATCTGTCTATGGCTGGGGTCCACCAGACAGGATGCTGTCCCTTTGTGGAGAGTGTCTTGGTCATATATGGGATTGCATGATCTATGCATTCTCGGAGATGTCTGTAGAAAGCAATTGTGTAGGGGTCAGCATTGTTAGTTGTATCTGCCACTGGCCCAGTGGGCTGAAAGGATACCATGTCACTGTTACAAAGTGTAAAGTTTGTATCTGTAATGTTATGCACTATAGTCGTTTGTGCTGGTGGTGGAGGTGGGATATGTATATCCAGGGCAATCAGTGTGTGGTCAGCTCACAGTAGTTGATGATGTAGGCCATACAGTACCTAGATACAAACCCCCAGAGTGAGGAGGTGCTCTTGACCTGAATCAGTGTTCTGACTGCTGGGGTTTGGTAGTATGTCATATGGAGTGTGCCAGGTACTGTTGCACAGTTGCTGGCTGAGCACTGATACCTGGCCATCTATATGTGTATCCACCAATAGACAGACAGATGCTACATATGTCAGATATGTTGTATCATAACAGTCGAGTAGCATGTGTAGTATGTGTGCCAAATTCTGCTGACATATATTGCTGATACCAGGTTATTTTCTTTCTCAGGTACATGGCCCACCTGCGGAATCCCACCTACTCCACAGCTGAGGATGAGGAGATACACCAGAGCCTGTTGCGGGATTATGCAATACTCTTTTCCCACACCAGCCAGAATCAGCAGGACAGGGCTGCACTGTGGCAAAACCTTGTCCGTCAGGTAAATGACATAGGCACGCATAATAGGACATATGAGCAGGTACGACATCACTGCAGTGATTTAATCAGACATGTCCATCAGCGTGCGTCGGATATCCACAGGCAACAGGTCACCACAGGTGGTGGGGTGGCTACACATCCCCCACTCACCAGACTGGAGGGACTACTCATGAGTGTAGTGGCTCCAGTCCGCCAGCAACAACAACAGCAGCAGACATGCATTATGATGGAGGCTGGAGCCACGCAGCAGCAAGACAGTGAACATGCAGGTAATATGCCATATGTACAGTTGACTGTTGTGTACACTGGTAGTTAATGCATGTGTGAGGTGTGTCCTTGGTTTGTAGCTGTCACCATAGTATTTAATGTGCAAGTGTGATATCCTCAATATTAGCAGCTGACCTGTGAAAGGCGACTGTTGTACTACTGACCTGTATCATACTCAGTAACAATGGCACAGTTGTGCCCACTGACATCAGTTTCTTCACATCTGCAGGACCCTCTGATATAACAGCAATGCAGCCTATCCATGCTGGTGAGTGTGTATTAACAATTCCTGTAATAGTGTTGATAGTAATAGTACTATTTGGCTCACTTAGTAGTGCTCTTTGTATGCATGTAGGTGTGTCTGTGTCTGTGTGTTGATATCACGCATACTGAGTACTGTACAATTGTGTGAAACTGTGTGCATGTGTGCACGTGTGCACGTGTGCACATGTGCATGTGTGCACCTGTGTATGTGTGCATGTGTGCATGTGTGCACCTGTGCATGTGTGCATGTGTGCATGTGTGCACCTGTGCATGTGTGCATGTGTGCACCTGTGCATGTGTGCATGTGTGCATGTGTGCACCTGTGCATGTGTGCATGTGTGCACCTGTGCATGTGTGCATGTGTGCATGTGTGCACCTGTGCACCTGTGCATGTGTGCATGTGTACATGTGTGCACGTGTGCATGTGTGCATGTGTGCATATGTGCATGTGTGCATCACTGGTAATGTGTAGACATTGTAAACTGTGTTTCCTGTTTCCCTCCCACAGGTTCTGTTGCTGCTCTGGTGTCATGTAGCAGGGAACCTGAATCAGGTGCCATGGGTACTGATAATTATGACATCTGTGTAATGGCACAGGAAAGTATGCCAGGGTCTGCCATTGGTCAGCCGATTGACAGTACACAGCTGTCGACCCCATCAATGCGCACAGTTATCCTGCCAATACACCCTTTGTCACCAATGTCCCTAGGTGATGGACAGCATACAGTGGGCATTGACCAGGGTAATGTGGTATCTGTGGCACATGCCTCCCAACACAGCAGCCATGGGCATGGCCCAGAGATGGTACCACACAGACAGATGTCCAGGGGTTCTCGTGGGAGCATCCGTGGGCATACTGCCCCTGTCAGACGTGCCCACAGAGGTCTTACAACCTCAGCTATGTTTCGGGCTGTCATGCAGGCACAGTCACGTATGGAACGGTACACCAGACAGGGTCTGAGGGAGCTAACAGCATGTCGCACAGCCATGACTGACAGTATGCGTGACATTGCGGCCGCCATCCATGATTTCACCGATGTCATAGACAGACGTTGTGGGGACATATTAGACCGGTTCCACAACTACATGTCCATGAGCCAGGGTGATGGTAGGCGGTTGAGGCATCGATGTGGCCGTATGCCAGCAACAGCAGCAGCTGGCAGTCGTCGCGTACGACAACAGGGCCGCAGCCGCCCCCGTAGTGCCAGCAGCAGCCCCAGCAATGCTGGGTCTGTGCTGTCATCAGACCGCCCCAGGAGACCACGTGCACGTGGCTCTGGCCAGGCCCGACAGGGATCTGTGTCCAGTCAACGAACACCTGCTTCTAATGACAGTACCCAGTCTGGGTTGGTACTGGATACGGTCTGTAGCACCCCTGCAAGGCACAGGTACCATGTCCGTGGCCAGAGACACTGATCTGTATGACCTGGCAGGTACAGTCTGTGGCTGTCCACAAACACCAGTATATGGCAGTCATGAGGTGGAACTGTGTGCATCCATACACACATGCAAATTGACAACACCTAGGGCTACCGCATACATGCACACACTGCATCAACATTGCCCCACCTTCTACTGCTGTCCCTCACCAACACACATACACATACATGTCAATCGGTGGTATCGGTGGCTGACTCAGCCATACCAAGTTCACACCCTGTGCATATGATGAAACTGTGCCACCTCCTGCAATCTGTAACAACTGTGCAGGTACAGGTTAACATGTTGCTGATGCACAGGGTGACCACATAGATGTGTAGTAATAGTATCATGTTGTTAACAGTACTGTGTGCTGAATTAATTGTGGGTATATCACAGCATGCCTGATGCAGTAAGTGTGTGATTGTCATGTCCTGTTGTCTACACCCATGGTAAGTACCATGGTGTATCATCTGCACATGTTGGCATACTGGCGGTAATGATGTCAACAGAAGGCTACATACATAGGTAGCACAGGGGATAAGGTAATGAATGTAGTAATACGCAATGATGGACATGTAAATTGCAAGTGGCATGTTGCCCACACTGGACTCTGCAATGCAGATGTTTGAGGATGTTGATATGTGTGCAGTACTACACGACTGGTACAGGACACACAGGAGCACCCTAGCACTGCATGCTCACATCTCATACCATGCTAGACAGCCCCAACACACAAAACTAACTGTCACAGGAGGGAGAGTCCCCATATATGTCAGGGATACTGTGGTGGCAGGCCAGGTAGCATACATCCTACTAAGTATGGAACCACTGAGTGAAGGCTCAGTGTCTGTTATTTGACATGTGTATTACTGCAGGTATGAGCACATGGGTTTCCATCCAGTTATTGTACATCCTGACAGTACATGGTCTGTACACTTGTGTGCACTGAGACTGGACCCTAGCCATCTGACCCGTGTATTTCCATGTACATGTGCATAGTGCCTGCATATTTGCAGTGTTACCTACTGGAACTGGTACAGCTTGTTTGTTGTACAATGGACTACATGCAGCCCTGTTTACTGTAGCTTTGTTTGCATGCACGTTTGCTTGCAATTACCCTGGAATACTGACCACACCTGCAATGCATAGTTATAGAGCTTCTGTGGACTCCTAGTGCCATCTGCATAGTGTACTATATGTATGTCCATGTCCCACTGGACAGGATGTCACTGTTTGTCCTGTTCACATGTACATTGCCTGTGACACAGTGCATATGACTTACCTGGCATGTGTCCACGTAAGCAGTCATATATGCTACTGCTAACTAATCACAGGCACTACACCTTCACATATTCATTTTCTGTTGAACTACCTGCTTCGCTAGGGACGGCCTGCACCTGTCACCCCTGGGCTTTCAGATATTGGCAAAGGCTCTTACTACCCCCATGGTGCCTATGTTAGGCAAGGCTCAAATGAAAAACCCACCTTCATAGGTATCACAAGGGATGAGAAACTAAGAGTAATGCTACCCAACGCCAGAAGTCTAAACCTCCAGATGCATGCACCCAAAACACTCCTTGGCATGGAGAACATTGATATCTGTGCAGTAACAGATGCCTGGTTCAGGGCTACTGAGAGCACACCAGCACTACCAGGTTTAACCTGGTTGATTTCTTTGAAACAGTCACCAAGGCCATTGACGAGGGGAAGGTGGTTCACACAGCCTACCTGGACCTTGCAAAAGCCTTCACAACAATACTCCACTTGGGCATTCTAGAGAAGCTCACCGGCTTAAATATAAGCCCCTATGTCACTAGATGGATTGCACAGTGGCTCAAGGACAGAACCCACATGGTTAGAATTGCTGGAGCCATGCCAGACTCCAAACCAGTTACGAGTTGTGTCCCACAAGGCTCAGTCCTGGGACCTCTCTTGTTTGGTATATATTTATTGGAGGTACAGGCCAACACGGACGGACTGTGGCTGACCAAATATGCAGATGACTGCGAACTGGCCACCATAATCGACTCTCCAGCCGACACAAGCATCTTCCAAAGGGGCATCATAGAAACAGACAACTTGTGCCAGAGCCATGGTCTTCAGCTGAACAGTGTTTAGAAAGGGGAATGTGCATTTTGTAGTCTGTTCTCCTAGTTGCCAAAAGGGACATTTCCCTCACACACACTAACTCCCCTCAGACAAACACACACACTTGCCATTCGCAGGATTCAAACCCCTACCTAACTATGTTATGACACTTGAGACGGATCATTAGCAGAGCATGCTATTCGCATTACTGGGAGGTTTCTCTTCTCCTCCTGTACTTATAGAGTGCTGACATCATCGGTGTTTAGAAAGGGGAATGTGCATCCTGTAGTGTGTTTCCCAGTTGCCAAAAGGGACATTTCTCTCCCACACACACCAACCCCACTCACACACACACTGAGCATTTGCAGAATTCAAACCCCTACCTAACTATGTTATGATGGACGCATTAGCGGAGTGCGCTATTTGCATTACTGGGAGGTTTCTCTTCTCCTGCTATACTTATACAGTGCTGACATCATCGGTGTTTAGAAAGGGGAATGTGCATCCTGTAGTGTGTTTTCCTAGTTGCCAAAAGGGACATTTCTCTCCCACAGACTTACACACACACACCAACCCCACTCACACACACACACACACACACACACACACACAGAGCATTTGCAGGATTTAAACCCCTATCTAACTATGTTATGACACTTGTGACAGATGCATTAGCAGAGCGCGCTATTCACATTACTGGGAAGTTTCTTTTCTCCTGCTGTACTTATAGGGTGCTGACATCATCGGTGTTTAGAAAGGGGAATGTGCATCCTGTGGGGAGGCAGACACCAAGCACACTCTGGCTAAACTGTCATTCCCTAGGGCAAACAGCCTAGTGTTGACCTCTACACCCATATGTTTAATTGTCAAATGCACATTATTTGTTGCTGATAGACTGTTTGCACATCTTTATTGCCATAGCATTCCCTGTTTGTATGAACAACTTGTGCATCTGTGGAAGATGTTTGCATATGGGGGGATCCACTATATCACGTATGTCTCTGTAGTCATTTAACTGTGTGCACTGGGCAGACTGCTGTAATGTGGTTGGTTCCTGGAATAACACATAAAATACCAGATATGTGTGTCCAACTGCTAAACTGAGATTTGGCCTAAGTGTGTGAGCATGCCCAGTGTGAGCATTCCATATGTTGGACTCTGCAGCCCACCACATTTGTGGATGAGTGTGAACTTCAAAAAATATCACCCGTTTATGGTTGTGTGTTGTGTGTCATGTTGTGTAGTTACTGTACAACTGCTTTGTGTGTGAACACAACAGGATTATACTGTGCCTGCAGTGTCTGCATGGGATACTTTGCATACAGTTGTCAACATCCTTTCACACTGACCTAACACTGTAGTACTGTATAGTGTACTGGTAGTACTTTGACTGTGGTGGACAGTATCCTGGGCTTTAGTGCTATCACTGCTTTACATTTCGATAGTGGGCACAACAGCCTGGTTAGGGGCCAGTTGTGTACATCTGTCCATGTTGCATTCTGTTCAGATATGAACTACTTAAACCAGGCTTGTCCAACATTGGTAGTGTATTCCACAACATAGGTGTACATTTGCAAACACTAGCGATGTGCCCTAGTCCATGTCTAATGCTAGTTGGAGAGTGTGTTTGTCCTTCAACACACATTGTAAGTGGAGTTTGCCATGACATATGTCATGGTTAGTATACTGTGCCTCTATCTACCTGTGACATGACAGTGATACCCAGGATAAAGCTACCATCTCCCATCCACTCATCAAGATTCCTATTGAGGAAGATTGATAAGTGACTCTATGGGTAGCCTGTACTGGGGTTCACTCATGGGTGGGGTGGCTTCTGTGTTATGGATCATGCAGTACAGCTTGTCCTATGTAAGTCAGTGCTGGGGTTCAGGTCTCTCATGTGCATAGCTCACTGCCATTCAGATTGTACAAGGTGCAGCATGTTTATTGATACCAGCAACACAGGCAACACACGGCATCTGTGCTAGCTCTTTGATACTCCTGGTGAGGTACTGTTGGGGACTTTACGGTTGATGGAGGTGTCTGCTGAGGTACATCCCACAGGGGCTATTGTAGTCAATTGTACCGCTGATGAAGGATGACTGCAGAGCCACAATGACCTCCCCTTATCTAGATCTGACAACCTTCATGATTAGGTGGGTATATGGTATGTTTCTGTAAACACTACAGCACATGTTTGTCCAATGCAGGATATCTATCACCTTGTGTCCCCAGGTCTCTCATTACATGTTAACTACATAATGGGTTAACATCTATGTGGTAATTGGTGGGCACTTACTGTATATCCACGGGGGTTGACTATACACGTTTCTGCAATTAGCTTGCTGACATGGCTATGGCACCAGTTGTCTGTTTCTATGTGGCCCTTTTGTGGGATGCTTGTGTCAGCTGGTGGATCATATGTGGTGAGCAGTTTGTAGTCCTCTGCAAACATGTTCGGACACAGTCCTTCCATGTTTGCCTGTACCTATGGGACATATATACCAGACGAGGGAGATCTCAGGACCAAGCCTTGTGGGATGCCAGTTATATCTGGTTTGTAGTCTGACATGGCTGCAGCATGTCTGACCATGTCTATTCTGTTCTTGGTCTGGTTTGCAACCCCTCTACTGACATAGGGGTTTATATTTAAGCTGGTGAGCTTATCTATAATGAACACGTAGGGTATTGTATAGAAGCCTTTGCAAGGTCCAGCTACGCTGTGTGGACCACATTGCCCTCATCAATGACCTTAATGACTGTTTCAATTGAGTCAAACATGTTTAGGGGCAGGATCTGCACTTAAGAAAGCCACACTGGGTAGGGTCCGGTGTCAGTAGGTCCCCAATATCTTTATGTCTGTGGTACATGCTGATCCTTTCCATAGCTGTGCAGACCGAGCTTCTCAGGATTCTGGCGTAGTAGTTTTCAGTATCCATTCAGGCAACACCTTTGTTGAG
Source organism: Protopterus annectens (assembly GCF_019279795.1). NCBI lineage: Eukaryota > Metazoa > Chordata > Ceratodontiformes > Protopteridae > Protopterus > Protopterus annectens. The sequence goes on from NC_056731.1 coordinate 154,853,772, forward strand.
AAGGACCACTGTTGTTGTACACTGCTCTTTGGGTACATATTCTGTGGTACAGTGAACAGTAGTGTGGTTTGGCATTCCATTCATCTTGGAGTCCATGTTGTACTAAGCCCAGGACACCATCTCATACCATTGCTGCTGTGTGTTTTGCTTTGTAGATGTTGGCTGTTACCTCAGCATCTGCAATGTCAGGGGGCCAGCAGTCTGCTGGGATAGATATTCTGCATTCGGGGCGGTTTGCACTGCACCTGTCAGGATGTATGTTGGCAATATGTGTGTGTGTGTTTGTGATATTTGTGTGATTCAGAGCATATCTGTGAATTCCCAACATGGTTCCTACCATCAGTTGTGAAAGCCTTAGGATTATCCTTAGTGTCCTGTACAATTTGTATCTTCATAGGTTCATAGGTTCATACTAGGCTATCCACCCTAAGGCATTTGTTAGCCTAGCCAGAGTGTGTGTGGCTTTTGCCACCCCTTGCTATGTGAATATTATGGCCATTTATGATTTGCTTTGCTGTGCCTCTGTCTGGACATGACACAGTGAAGACCCCCAGTGTAACTCTACAATCATCAATCCACTTGGCAAGATTCCTGTTGAAGAGTGTCAGTGAGGGGCTCTGCCTAACATGGAGTGGGATTCTGGTCCAGGGTGTGGGAGCCTCTGGATTATGTATCTGTCCCACCAGCACATCCTATTTCATTATTTGTTGAGGTTGACATCTCTCACTCTCACAGCTCCGATAGATTTGAGTTTTCTGGGGTGGAGCATGTCCATTACTCCTGTGTTGGGCACGGCCTTCTACAACAGGCATGCAATGCCTCTGTGTAGGCAGTATGTGACTGCATTCAGCTGGGGTGTCTACAGCCAGGCAGCATATGACAAATATTTGAGACTCTTTACCCTCTTGGTGAGGTACCTTTGAGGTCTTTCTAACTGCTGCAGGTGTCAGGTAAGGTACATCCCATATGAGGCATTGTACTAGATTATGGGAGTGATTAGAGAACAGTATAGGGGCACAATGACCTCTGTTGACGTAGATGTGAATCCTTTCCTGATACGGTGTCAAATGTAGACAGTCTTCCTAGCCACATTGGCAATGTGGGTGTCACATAACAGGTTACTGTCCACTTGTGTCCCTAGGTCCCTGGTTACTCCTTCCATACATAATGGTTTACCACCTATGTGGTAATTTGTGGTACCTTGTTTGGTATTTGGTGGGACATTCATACTGTCCAGTGCCTTCAGGACGGCTGGGTGGGGTTCCTGTGTGTGAGAGTGTGGTCTGTAGCATGCTACAGACTGTACAGCAGTCTTGCCTACAGTTAGTTGCACATGGGTGGACTCCAATGCCTTGTGCATTGTCAGTTACCTGGACGTATGGGTGTCTGTGCTGAATATGGATACTCACCCTCCTTTTATGTTTTGTTCCAGGTTTTGGGGCCATGACACATGATGCGTGGTATAACCTGGTAGTGCTGGTGTGCTGTCAGGAGGCTTGCAGCAGGTTTCTGTCACTGCACAGACATCGATGTTCTCCATACTGGGGATGGCCTTGGGAGCATGCATATTGGGGTTTACACATCTGGCATTGGTCAGCATTTCCCTTATCTTTCTTTCCACTTATGTTTTCTAGGGTGGTGGGTCAGTCTTTTCAGCCTTGCCTACAAAAGGCTCTATGGAGGTGGCAAAGGCCTTATCCAATATTCAGACGCCCAGGAGTAACAGGTGCAAGCCATCCCAAGAACAGCTGCATGGCTTGTCAAGCATGACATCCCAAGCAGACAGACATTGGATCCCCTTGGAATGACACCAGTAAGTGTGCCACTTGCTATGACTGATCATTCCGTGTTTGTACTGTGGCATTATTCTTGGTAAGGGTAGGATGCTGCAAATGGTGAGTGTCATACCGGCCTGGACTACATAATCAGAGAGCTCATCTATGTCTCTTTTCATGTAGTCTAGGGAGGTACATCTCAGGTCATTCACACCAGCATGGACTATGACTGCATCATATTTCTACTTGCTTTGGGGTGACCTGCATACTTCTGTTATGTGGCGTATTGTGGCAGCCTACAGGCAGCTTATTGTACCCTTTCCCTTGTTCAGTCTGGTGTGTGGGACAGCAGTGTGTCTGACTATGGAGTCACCTATTACAACTGTATTAGGCATGTTGTTTCTCCTTCTGGCCTGTGACTGTTTGGCACACCAGCTTTGTGTACTATGTGTTGCATGTGCTATGTTTGGAGGTTGTTTGATTGGGTGTCTGCTTTAGAGGCCTCTGTTGGTGTGCTGTGTTTGTAATTTGTGCCTCCGGGAATGTTTTTCTGTGTTTATGTGTTTGGTTTGCAATTGTGATAGGTCTATGTGGGACTGTGTTTGTGGTGTGTGTGGTTACCTTCTCCTCCTGACTAGTTTTGGGAGTACTGAGTTGAGGGAGCTCAGCGTCCAGTTTGGATAGATGGTTGCATCTCTCACATATATTTGTATTTCTTGGGTGGAGTTGGGGGTTGTCTGTGTACTTGGGGCAGGTGTAACATTGCCTCAGGATTCACAGATTCAACTTGTTGTGGCTGGCCTTAGTGGATTGTATGTGTGGACAGATTTTATTGCCATACTACTGATCAGTGATTACTTCATTGTTTATGTTTGCTCTATCATGTGGTAGCTTTCTCATTCTCTTGCATGGTTTGGTTATGGCTGGTGTCCACCATGCCAGATTCCTGTGTGTATGGCATTGTGTCTTGTTTTAATTTAGGATTGCATAATCCAAGCATTCCTGGCAGTGTTCATGGAATGGCTGTGTTACAGGTTCTGAGGTGTGGCCCGTATTTTGCACCTGCACAGGACCTTTAATGGATTCCACAATAGTTTCGAGGAGTGCAAATATTGCTTAACACATGTTTTCCACTGTGGTTTTCTGGCCAGGGACTGTGGTCAGGATTTGTATATCCAGTGTGATTACTCTATGGTCTGGTTTTACCAGTGAGCAAAACACTTCTCGTCTTGCCATCCAGTACGCATGTTGCTGATTATCACATCCAGTATGCTTACCCCTCTTGTGGGAGTGGTACGTTGTTCCTGGGCCTTTTGGTTTATGGATTCTATGAACTTTTGTCCTACACTGTTGGAGCTAGTATAATGCTCCCAGTCTATGTCTGGGTATTTTCAGTCACCCGATATAATGTGGTTTGGAGGACTTGATATATTCATGTATTCCAGCATAGGCCAGGTGCAGTTCCTGGTGTTGGGACAGTAGTCTGTAGCAGGCTATAAACTGGGGGGCAGTTTTATCCACTGTTACTTGACCATGGCTAGTCCATGCTGCTTTTTGTTGTGGTACCAACATGGGGGTGTGGTTATCCTTGACAATTCTTGCTAGTCACCCTCCTTTTGTAGCTTGTTCCATGTTTTGAGGCTGTACAGCACAGTATGAGGTGTAACCTGGTAGTGTTAGGGTGCTGTTGTGAGCCTTGACTCAGTTTTCTGTTACAGCGCAGATATCAACATTCTCCATACTGGGTGAGTTTAGACTGCATGCATCTTGCTGTTTCGACTTATCCCTTATCTTATTCTTATCCCTTCTGATACCTATGGAGATAGGTTTGTGTTTTGAGCCTTACCTATTCAGGGCACACTGTGGGTAACAACAGCCTTTGCCAGTATCCATATGGCCTGCACCGATAGGTGCACACCAGTCCTAGCAGGTGGTGCATCATGTCATGCTCAGCATGTCATCCCAGACTGGCACACATTGGATCCCCTTTGACTAACTGCGATACTTCAGTCAATTATTGCACTTGATCATCTCATTGTCATGTTGTGGCATGATGCTTGGTGAGGGTAGGATGTTAGTCAGGGTCCTCAGGTGTGCATATAGTACATGGTGTTACATTACTTAACACATAGCATTCATGCCTCAGGTGGTGCTGCAGGGCTGCCTCTGTCGGATGCGCATATTACACTTCCCTGTACATATTTGAGAGCAGGTTGTGTCATGTTTGGCATCCCTGTTACTATATGAGTGAGTCAGAGAGGGGTATCATTCCGAGGGTTCCTACTGAGCCAGTGTATGTGCTATGCGTTGCCTCTTTGCCAAGGCCAGGGCATACTGGGCACGCCTCCTTCTGCCTACTGGGGCAGGCTCAGGTTGTTCCTCCTCCGAGTCACGCTCTGCCTGTGATGGCCTTGGCAATGGTGGGGGGCTGTTTGGCCCGGCCCTATGCTGGTCCTGCTGCAGCTGTTTTCACAAGATCGTATTATGTAGCATAGCACATACCATGACAATTTGGGTACATGTAGTTGGTGTGTACTGCAAGGCTCCACCAGATGTGTCCAGACACCGGAACCGTGACTTGAGCAGCCCAAACATACACTCTATTACATTACGTGTTTGTGCGTGTGCCTCATTATGGCGTTCCTGTTCAGGTGTGTGTGCGTTTCTGATGGGTGTCATCAGCCATGGCTCCAGTGCATAATCTGCATCCCCCACTAGGTGTCCATGCGGGATGTCCCCATTGGCAAATGTCTGGTACAGCTGTGTCAAATGCCAGATGTGGGAATCGTGGTAGCTCCCAGGACAGCCAGTACACACATTCATTATTATGCCCTGGGCATCACACATGACCTGGCAGTTGATTGAGGGGAAGCCCTTGCAGTTGATGTATGCCCTACCCCGCTCACCGGCTGGTGCTTTGATGCGTATGTGCGTGCAGTCTATTGCACCCACTACCTCAGGGTATTCCGCTATTTGCTGGAAGAGACGCATATTGCTGGCCAATACCTCACGGGCATTGGGGAAATATACATGATCACCGACATGTGCTGACATGGCATCCAGGAACTGGTGCAGTACCCTGGAGGCTGATGCCTATGATATCCCCATCATATCACCAGTTGGTCTCTGGAAGGTACCTGTTGCTAGTATACTTAGGCCAACACATACCTTGGTTTCCACTGGGATGGGTTCCCCTCTGTTGGTTCTGTGTGTGAGGCGTGGCCTGCACAGCTCCACTATTTGCTGCAGGAGGTCTCTGTCCACTCTATAGCGCTCTACTATCTCCAGCTCATTTAACTCGTTGTAGGTGACCCTGGGCCTGTACACTCTTCTCCGTCTCCTCACTGTGGGTTGTCTGGCAGCATCTGCATTGTCACCACCCTCAGCAAGTCGCCTATGTCTCATTATGACAGCTATGGCAGCCCCTAACATTTCTGCTCTGAGTTCAGCTTTTTCAGTTTTCACTTCTGATAACTTAACTCCTGTCTTGCAGTGTCTCTTGAGAGAAACATCCTGCACTGCTGTTTGCAGAGTTTTAAGTGCTGGGCTGGGCTACTATTCTGCCTGTGTACTTGCCTGCATCTAATTGTTTTCACCTGCTAGCTGCAGCAGTATTCCCTGATAGCTTCCTACTAAATCTGTTGCTTCCTTTTTCCTTTCTGTTTCCTCAGGATGGAGCCGTGTGTAAACCAGCAGAAACATGCTCACAGTGGCTTACACGCGCGCACACATACTTACACAGTTCAGAATCTGCTTATTCGGATTAAAACGCGTGCACGCCCATGCAAACGGTGTTAAACATCTCCCAACACGCTCCCACATGCTCAGTCTGCCTTACACGCGCGCACACTGCCTTACATGTGCGCACACTGCCTTACTCGCGCTTCATGGCGCGCACACGTGCGCATACACATCCAGCAAGAAACTTTGGTGTAGGCAACAGTGTACACCTTCCATTTCTTGACTTTCTCATGCTTATTTAGTGGCACACCTCTTTCCATGATATCTGTCTGACATCTGTCATGTAACTCTGACCTCCAATGAACTGCATTTCTTTCTACCATTCCCCCCTGTGATGTCACCTATCTCCTACTCTGTTCCTCCTCCTTCTGTAACTCTTACACTACTCAGACTGTGCTCATTTGCTATGTGACAGTGGAATTCAGTATCCTAACACTCATTTGCATCAGATTGCCTAATAATGCTTAGTTACATCTCTTAGACTCAGCTTCCCCCCTTAGCAACCACTACACAGTGGCCATGTTGGTTTTGGTCTGCTGGTCCCTGCATTGACATTCCATGTATTGCATAAAACCCACATTTGTGGGTTTAAAACCTTCGTTTTTATGTTTTATACAGCGCAGCCCGTTTCATGAGGGCTGCGCTGGGTTTAAACATCGGCAATCGCCGAAAAAAAAAATTATATTTTTATTATATTTGCATCAGGTTACTTTGCCAATGGCCACATATTTGGCCATTGGCATGCTGCCTGTCACATATGCACCCTTTATTTGGAGCTGACATGGCTCCATTGCAGTTTTTGCAGAAACGTACTCAGTTGTCAACTGAGTACATTTCTGCAGCTAAAACGGCTCTTACATGGGCTGTTCTGGGCTTCCTGGATCGCTAATCATCCTCATTTGCATGCTATTCGGCTGCAAGTGAGGTGATTAGCTTATCCACGCCCACTCCGTGTAAGAGCCATTTTAGCTTGTCTCTTACACGGATTTTGGGCTGTTCCTGGATCGCGAAGGCTGCATGGAGTCTTACACTACTCTTAGACTCCGTGCAAGCCTTCGTGAATCCGGCCCTATGTATGTCTACAGAACAAAAATGGGAGACAAATGACAACTTGAAACAATAAAAGTGCTTTCATTATTAATAACAGATAAAAAAAATCTGTTTTCTCAGATGCTTCTTTGCCTGCATATACAGTTTAGTTGCTTCTTCATAACAACACTACTCTCTCTTGACTTTCTGGTCATTCAGTCAACATTATTGCTTTGTGATGTATATAATCTATTGTGCTCTGTACATGAAGAAACACTCACTATCATCTGTAATACCAAAATTCAGCTTCAACGGCTTGCAAAAATGTTCTCTGGGAAAGGATATCTTTTTTCTCAAAACATTTTTATGTCATGTTTAATTTTTTGTTTCTGTGTATGTATATATTTTGTGATTATAAATATCCATTATTAAATTTTATTTTTTTAGAGTCTGTTTGTAGTTTACAGCCTTGGATCACACTTCTCTTCCTCTGTGCTAAACCTGGTTTCATCTATAGTTGTATTGCATTTTAACAATAGTATAACCATGCCTTACTATATCTGTTCTGTTTTGCAGTTTCTTCTTCTTCTTCTCCCACTTTCACTTCTGTTTAACACTCTTTCACAATCTGCAGTTGGGTCTAATTGATTACTTATTTGTATAGGCTCATGATTAACATATCATACATTACCTTCATGCAATATAGGAATATACTGGCATACTAGTTTACTGTCAAAGCCAAATATGAAAAGTTAATGATGTGACATACTTTGCACTCAAATTCTTATGTGTGCTGTCTTTATTTAGCTGTCTCTTTCTCATTTTCACATTCAGAGGTTCAAAAATCTCCCTTCTCAACTCCTGCAGATGATTTATGCATCTCTATCATATCATCTAATATGGCAGCTTTAGAAAGTGACTGTATTACAAATGTTACCGGCATAGTAAGGTAGGGAAATTACTAACACAATTCTTCACAGGTTTGTTATAAAGAGGCAAACTCTTTAAAAATGAAACAGACTCTGTAATGTAAATGCTAGGCAGTAGTTTTCAAGTTCAGATGCTGAGGAGACATGCAGTCTTAGTATAATATTTAGAATAGTATCAGGGTGAAAATGGTGCACTACATCAAAGGCTTATAAGACTGAATGCCTGTTAAACTTTATCTTATAAACATAGGCTGGTGGGCTGTCCAGTGCAAAGCTAAAGTCAAAGTCTTTGCATGGATATGAGCTATTTTCATCTCTTTATTTTTTTCTGTTACAGTTCTAGGATTCACTGTCAATTTTAGTCAGCATACTTGACCTGGACATTGACATTAATAAATCCAATTGTGGTCTTTGAGAAATGGAAATTACTGTCACTGTCTCTTAGAATGGAATTTTTGGAAGCCAATTCTTTTATGGAAAGCAGCAGATTTATGAGAAGTCCACTTAAAACATTTTGTTTTGACAGGTATTTGAACATAAGACTGCACAGAAGTAGTTTCTCTCAAATGTGAATTGGGAAAATCAATTAAAAGCCTAGTTTATATATTCCTATACAACAACATATTATCAAGTCATCTGCACAGCAGGTAGGTATGAAAAACTCTGCATTTATGATTTCTTTCTTAACACAGTTTTATAGATTTACATTTGTTTAAATAAAGACTGTAGGGACAGATGCCAGTTACTAATTATACATAGGCTTATGCATGGATTCTTCATTATTTAATATTGTATCTGAAGGTATCTCATTAAAATCCAGGATGTGGTTTGCATTATAAATTCTGCTCAGAAACTGCTGTGCAGGGATTTCAAATTTTCGTCTTAAGAGTACTGAGGCAATTTACAAATCAGAGGAAAAGCTGGAAGCATTTCTGTATTTCTATAGGCAGATAGTTTAACAAAGATGATAAAATGATAAAGAAGTGTAATATATAAATTATGTATTGATAGGAGACAAAGCAAATAATAATTTCTGAACTGTTTCCTTTTGAATAATTCCAGCACTAAAAATATGAGTATGCAGAATCTTCCATTTTGTTAGAAATATTTTTTTAAATATAGTATAATATGCATTTTTAAATATTCTTATGTGTATTTATGCTAATGCATGCATTGGTATAGGATCATTCAAATTTAAATGAATATATCAAAATCTGGCATAGCATGACATAGTATTTGTAGACCGATTGCCCAAAACATTGTGATCCACAGAACAGTTAGACAAATTTACTCATATAGGTTTCAACTCTGCACTATGTAGTTGACCAAAGGGAGGCTTACGAAATGGAAGACTGAGTTAATGTAAACTAGGACATTGTCAAGCTGAATGAAAAATATCTCTACCTATATTATTTAATATACCAAACATGTCACACAAAGAAAAAAAAAATAGTATGCCCTAGTGAATGATGAGAAAACTGATGGAGCAGCACAAATATTCTGTACTCTGGTGCTGGAGGGCAGAATACAGGTCAAGTAAATGTGGCACATCGAGCCAGACCACAGTACTAAGAATAATTCTGCATGAGTGACCATTAGTATTCTGAATGAAAATAGATCTCATTAATGGGTTGCGGGTTAACAGGTTCTGGGTGGGTAGGAGAATGCTGTTCAACAAATGTGACATGCCAAAAGACAAAGAGGAAAGTGTGGTTGTCCCATTCTACTTCTCACTAGGGTTGGTTCTGTAGAAGTTAATCTGCACAATGGTACGTTACAGCTCATAACTGAATACATGCAAGGCATTCAGCATTTATCTACACCAAATATAATGTAATTAGCAGCATGTGGTAGAATATTAGGGAATAGATCACATTCCATAATATTGTAAGGAGTGACAGACCACTATTCCATAGGGTGTTGGGACTGTCATTGATGCTCATTGTTATAGAGCTAAAGGTTCCACACTGGATGATGAGAAGATGGCATATATGAGTCATAAGGAGTTTACCCATCACACCACAATTGTTAGTGCTAGAAAGTAAAAACTGACCTTATCATGAGCAAGAAGGACTTCTTTCTTAAACAGCAAACTCACTAATAACATACAAGGGAGACCAATTGATGAGAGCAGGTTGTTGCTGTAGTGTGGGACATTGGTGATTAGGGAATGGACATCCTTCAATGATTTAGAGTGGTGGTTTAGGTGTTTTGAAGGACCAAGCTGTGAGATCGGAGCAGTGGTCACTGAGGGAATTGGATAGTATTGATTTATTTGTGCAAAGGTGTGCTTTATTTGTGGATATTAGGTCAAGGGCAAAATGTGATGTGTAAGTTGTTTTACCAACTGATTTAAGCTGAAATGTGGGAGTCTTTTAAATAGCTGTTTTGAATTATTAATTAGCACATCCACACTGAAGGCCCCTAGACAAATGGCACTTTTATTGCACCCATTGGGAAAATTTCTTTAGACTGGAATGTGAAGATGGTGGTAGAACATATACAAATGCAATATTGAGAACAGCATGTTTACCTAACATGATATTTGTGAGTATCCAGTTTGGGACCTTATCATTTGTTGCATTTGTATTAGATTTGGAGGTCATATCCAATCCAGAGTTAGTTTTGATTATGAACAGAACTCCTCCACCATTTTTTACTCCTGCTCTATTGTTATACAGAAAAGTATAGTTCTGTTCTCCACAGCATTGTTTTAGGAAACAAATTCAAATCTGTAAATCTCATTTTTGTTCTGTTGTTTAGTCATTCAGTCTACTCTAACTTTTTATGACCTCAAAGACTTTAAGCACACTGTGTGTGTCTGTCAACAACTGTGTCAGCAACTGCTTCTTTAAGCTCTTGCCAATTCATATAAAATGAATTTAGTAATGCTGTTTAGCCTTCTTTAGATTTGTAAAGAGTTCGTAATTTGTTGTTAGTTTTCTTGAAGATCAAGTCAATGTTTGATTAATTTCAAGTTTATCATTGATTGTAGTGCCTAATGGCTTTGTATGTGGCACCCTTTTGATTTTGGTCTTATTGATAACATTTAACTATGGGTTTTCATGTGGTTGGTGAATGGAGGTGAAGATCATTAGTTTATTTTTTTTTTCTTCAGGATAAAATGAAGCCAGAAATGTTCTATCAAAATTTCAACAGATGAAATAGAATCTTATGTGATGGACTGTCATAAGTGTTGGGGTGGAGCAGACTAGTGTAGAGTCATCTGCATAAAAGTGAGGCATGTTTAGAAGTATTGTGGATGTTGTTAATAGAAATTGTAAAGAAGTGAAGCCCCACAGTACAGTTTTGAGGAAGGCATATGTCAATGGAGTGACAAGGAGAGTAGGAGTCTTGGCATCAGACTCACTGCTTATTCCTTCTTAGCTGGGGAAGCAACCTATAGAGCTGTTGTCATGGTTAAGGAGTTGAAGCCTGTCCATTCGAAGTTTGTGTGATACTATACCAAATGCCTTTGGGGGGGGAGTCAAGATACAGAGTAGAAACTTTGTACCCTAGATTCTTTGTTGGTTTGACATTGTCTAGAAAGGAAAAGAGTGCTGTCTCTGTACTGTGGTGAGGGCAGAAACCATGTTTTGTGTTAGTCAGAAGTTGTGTGTCTATTAGGTAGATTATGATTTGCTTGTGCATAGAAGGGCAGTATAGTAATAGGTCTATAGTTAGACAGTTCTGTCTTATGGCAATAGGCCTATAATTTGACAGTTCTGTCTAAGTTCCACCTTTATGATGAGCTTTTATGAAGGATGCTTTCCAGAAGGATGATACATACGATTCCTAAAGTGATACATTTATAAGAACAGACATTGGTATACAGATGGAATATTATTTGCAGCTTGAGTAATGGATTTTAGTTTTGAAGTTTTTTTTTCTTTTATTACAAGATTGGGCATTTGGGAGTAAAGGAAATGACATGAAATACCTTTGCACTGGTATCAGGCATGTTGTCTTCATTTATTGGTATGAGTTTTTTTAAGCTATGGCTTGTTTCAGATGGCAGATGAGTGGGCTGTAACTTTTTATCAGGACATAAGAGGTTATTTATGGGGTTCAGCTGTTACTTGGAGTTATGGTAGTTTTCATACTGCATAGAGGATTTGTAAGCTAGCTTGCCAGAGTTTACCTATATTTTTTGGTAAGGTTCCTTACATATCAGTAATTCTGAAAGGCAGATTGGCATTTGTCTTTATGGCAAGTGGACCAGACTGTTTATTTTCTTCATTAGCTCCCTTGGTGTACAGGTTAGTAAGGTTTGACTCTTTCAGTCTTGGGTTTTAAAATGTCGAAGAAGGTTATAACAAAGTATCTGTCTGCTTTGTTTAAAGGAAGAGTTTGGTGTGATGACCATTTGCATTGTTTTATGATTTCTGTGATGGTATCTCTGCTAAATTTTGTGAGATTTCTCACACAGTTAAGATGTGCATTTTTGGATATGTTCTAATAATCTCTGTTGATGACGCATGGGTGATGACAAATTAGTGAGCCTGAGAGAATGCCAACTTGTGTAATTTTGGATGGCTGAGGGCACAGGGTACAGTCTAGTAACCTGTTTTTTTGTTTGGCATGTTTATCATATCTAGTTGGCTCCTTGATTACACATGTTAGATCATATAAGTTGATACCATTGTGAGGGAGACTAGGTTCATTCATGCACCAGTCAGTATTGAGGTCCTCCTGCACTATTATTTCTTGTGGAATGTGTGTTGTTACCTATTTAAGTATGTTTTCAATGTAAAAAGTGCTATTTTTACCGAGAGGTATATATATATATGCTGCTATGAGGCATACAGTTTTATATAAGGTAGTTTTGAGAATACAGATGAGTAATTCCTCTGAGCTCAACTTTGGAGCTGTTTGAGGGAATACAGAAAATTTTATTGCATTTTGATGCAAGTATAACCCCTTGTGTCCATTTGGAATTGAAATTATTTATAATTATGGTGAAACCAAACTGGAAGATTTCTTCATCTGTAATATGTAATTTTGGCCAGGTTTCCATGATTATTGGTATGTATGAGTGTGTGTATATGTGTGTGTGTGTGTGTGTGTGTGTGTGTGTGTGTGTGTGTGTGTGTGTGTGTGTGTGTGTGTGTGTGTGTGAGGCTTATAAGAGTGGAGCTATGTGTGCAGCTCAGATATTTTATTACAGAAACCCCAAATATTCTGGTTATCTCAGGTCAGTGGGTGTTGCATATGGCTGTTTCTCTGTTTTTGGGCGGGTAGTGAATTATTCCCCACAATTTACTAATCTTTTGTGCAAGACTAACTTAGTCCTGCACGGAAGCGACCATTTAGGAGCAGGACAGCAGCACACCATGCATATTAATGATGCGCGCTGCCCAAGCTCCTAGGCTTACATGGAGTGTGTAAGAGTGCAGGGGGCATATCTGAGAGCAGAGCTCTCAGAATAAACATGTACCCACAATGTAGAACAGCAGAAAGGGGAATGCAATGAATGAGACCGCTCACAGGTGACCGCATATCCCCACCTACAGTCCCTCTTGTGTATAACAGCAACAGAATATAAAAATAAAATGAAGAAACCTTTTATTTTTTTTAACAATCCGATTACAGCTATCCATAGGTGCGCGGATGTACCCATCGCTTAGCTATGGTTAAAGCAGCTTAAAAGGCTGTAGAGGATAACAAGGAAGATATATGCAAATGAAGCAGCACAGCAATAGTGTAGTGGCAGACCATTCACCTTACGAGCAAGAATTCTCAGCTCGAGTACCACTGCAGCAAATACAATTATACATGGCAAAGCATGTTACGACCAATATTCTTGTTGCATAACCCACTAAATAACATATATTTATCAACTGGAGTACTGCAGTAAATGCACATGTGAGGTGTCAGTGTCATAATGAATAAGGCACTAGTAAGCAGTTCTAAGCACCAATAAGCAGTATTAAGCATATATAAGCACTAGTAAGTGAGTGTAACCCCATTTGTGAGGTGGTAAGCAATGCCTACACTGGCTAAGCAATTCTGAAGCTAACTCTCTGTAAGCAGATGTAACAGCAGGTTAGCAGTGCTTACCGTCACGCAAACCTGCTTACAACTGCTCAAAAGTGCCTGTCACTCACAGTGTGCCACATAATGTAACTGTGTAGGAAAGCATGTATATGTGTGTGTCAAGTCACTAAAAGTGGAAGAGGGCAATATTCTAGATATGTCCAGGCACACCAGCATGTGGTCAACACATGGCCAGAGTCTGTGCAGAAAGAGTTGGATAGCATACTGCAAAACATCAACCCGGAATCTGGGCATATGTGTACAAACAGTCAGTGTTAAACATTCCCGCCACAGGTATACCAGGTAAGAGGTGTATACTGCAGGTAAAACCAGTTCATGTGTAATGATGACGACAGCCATATCACTGTCCAAAAAAAGGCTATAAGGTAGTGTAGTAAGACTTGTAAGGTACAGATAACAGCACTGACTAGGAAAGTAATGTGGACTACAGGAATATACTACTTGTTAATTGACATCTTTCTCTACCCCCACCTTATCTCCAACAATAAGCAACATACCCACCCCAACCGGTATGTAATGACTCTGATAATGTCCAGCTGTTTAATAAATATTTTAATGGTTCCCATGCATGTGCCATATTTAATTATTCCAACATTGTTGGCATGGTGCCATCAATATATTTGCATGCTATTCTTATTACCACTGTGGTCCTATATATGTATGTGTTTTGTTTGCTATGCAACTGTTCCATATCTGGTATCTGGGTTAATGGGAATATCTATGCATGCTCTTATACATAGCCCTGGAATATGTTGACTATTACTAACCCATATATGATGACAAAATCTAAACACTATAGCATGCTTGGGAAGGCTGGTCCCAGCGGACCCACCTGTTCCACTTCAGCTGCACATGGCACCGGACCCAACTCCAGACATCCCTGTCCATTGGTCCTGCACCACCTTCAGGTGGAACCACCTCAGGGGATGGGGCTGTCCCCCCCGGGAGTGGACATGGACAGGTACCTGTCACCCGTTGCCAGGTCAGGGTCATGGTGAGTAGAGCAATCAACGAGCAGTTCGGTGATCTTCTACGCCAGCTGGGGGGCTGCATGTTGCGATTAGAGAGTCAGCCTTGCTCTGCGGCTCAGCCCTCAGCACAGCCAACTTCAGGGCTGTGAAGGTGCAGTGGTGACTACCCATGGGTGGGGACATTAGTCCCACTGTTACCATTAGGGGGCTTGCGGGCTTCCGATATCCAAACACCCTTCCCCATGTGTCATATACCACCATTGTATGCATCTTGTGTGTCTTGTCTGTTAACCTACCCAACCTACTCCCCAAATATACCTACTACCTCTTCCCGACATCCCACTCTCACCTGAAAAAAGAAAAAAGGGGAATCTCACCCCATACATAGCTGTCCATTTCGCACGTGTCCAGTGGACACATGTAATCCGGTCTAATTGGCATCACTTATTTTTGTTTCCCTCATCCCTCTCCCAGGGCTTGAGTGTCCAAATCTACCTCCAAAGTCAGTGTATATGCACAGCTGTTGCTGTAGAAGAAATGAGCAGCTATGGACCTTCCCTACACCCTTCCTGCACATCCCTAGCTATTTTCCCCTAATGTCTTTCCCTCTTTGTGCCCCTTTTTCACCACTTTCCTATCAACCCGTTTTTCTTTTCTTTTAAAGAAATTAGGGCAGGGTAAGTGGGAGTAAGCACTTTTAAGCAGCAGTAAGCGGGTCTAAGCCTGTTTGTGCAGGGGTAAGCAATTCCTACATTGGTTAAGCAATTTAGAAGCTAACTGAGTATAAGAAACTGTATCCGGCAGTTAGCAGTGGTTACCTCTGTGCAAACCCGCGCAAACCCACTTACAAATGCTTTAAAGTGCTTTAATCACTCTGTATCCAATGGCCCATCTTCTGCCCAGCAACAAAATAAACAGCTTCTGCAAGGCTCGAGCCCAGGACCCTGCTCACCACACCACAAAGTGATTTATCACTAAGCCATGCCAGACATACATAACCCTAATGATTTCAAAAACATATCATCCAGACCAGTCATTAAACAGCACAGAGAATGTAGTCCAACATTTAGATGTATGTGTGTGTGTAAATATATTAATATCTAAACATAAACAACACACACATATATATTTATATATATATATATATATATATATATATATATATATATATATATAAATATATACATATATATGAAGATATGTTCATGCAAATGCCTACATCAACACATATATATGTCTACGCCTATATGTCTACATATACACAGCAAGTTACATATATGTAAGCAGATATATATCTATGCAGGTATGTATGGACATAGTTATAAATATGTAAGCAGATATATATATATATATATATATATATATATATATATATATATATATATATATATCTACTGCCAATCATTAGCAGACCGGAGTTCCGCTGTGGCGACCCCTAACCGGGAAAAGCCGAAAGACAGTATATATATATATATATATATATATATATATATATATATATATATATATATATACAGGTATATATGGACATACATGTGCAGATATCAATGGGAGATTAACTAAATCATATATGTCCACATGCACCATAAATGGGGTTGAGAGGCCCCAAATGATATACGTCTTGTATGAATAGGTATACCCACCCCCCACAGCCAAACACATCCACCCTGCAATACACTACCAAGTGTTGCAGACCCCATACCCAGGTCCTGACACGACATGGGCACAAGATGTTAACAGTACTACATCCCACCTGTATGATGTCAGGCTGGTATTAACATATCATGCAGTACAGTCTGGCTCCCTTAAGAAATGTAAAATGTGGAAGCATCAACATCCCATGTGACTACACATACACTCCCAGAGATATGTGCAGTAAGATACTTATGTAGTAGGCGCACACAATATGGAACAGCCACTATGCCTACAGTTAACAGCCTAACAACTGGACACTGGATGAGCCACCAATACAAATGACACTTGGTGCCTGCAATATATACCCACAGAGAGGCCATAGGATAAAACACCACACACAGGCTTGTAGAAATGGAATACCTTTATTTGTGTACTATTACACACGTATATGCCATGTCACATAGCTGTTCAGACACTGACATCCATATCAACAGAGTAATGCAACTATGAAACAGTTATACTAATACAGTAGTCTGCAAAGGTCCACAACTGTTGCGGTCCAGGCCAAGCCCTCCAAATCGTACAATAGTGAAGACAGACTGGGCCACAGGATACCACACAACCAACAGTAAGTGATGCAGGTGTATAGTCCAGCAGCCTCTATCTACACTCTGTACACAATCACTAGGTGGTAAAGACTTCAGTTGACCAAATGTGATGTAACTGTTACATAACAAGGCATAACTGACACCATCACAGGCACACTGGCAAACAGAACAGTCTGTATGGCAGGAGGCAGTAGGCCTGCAGTAACCCACTTTATGTAAACAATGTCAAGATAGGTGAAATGTATGGTACTGTACATCTAGATACTTTAAGGCAGCTCACCCCTGATACCCCCACATGTTGTAACAGCTTAGGTTATGTATGGTGCATCCCCCCCCCTCCAGATTCACTAATACAGGGCCATATACCACTGTTACATACACTGGTCTCTGGAGTGCATATGGGCACACATATATTGTGTAGGTGAAGCCCACACATATATGGCCCCAGCCCCACTGTATGTATGGGGGATACAGCAGCAGTGGACTGTTGGCAGGAATGGCAGTGTGGTATATGGATATGTGCATATGTATCACTATCTGTATATGTGTAGACATATAATGCTCTGTATATGTATATATCTGGGTGTGTATATGCATATCTATGTACATATACACACCCATCTATATATGCCGATATGTAAATGTGTAATTATCTATATAGATATCTGGATAATCATATGTACATATATATTCACCATATGTCCTGAACATGGGGTGTAGCCCTAACTCAGCCCCTATAGTTCCAACTTCGTAGTGCAAGGGGATGTCAGGTATGTATTTTGGGTATGTTAGTAGACTATTGCTACTGTAACAGGGATTGTCTTCACAGACATGGTATGTGTGGGAGGTCACATCTGCTTTTCACATGTGTGCCATTGGCTACTGACAGACATCCTAAGGACATCATAGTACAGTACCGCTGCAAGCACATAATGCTCCTGTGGACTACAGCAGAGATATTGGCCAATAGATGTGGACATTCTGACACACTCTGTACAGTCCAGAGGTATTCACAGAACCCTTAGCGCAGAACATGTGGACCAAGCCTGACAATATGGATGTCAACAGCCATGTAGATGGGTATAACACATAACGACTGGTATACATTCACCCCCATAGGTTATGCATTGACACACCCCTGTCTGTCCTGACACATAATAACTGCTGGTACAGAGGTGCCATGGCCACATACTAGCCAATAGATATTGACATACATCTGTGCAGCATCCCACCGCTCTGTCGGACATGCATGACTGTGAAGGGAGGCCCGGCACCAGTACATCTGGCAAGTATCTGGACATGACATCTCCCTGGGTAAGTACACTAACCTGCTAGGCATGTAACAAAGCACTGTGCAGGCTACAGGCAGACTGGCTCAACACTGGCCTACATCTCCTATGGGGGCGTGCACATGTACCTGCATATATAGCAGGCTCTACAAGCATGTCACAGCACAGGGTAAGATACACCTGTGGGAAAGTGCATAATCACAACCAATGTGAACACAGCCACAGCCACATATGGTAAGCTAGCATAATATTACAGTATATGGACTATCTGTCCAACATCATCCTCGTATCCACCACTCACACACTAACCCTACATATACTGGGCCACTACAGAGTGTGGCCTATTGCCTGTCTGTGGTATGGGACATGTATGTGTATGGCCCTTCAAACATGTAAGCCAATACGGTAACATACAGTGGAGCAGCATGTAACATCAGATAGGATGGGACCTAGAATGATGACATCTACCACAGTCTGTACACAGGCCAAGGTACATATTAACAATACACACACTGTTGACATTCACCATATGTACACAGACCTCAGTACTATACAAACAACCACAGAATGTCCAGGTTATGTCATCAAATATAACTCCCTACTGTACATAACATGTGTAGCAGTCTGATATCTCACTGGCCTGTTATCAGATATGATGACACTGATTATGGTGTACAGCACATATGCACCTCTTAATGCATGACATATGTACAAAGGTTGACAGAGTTGTGGCTGGAAGCACATACACAGGGCCAATATTGACATGTTGCGGTGATAACATCATGCATTTACTATTATAACAGGGGTTGTCGCAACATATGTCCTATGAAGGATATGACGTCAGTACCTGCCACGGCTTTCACCATCTACAGACTGCATTCCTCACACTACCTTCTGCAGTTCACAGAAATATGCTCTGTGGGTAACACATGAAACCAAAGCAACACACACACTGCCCAGCCTGCAGATGACCCTACAGATGGGGAGCCCTCATAAACATAGAACTGACATGGCAAGTATTAATACGTGTAGGATAGCCACATCCGCACACACCCTGTTAAACCAACATTACTCCGAATGAAGTATAGCAGCACTTACAGTCTGTAGTCAGGTCAGGCACATCCCCTTCCTGTGTGTTGGCCTGTTTCCACAGTGTATGTTGTCAGAGGTAAATCCCCAATCCATCTGAGATGCTGTTTGCCAAACAACAGATTTAGTTCCTGCTCACAGTGAATGAAAAGGCCCAACACCAACATGCTGTTCCTAGATATTGGAGTGTGTTTCCATGCAATTGGCTATGGGAATGTTACCACAGCTGTTCCACATGCAATCAGCTAGGGGACGGCTGCAGTACGTGCAGAGGCCATCAGCTGATCATGAGCATTACCTAAAATACAATTGCTGCTGCCTAAGCAAAGCATGTGTAGGTCTCCACATCTACGAGTGAGGGAGTGAGAGAGGCAGACAGAGGCAAAGACAAGTCAGGGAGGGGGTGGAAAGTAAAGTTAAGCATGTTTGTGTCACACAATTACCAGCACAGGGTATCAAACCCCTGATGACTATGTAGTGCTATCACAGTTCTATTCAGTTATCAGATGCGCCACATAGGTTACCTTTTGGAGAGCCCTCAGAACATATATGTGATGGTGTGTGACATCTGCAACAGGAATATGGTAGCTATACAGTAGGTGAAGTACACGTGCCTGTTCACATGAATAGGTGCCAATGTCAACACAGCCACACTCTCACAGGGATGCACACACATTGACACACTTGGCAGGGCCAAGATTACAACTCATCACTAGTGAGATTGCCACAACACATTACTGTGCAGATATCACATGCCCCGCATGGGTCATACAGAGGTTATATGGGTAAAGGGTATGGGGAGGTGTCTGACATCAGACAGTATGCTTCAGTATGCTAATGGGGGTTGTAGTGAGTGTGGATGTGATCATACACATCATACAACACACATACAAACACACAGGGTGCCAGTACTGGCATGCATGGGTACATTTCTGCAAGGGTGTGTGGTGGTCGACTGTACCAGACAGCTATACAAGGCTAGGTGATGGGCATACCTTGGCATCAGGCCACAGGTCAATGGTCTGCATTCTGGCTCAGGGCTGTAGTTTCTGCATTTGCCTACACAGGTGGGTATTGTATCCCCCATCCAGTCACATGGGTGACTATTGTGCATCGCTTGCCATGTATGTGTTCTTTAGTCCATGACATGGAAGGTGTCTGGGATGTGCACACCTCCCACATGCATGTACAGTGACATGTGGAACTGTACCTGGGGTGTCTGGCCCATGTGTACACAGATTATCATCAGATGTGCCAGTCTTGGCCACCTGTGGTGGGAACTGGTAATGGACAGCAGGTTTACCCTGCACCTACATGATAGTATGCTAACGGCATTCCCTGGTGTGAGTGGCATCTGTCCATACAGGGCATGTTTTCAGGCATGGTATGTCCTTTGTGGGTGACATGTGATGGCACCACAGGTGTTGCAAGTATCCAATGGGAAACATGGGGAAGCTGCATTGTCTGCATGTATGTGTTTATTGGACAGATGAACAGGGTACCATGCCATCTGTAACCCACTGCAATCACTCCATAGTTACTATCAGTGGCCAATATGCAGTGTACTACCCACATATTGGCTATTGCCTAGGCATGTGTGTGTGTGTGTGTGTGTGTGTGTGTGTGTGTGTGTGTGTGTGTGTGTGTGTGTGTGTGTGTGTGTGAGACATGGGTTGAGAGTGTGCTCTGGGTAATACTGGGCTTGCTAACTATGATTGCCTGGCCTTGATGTCACATGTATGGGTATGGATTTGCACCCCAGCCTCTCCGCTATTTCACATCTGTTATCCCTGTACAGTGGACATTGTGATATATACTAGGGCCACCATATAAAAAAATTGCAAAACCCACTCCGCATTGCACCCCCCCACAAACACACACTCTCTCACACACACACACACACACACACACACACACACACACACACACACACACACACACACACACACACACACACACACACACACACACACACACACACACACACACACACACACACACACACACACACACACACACACACACACACACACGTCATGTCTGGGAGTAGAACCCCTACCTAACTAGTTTATTACTATACAGCACTATGTAGTTACAGTATGTGCCATGGAGATTACTGGAGGACTTCATCCTCAAAGGTGTATATCACATTGGATGACATCAGCATGATTGCCAAAGTAGGGCATTTGAAATATACTGAGTGTGACTAGCCTAAAGTACATTGCTCCCTACACAGACATTGAAACAGACACAAAACATCCACTACCAACATATGTGGGTATAGAACCCCTAATAGATGTCTATATCACACTACAGCATGAAGCTGTTATACGATGCACCATAGGGATTACTGGAAAACTCCTTCCCCAAAGGTGTATTTCACAATGAATGACATCAGCTAGATTGCCAAAGTAGCGCATACGAAATGTACTGAGTGTGACTAGCCTAAAATGCATTGCTCCCTACACAGACATTGAAACACACACAAAACATACAGAACTGCCATGGGTGGGAATAGAACCCTACCAGAGTTCTATATCACACTACAGCAGTACACACTAATGGCACATGCTCCAGAGATTATTGGGCTACAACCTTCACAGAGGTGTACTTCTAGGTGGATGACATCAGCAGCCTTGCCAAAGTTAAGCATTTGAATTGTAGTGAGTGTGACTACCCTAAAAAGCATTGTTCTCTACACAGACACACACACAAACTTGCCAGGTCTGGGATTAGAACACCTACCTAATTTATCACACTACAGCAGTACGCAGTTACAGGACACACTACAGAGTTTACTGGGCTGCAACCTTCACAGAGGTGTATTTCTAGGTGGATGACATCAGCAGCCTTGCCAAAGTCGAGCATTTGTATTGTAGGGAGTGTGACAACCCTAAAAAGCATTGCTTTCTACACAGACACACACACATACATTTGCCAGGACTGGGATCAGAATACCTACCTAACTAAATTATCACACTACAGCAGTACATAGTTGCAGGACACACTACGCAGATTACTGAGCTACACCTTTCACAGAGGTGTATTTCTAGGTGGATTACATCAGCAGCCTTGCCAAAATTGAGTATTTGAATTGTGGGGAGTGTGACTACTCTAAAAAGCATTGCTGTCTACACAGACAGGCACACACACAAACACTTTCCAGGTCTGGGATTAGAACATCTACCTAACTAATTTATCACACTACAGCAGTATGCAGTTACAGGACACGCTATGGAGATTACTGGGCTACAACCTTCATAGAGGCGTATTTCAAGGTGGATGACATCAGCAGCTTTGCCAAAGATGAGCATTTGAATTGTGGGGAGTATGACTACCTTAAAAAGCATTGCTCTCTACACAAACAGAGTCAGACACACACACACACAAACTTACTAGGTCTGGGATTAGAACACCTACCTAACTAATTTATCATACTACAGCAGTACGCAGTTACAGGACGTGATACAGAGATTACTGGGCTACAACCTTCACAGAGGTATATTTCTAGGTGGATGACATCAGCAGCCTTACCAATGCAGTGCATTTCAATTATAGGGAGTGTGACTACCCTAAAAAGCATTGCTGCCTACACAGACATACACACAAACACACACACTTGCCAAGTCTGGGATTAGAACTCCTTCCTAACTAGTTCATCACACAACAGCAGTACGCAGTTATGGGACACACCACAAAGATTACTGGGTTGCAACTTTCCCAAAGGTGTATTTCACATTGGATGACCTAAGCAGGCTTGTCATAGTAGGGCTATGGGGAGGGCAGTGTGGGTGCATGGGCCATAACCCATTCATCTAGAGGTTGACTCACCACATGTGGGCACACAAAGGGTTATATTTCATGAGGTACATGTATACAGATGCTAGATGACACCTTCCTTGTACAGTCATGTTGCACATTTAGTACGTGCACCACATAGTCTGTACTGCTGACAGATACCGGTGGCTAGTATCTATAGTGAGTGACATCGGAACCTCATGTGGTTGCGGCCCTTTGGCTGTGTGCTGGTTGAGACAGGCCTGGATGGCTCCTTGTCACAATCACCCTTTTCCACACATGTATGTACATCTACCTTTGGCTTATTATAGTGTGTTGTCCTTAGATATATGTCTGTATTCCTTTCCACTGTGTGTGCAAAGGATGGGTGGTGCCTACTGAGGAGTGTCTGCACTAACATCTGCGACTGCCAGTTATGTTTGGTCCACTGGTGTTTGCAGACAGGGCCTTCATGTGTTTAAGTGTGTGAGCATGCCCAGTATGACCTTTCAGTATGTTGTTGACTGACATTGCCTTCATTTCTCTAAGTGTGTGAGCATGTCCAGTATGCCCGTCTGTATTGAAAGTGTGGATCAAGTCCAAGGAGTCTGTACTGCAGTGCTGACTTATGTATTGTACACCTAAAGGTAGCATACCGTTTCTGCAGGGTGTTCGTCGATCACATAGCATTGACTGTTACTAAATTTCTACATAGGATGGGGTGGGGCACACCTGACTCTTTCTACATTTCTACACAGGGTTTGGGGGCATACCTGACTATTACCACATTTCTACGTAGGATGGGGGGGCACACCTGACTATTTCTACATGTCTACACAGGATTGGGGGGGCACACCTGCCTGTTACTACATGTCTATGTAGGATGGGAGGGGGGCACATCCGACACTTGTACACATTTGCTATGACTGTACTGGTATGTCAGGTACTCCATTTCATTCTGTAGTCTTACTTATCATGCTGACTAGAGGCATACCAGTGTACTACAGGTCTTAGCTTTTATTTACCTACATATTAGTTTCAAACTTCCTACCCTTCAGAACTGACATCCCACTGCCTGACCTGCTGTCATCTGTCTGTGTAGGCTTGGGGGGGGATTACCCGTAGGCATCATTCAGAGGCCATAGCACAGCCTTTGTTTGTGTTTGTCTACACCTGTCCTTCTGGCTGTGACTGCTGTTGGGTATGCAAACCCCCCTGACTGGCATGTGTGTGTCACTTACCTTGTGGGTGTCCCAGTATTGAGGGTGGTGCTGCAGGGCTGCCTATACTAGACGCACATAGTACACTCCCTACACATGGTTGAGCACAGATAGTGTAATGTTTTGCATCCATTTTACTGTATGTGAGAGTTGGACAGAGTTGTCATTCCCTGGGTCCCTCCTGTGTCAGTGTATGTGCTATGCATTGCCTCTTTGCCAAGGCCAGGGCATACTGGGCACACCTCCTTCGGCCTTCTGGGGCATGGTCAGGTTGTTCCTCCTCCGAGTCACTCTGTGCCTGTGCAGGCCTTGGCAATGGTGGGGGGCTGTGTGGCTCTGACCCGTGCTGTTCCTGCTGCAGCTGTATTCACAGGATTATATTGTGTAGCATGGCACATACGAGGACAATTTGGGTACATGTAGCTGGTGAGTACTGCAAGGCTCCACCGGATGTGTCCAGACACCGGAACCGTGACTTGAGCATCCCAAACACACACTCTACTATAATTCTGGTCTGTGCGTGTGCCACACTACGGAGTTCTTGTTTGTGTGTGTGTGCATTTCTGAAGGGTGTCATCAGCCATGGCTCCAGTGCATATCCAGCATCCCCCACTAGGTGACCGTCAGGGATGTCTCCATTGGCAAATCTCTGGTACAGCTGCCAGATGTGGGAATCATGATAGCTTCCAGGGCAGCCAGCATAAACATTCATTATTATGCCCTGGGCATCGCATATTACCTGGCAGTTGATGGAGGGTAAGCCCTTGTGGTTGATGTAGACCCTACCCCGTTCACTGTGTGGTGCTTTGATGCATATATGCATGCAGTCTATAGCACCCACTAACTCAGGGTATTCTGTTATTTGGTGGAACAGTTGCATATTGCTGGCCAATGCTTCACAGGTGTTGGGGAAATATACGTACTCACAGACATGTGCTGACATGGCATCCAGGAACTGGTGGAGTATCCTGGATGCTGATGACTGTGATATCCTGGTGGCGTAGAGTGTGGGAAAAACCAGAGGGAAAGGTATCTGCATAGTTTATAGTAGTGTTCTGGGCTGGGCTGGTCTGCTGCCTGTGTAATTGGCTGATTCTGATACATTTCACCTGCCTGCTATGCTAGTTCTCCTTGAATACCTTCCTGCTGCTGTTTCCCTTCCCATTGCCTTCCTGTTTAAGCCCGGGGGTGCGCCACGCAAACAGAGTGCTCAAATGTGCACAGAGCTGCTATTTCCTGATTTAACTTTTGTTTTCTGCCTTTAAAACCCAGTGCGCAGTGTGCACATCCCCTAGACATTGTAAAGAGTGCTAGGCAGGTTTAGACACACCCCCTAGCTGAGCTGTGCTAAGCTAGGAGCAAACCTGAGCCACAGTGCTCCAATCCGCTTACAGTATTCCTGACACACCACCCCCTGATGTCACCTAACTCCTAGGCTTGCACCAAGCTATTCCTACTCTTACAGTGTTGGGACCTGACTCACATACTGAGGAAAACTGGAATTCACTATCCTTCCCCTCATTTGCATAGGATTGCCTGCTAATGCATAGTTACATGTCTCACACTGAGCCACGCCTCGAAGCAATCACTACTCACTGGCTATGTTGTCTTCTGCCTGCCATTGACTTGCGTGGCACAATACTGATTTTAGTTAGAAAGCTTAATTTAGGTTCATTTTGTTATTTTCCCCCCGATCCCATTTGATTGCTGCTGCCCTATGCTTAAACAGCTGAGATCAGCTAAAAAAAATAAAAGTTGATTTTTTAATTTATTTTACTGTTTGCAATGCCAATGGCTTTATACTTGGACATTGGCATGCTTATTATATGATATTCAGCCTTTATTTGGAGCTGTCACAGCTCCGTTTTGGATTTTGCAGAAATGTACTTGGTTATTAACTGAGTACATTTCTGCAGATAGCACTAGCCTGCATGGACGGTTGCAAGCTTCCTGGATTGCAAAATTACCTCATTTGCATAGATTTCTCCTGCAAATGGGGTGATTTGCATACGAGGGCTTAGTCCATGCAGGATTAGTGCAGGAGTGCTTGTGCACGCCCCTGCAGGCTGTTCCTGGATCGCACAGCAGACATATTGCCTGCTGGAGCTCCTGCATCGATCTTGCACAACATGCAAGCTTTAGAGAATCGAGGGGATTTTGTGTTTGTGACGGGATGTTAGTTGTAGATTTTTTTGATTTATTTTGTTTTTTTTTTGGTTGATAAAGACAAAACTCTGAATTTTATCTATGGCTTTAGGGTCTGAATTTTGCTAGATATCACCACAAGTTAGTATGGTATGTTTAGTTTTGGTGGTTGGGTATGCGTGGGTACTGGGTTGGAGCTTTTTTATTTATTTTTAGGTTTTTATTGTTCTTCTATTTGTGTCAGTATCAATCTTTTTTTTTTTAAATCATAAATCAATCGATTGTTTATATATACAGAGATTGATGGGTTAATTGTATTTTGTATAGGGTTATGACAGTATACCAGTGTAAGCATGTATAGTGGGATGGTACAGTGTTGTAGCACCATCAAAACACTTCTACAAAAACTAAAACCACATCCCTAGCAGTTGAACAACTCCCAAATGAATATCTAAAACTGGCAGCTGATTCCATATCATATTTCATCTTTATTCTTATCAACAGGTCCATATCAGAAAAATACATACCTAAACTCTGGAAAATTTCTCATATCCTTCCTCTGCACAAAGGCAGACCCTCTACTGATTTCTCAAATTACCAGCCAATAGCAATACTCTCAACACTGGTCAAAATTCATGAAAAATATGTACATGGTCAACTCATTCACTACTTAAAAAGCAATAACTTGCTCAACAACACCCATCATAGCTTCAGACAAAAGCACAGTACTACAACTGCTCTAATAATTTTTACCAACACCATCAATGAGCCCAGAAAAAAGGGTAACCATGTATCCTCCATCGTTCTTGACATGTCTAAAGCATTCAGTACAGTATCTCACCCTAAACTACTTAAAGAACTGTCATCCTATGCTATGTAGTGGAGCTTTTCTCTCCAGGCCGCCACTGAAAATGGGCTTCTTGCCTAGTCGGACTTTCCCAGTAAACAAATGTAACTTAAATAAATTTTATAGTGGACTTGGAAGGTGGGGAATACAAGGCTGGAATTTATGTTAAGTGTGCTAGGATTAACAATAGCATACACTAGATGATTGCACACCATTTTTGTTTATAGAGATTGAAGTTTTGTGTTAGGATAAAAAATTGAAAAGGGAATAGTTGGTGGTAAGTGTAAGTATATATAGCGGGGCAGTACAGTGTTGTAGGAGAAGGAAAAGAAAAGAAGATACTGCTTTTAGGGTGGAGTTAGTGTACTTGGATCAGACTGAAATAAGAACCAGAGTAACTAGTGTTGTGATTGGTCAAATAAGGGATGGAGTTTGATAAGCTGAGTTTAGAAAGTACAGATTTATTACCATGTTGGATAAGTAGTAATGGGGAATAGGCTTTGGAGTAAAGTGTAGCCCCATAAAGCACATCTGAGTAGAGCAAGGTGAGCACCCCACCTTCCCCAAGAAAAAAATCTCTGGATAGGGAGAGCAACTTGTGGAGCAGAGGAAAAGTGCCAGCTGGTCCACATATGGTAAGCATTAGAGTATACAGCTGGTCATATTACAGGGTCAGACATAGTTTGGTAACTTTCTATTAGGGTAGCATTAAATTAGATAGAGGAATGGGTCACCAGCTGCACAGTATAGCTTTCCTTAGCAGCCCTTTAAATGTAGAGGTCTATTAGTAAGTCTGTATAGCTCTTGTTCAATGTAGTTGAATACACTACATGAAGAAAAAGAAAAAGCTTTATTAATATGTCTCTGTTCTTGATGTACTACAGCCTTTTCTAAGTCTACTTTTGTATTTTCTACAAAACACCATGGTAAAAGTCTTACCTAGAATCTTCTGCAATATGTCCTACCTGAGTTGCTGATTTTCTGGCAGGATCATTGGTGCCGAGACTTACTTTGAAATAACATTGTCCATAGCAGTAGTCCAAATTGTCTTGACTTCTGCTTAGTATGGGTCATTTCTAAGGATAGTAGTTGTAGTTGGCATCCTTTTGTGCAGAGAGTAGGATTCATTCTTCTCACACATTTTTTTGAAATGCCCAAGTGGGGGTCCCAAATAAAGCCCAAATTGACTCCATCCTAGAATGGGTCTCTTCTTAGATTTGATGTTATGCATCATGCCCTTTTGTGTACAGAATCGGACTTCTAATTTGCACGGTTTTTTTTTTTTATGCGTGAGTTACGGTTTTAGGGTTACAGAGAGAAAGAGAGAGACAGAAAGTGTAGTCCCTAAGATAAGTTGAGATTGTCTCAACTGATACTTAGTAAAGACCACTTCTAAGGATACAAGTTCTACAAATTGCTTTTTTGTGCAAAAAGTAAGACTCATCCTTCCAACATATTTTTTGAAATACCCAAGATGGGCCCTGTAAGGGTGCCTTAGTTAGCTTGTGAGCACCTGAAAAATACTTTCTAGAATCTTCCTGCTTTCTGTCTATCCAATGGATGTTGGCAAATTGATCTTTGCTGCAGCTTCCCCTTTTAAAACCAGCTTGTACATCTGGCAGTTGTCAGTCCATATATTGCAGGAGACTTGCACTGAGGATCATACCTCTCAACTGTCACTGATTTTGCCTCATATTTTTGCCCTGTCCTTTGAAATTTTCTGATTTTCTAATAAATCACTGAGGAGTGCAATCAGTCAACAATACCAGTCAGTAGAGTTTCATGTTTCTTATTGTTCAAAAATGCATGTTGAAGCAAAACCTGTTGTTCTTTTAATATTTTAGTGAATTAGAGTAATGTTTAAAAATTGCCCCTAGTTTGGGGCCTTTGTCCTCCCATTAGTTTTGGCTGTGCTTGGAATTCTTGAACAAATAAGCTGAGAGTTATGTTGTGAATCTTGAATTGTACCTTGCTAGCATGTGAAACAAGTGCAATTATTTAAAATTGTCAACAGTGTTTTCAATTAAAATAACATTTACATAATATTTTAAAATATCATTTTAAACAACTATATATAATATTTACAATAGCCTGACTTTCAATTATATATGCTGTATGTTATTAAATATAGAATTAACAGATCAGTTATCAGAGATACAATATTGATTATTGCAGAGTGTCCAACAAAGATATAACTTTCTTCCAAGGATTATTTACCAGTGGCCTGGGATAGAGTCATAGTTCTTTGATTTGTATGTCAATCGATGCAATTGTCATCAGTAAAGTGTATAATTCTTCCAAGGTTGGGGGTGTATTTGAATTTCACCTTCTGGTTAAGCATTTCCTACATATAGCAAGTATTGTCCATAACAAATACATATTTGTCTTATTCAGGTAGGGGCCTTCATTTACATTTAGTATAATCAATGCTTTAGTTAAGTAAAGGATTCATTAAATAAAGCTTGTAAAAAAAATATTGATTCGATTCCATTCCAATATGATTTAATTTTATTACATTCATAAAAATATGAATCCTGTCTGCTTTATTTGACTTTTCACACCTCCAGCAAAAAAACATTTGCAGTAGTACTGATCTTTTTAATTCTATCTGGTATTAAAAATGCTCTATGTAAGTATTTCCAGTTAAATATTTTCCAGTACTGTGTGTTAGAGTTGTAATTAACTGATAGTAAGATGTTAGTTTTAATTTCTTCTGTTAACTGCAATGACTGACCTTTTGTTAAGAACTGCCAGTATGATGGTTTGGGAATTGTTTTATATGTTATTAACTCTTTATATAGATTTGAAATCAAACTTTTCTTTTCAGAACTATTATATATAAATTCATACAGGAAACTTATTAGATTTGGAATACCTTTAAATGAGAAATTATTAATTAATCTGCATAAATCTTGAGTGTACATTAGCATGCTTTGTAAGGTTAACCAGTCCTGTGTTGGAATATTGTAAGCAGTTTTATCATATGTATATCTAAAACATTTAATTTATTTACATATTTTTTTTCTTATTTAAAAATAGAAATTTTGATTTTGATCTATTAAAGTGTAGACCTGAAATCTTATAAAATTTCTCCATTACTTCTTCTAGCTCTTCTAATGACTCTCTGGAGTTTGATAGGGTTAATAAAATATCATCAGCAGAAAGCATCATTTTAGATATATACTGGTCATAGACTTCTATTCCTTTTATTCTTGGATTCTTGCATATTATTTCTGCAAGTATTTCTATAGCCAAAGGATATAAAGTAGGAGAAAGGGGGCATCCTTGTTTAGTACCTTTCATTATATGGATAGATTCTGAGGTGAAAGGACCTAATTTAATGTAGGCTAAGTTATTAATATACATGCTTTTTAGTAATAAGATGATGGGAGAAAGAAATTCAAATAATGCAAAAGTTTTAAATAGATATTCCCAGTTGAAGGAATCGAAGGCTTTTTATATGTCTAATCTGATTACAAGTGTTTCTATATCTTCTTTATTCACATAATTTATAAAAGTAAGTATGCTTTTAATATTATCATGTGTGTGCCTGTTATATAAAAATACAGTTTGATCATTATTAATTGTCTTTGAAAGTTGGATTTTCATTCTGTTAGGATTGACATGAATATTTTGTAATCATTATTCAGTAATGATATAGGTCTGTATGAGGTGCAAAGGTATGATGGTTTATTGTCTTTTAGAATTGGTGTTATGAGAGAATATTTCCATGAGGGTGGTATGTTTGCTTCTGACTGGGCTTCTAGCAAAGTTTTATGAAAAAGGGAGATTACTGATGAAGGGAAAAGTTTGTACATTTCCATAATTATACCATCTATCCCAGGAGCTTTGTTAGATTTACTTTCTTTTATCTTGTCAACAATTTCTTTGTATGATATAGGTTTTTGTAGGTCTAGTTTTAAGCTTTCTGGAATTTTTTTTAAATTGATAAGGTTTGTATCTAAGTTTATTTGGTTGGTATCTAAATCTTCTTTTTTGAAGTGGTCCATATAATGGAACCGAAATGCTTCAAGGATGTCTCCTATATCTGATATTTTTTTCCCTTTCTTTTCATTATATATACTACTAATGTTATTTGCTTTAGATTATATTTTAATTCTTGTAGATAAGTTATGTAGATACCTGGGGGAGGTGGCTAACGAGTTTATTTTTAAATTTTCCAAGGTAAGACAAGGTTTGTGTGTTAGAATTTCGTTATATTTTTTATTTAATTCCTCTATTTCTTTTTTGAATTCTGGACAATTCTGTTTTTTTTTTTAATTTTGCTGTCAAGAGTCTGGTTTGCAAGTCTAATGATTCTGATTCCCACTCTCTAACTTTATTTTGTGCCAGCTAAGGATCTTATCAAATAAATACGCTTTTAATGAATCCCAAACCATGACTCTACTGATTTCTGTTGTATTATTAACTTTAAGAAATAATTGTAGTTCTGACAACATCCAGGGTCTGAATTCTTTAATTTTCATGATATATGATGGAATTCTAGTTGAAAGGATAAAAGGTTTAAACTCTATTTGGAGCTTCATTATCAGAGAGTCATGATCTGAGAAGGGGCATGGAACTATTGAAAAGTTGAGGATTTTTGTTTATAAATCTTGAACTATGAATAATTTGTCTATTCTGGTTTGTGTTCCAAATCTATGGTCTTTATGGGAAAACAATAAGGATTTGTCATCTTTTACTTTAAAAGTGTCTATTAAATGAAATGAATCAATCCATCTTTTTAATGATTTTGAAATAGTTGCTATACGAAAAGACTTCTTGGTGGTTTCAGATTTTTTTTTATTTTATTTTACATTTGTTAACCGGGAGTGTCTGACTGAGCCAAAAAGGCCCTTTTTCAGCAGAGGCCCAGGGAGAAAAGCTCCACACAGAAAAAATACAGATACATTTAGTTATTTAGACATGATCAGTATACACACAAATTACAAAAGACATGTTTTTACAGTGGTATGCAGCACATCAACAGTTACAGTGGAGAGAACAAACAAAAAAAATATTAATTTAAAAATAAAGGTAATTAATAGATTTGTGGTGTACAGCTGAAATTTGGAACATAGGTAGAATACATACTTAGTACACAGGTACAGTACATACATTGTACATTAGCCAGTGTTTGTGAGTAAGATTGAAAACTATTATCGAGTACTCTAGGTTTAGTATGTGTACCTTATCCCCTTTCACTAGCCCGGGGAGCAATCATGGCACTGCCAACTTTGCTTGAGATGTTGCCTGATGAGGTCTTTGAAGGAGGCTTTGGATGATGTGTTTTGAATGCTAGTGGGGACAGAGTTCCATTTTTTAGCCAGTGAAGCTTAGAAAGCACTGAAACTTCTAGGGTACAATTAAAGTCTTCTCCCAGTATAAGATTTCCTTTATAATCGTTGGAAATAAAATATAGGTGTTTTTTAACTGTTCCTGCTCCAATTCCTGGGAACCAATATAGCTTAGCTAAGGTCCATATTCTGTTATTAAATTTAATTATAACATACGCTAGTAGACCTTCTTTGTCTTCATATTTATAAATAACTTTTGGAGTGATTATGTTTTTCTTCCAGAGAATTTATACTCCTTTTGTCTTTGTTCTATAGGAGGATTGAGCAAAGACTGTATATTCCTTAGGGTTCCAAATAAAGCTATCATTAGTCTTAAAATGCATTTCTTGGAGAAATACTACTTGTGCCTTATTTAGATTTAAATATTTTAGTAAGTTTGATCTTTTATTTGCATTATTTAAGCCATTAGTATTTATTGATAAGAATGTTAAATCCATGTTAAGTTATTGTTGGAAGAAACATTTTGCTTCTTTTTTTATTTTGATTATAGTAGCTATACCATATTCTCTGATAACATTGAATGTTATTTTTACGTGTGTAAACTTGGGAGTGTAATTTAATGTTCTTTATTCTTTAAATACAAGTAGGGTAAAATTCTGGTCAGGCTTTAAAAAAGTACTTCTATAAAACATTAATTATAAAGTATCAAATACAAGTAAATATAAATTTCCCCATTAAACATGGAATGAAAGTCATTCCTAATCCAATAGATAAAGATAGATCTATTGGATTATCACTCATACCTTTAACCAACAATATCAACTGAGCTCCATATGTTAAATTATTATTTGGAGAATTTTCTTAAAAGAGGTATGAAATTCTATATTATTCTATTATTATTATGTAGTATTTTACATATCAGGATGAAATGTTAGTAGTGTAGACAATTATTATGTTGACTTAGAAAATATCCAATATTTAGTTACCCTTAAGAGATCCCAAACATGTCAGATATGTCATTTCGGATAAACTAAATGCAACAGAGGAGCATACACTAAATAAGCAAACAACAAATAGATTATTACTAAAATAATTTGACTAAAAGGACTCTACAGGAGACAATGAGTGATTACCAGTGAAATATGAATTTACTGTAGGTGTACTGTCTTCCTTTACTTTCCCACTCTTCAGCTCACCAACTTCAACTTACACTTATGAAAAGACATGGCTTATCAGTGGTATCCTGACTTTGAGTAGAGGTGCCCTACATTCTAGTGTGCAGTGCTTTTACATATTTATAGATTTACAAAGCAGAGTCTTAGAATGATCTATGATCACCCTGACAATTCCCAACCTGCAAAGGGCACCTCCTGCTTCCAGAATGGGTAATCACATCAGGTCTAGAATGAATGTGTAGGTACCCATATGGTAATCAAGACTTACCTTAGGTAAGTATTAATCAAATAGTGTTTAGAGCATTTTAGAGACTTCTCGGGGCAGTTAGAATACTCTTAAGCCTCTCCGCCCTTGACCAAAAACAGAGATTTCCCTTCCCTTTCTTTTCCTTGTTTTAAATCAGTACTAATAAAAGAAATTCAGCAAACATAGGTAAACAGAAATAACATTCAGTAGTCTGTCTTGTACATGACTCGCCATCCATTAAACAAGTCAGTGACTAACATCACTTTAGTAAACATTATAAAGACAAATTAGAAATAATTTCCTAGCTCTTTAAATGTTTTGACAAAACAAAAAGTTAACAATAAGTTATTTTAACTAAAAGTGTAAAGCATTTCAAATTTTCCTTGCATGTATACATTTCTACTTATATTGTAATGTCAATAGTTGTCTTTGAAATCTGTACAATACTTCACTTCTTCAAATCATTCCTTTTTAAATTCAGGTTTTATTTTGTCAAAATGGCAACAATATTTCAAGGGCGCAATTAATATTTAGACTGATGTTTCAAATAAATAACTTGTCAGTTGCCAATTGAGTTAGTTTAGAATGTATGGTTAGTGCAAATATAGCATGTTGCAAAAATAATATGTATTTTTTCGTGTGCTCTAGAGACTGTCATATGCAAGTGACATATATAATGTAGCATATATAGAGCAGATAGCTTATGGATTCAGGTTGTTAAAGTAAGTTATGCTTATTAATCAGGCAATTTCATTTAAGTTCACAAGTAATTTGGGAAAGTTTCAGTTGAGTTTCCAGGAATGTGTAGTCCAATGTGAATAATTTATAAAGCATTTACAAGTTGTTCTATTGAGTTATCTAATTTACCCTTTCTTAGATTGTAATTCAATTTAATAGCTACACAACATTGCTTTTTTATTTGTTATCTGCGAGGCTAAATGCACTTCGCAGATTCACAAAGTCCATAGAAACTGCCGCAGTTGCTTTCTGTTGCCATGACTATTGTAATAACATCTAATTGTGTCCACTTTTCCTCATAAACATGTCTCACAATTAATTAAACAAAGTAGAGTCTAACATCTGTCTAATAATCCTTACAAAGACAAATAATAGTAATTTCCGAGCTCTTCAAACTTTCTGATATCCCAAAATGTTGACAGTAAGCTATTTTAACTGGAAGATTAAAACATTTCAATACTTCCTTGTGAATATACATTTTTACTTATACTGTAGTGTCAAGAACTGTCATTGAAATCTATGCATTACTTCACTTCTTTCAAGTCATTCATTTTACAATTCAGATTATATTTTGTCAAAATGTCAATAGCATTTCAAGGACACATTTAATATTTAAACTGATATTTTAAATGAATAGCTATCAGTTGCCAAGTGAGTTTGTACAGAGTGGGAGGTAACTGCAAAGATATGTTGGAAAAAGTAATATAGCAATAACCCACGCCTGGGTGTGGGTAATGCTGGATTTACCCACGGTTGGTGTGGTTTGGTCATGAGGGCAAAGCCCAAGTGGCCAAACAAAGCCAACTGTGGGTAAATCCGGCATTACCCACACCCAGAAGTGGGTTATTGCTATTATACAATGACATTATTTAAGAAAAAAATAATTACTTTTCTTAAATAATGGCATTGTATAATGCCTCCTTGCTGCCCTTCCACAGCTGTCTGGTATTCTGCAGCAGTTCTGATGTACTGCGCATGCGTATGCCTACTCAGTACATCAGAGCTGTGGGCAAAAGCAATGGAGAAAGCAAGATCTCCGTTGCTTTTTACAAACTGTTTCGTTATGTTAAATGGGTTTAACATAGCGAGACAGCTTTAAAAAAGCAACGGAGAATTTCCGTTGCTTTTTTAAAGCTGTCTCACTATGTTAAACCCATTTAACATAGCAAGACAGTTTTGAAAAAAGCAATGGAGAAAGCAAGGTCTCCGTTGCTTTTTACAAACTGTTTCGCTATGTTAAATGGGTTTAACATAGCGAGACAGCTTTAAAAAAAGCAACAGAGAATCTTTGTTGCTTTTTCTAAAGCTGTCTCGCTATGTTAAACTCATTTAACATAGCGAGACAGTATGAAGCAATGGAGATCTTGCGTTCTCCGTTGCTTAAAAAAAGATTTATAGTAATGGAAAAAGTCCGGGCGATCAGACCTTTTTTCCATTACTATAACTGATTTACAACGTGCACGCTGACCAATCAGCGTGCACATTTTTGAATATTAATGGGGGGTCGTTGTATAATGCTCAGTTTAACATGCTGATTCCACAAGCTGTCTGCACTGTAAAAGCTGCATGTTATATGTTACTTGAAATTGCCAGTCTCTAGAGCACATGAAAAAATACATATTATACAATGACCCCTATTAATATTCCAAAACGTGCACACTGATTGTTCCACGGTAGGCTTTATTTAATCAATTAGGCTTCGCCCTCATGATTAAACCACACCAACCATGGGTAAATCTTCATTATACAACGACCCCCCATTAATATTCAAAAACTTGCACGCTGATTGGTCAGCATGCACATTGTAAATCAGGGTTATAGTAATGGAAAAAGGTCCGGTCGCCCGGACTTTTTCCATTACTATAACTCTTTTTTTACAGCAACGGAGAACGCAAGATCTCTGTTGCTTCACACTGTCTCGCTATGTTAAACGAGTTTAACATAGCGAGACAGCTTTAAAAAAAAGCAACAGAGATTCTCCGTAGCTTTTTTTAAAGCTGTCTTGCTATGTTAAACTCCTTTAACATAGCGAGACAGTTTGAAAAAAGTAACGGATATCTTGCTTTCTCCGTTGCTTTTTTCAAAACTGTCTCGCTATGTTAAATGGGTTTAACATAGTGAGACAGCTTTAAAAAAAGCAACAGAGATTCTCTCTCTCTCTCTCTCTCTCTCTCTCTTAAACCCATTTAACATAGCGAAACAGTTTGTAAAAAGCAACAGAGATCTTGCTTTCTCCGTTGCTTTTGCCTACAGCTCTGATGTACTGCATAGGCATACGCATGCGCAGTACATCAGAACTGCCGCAGAATACCAGACAGCTGCGGAAGGGCAGCAAGAAGGCATTATACAATGTCATTATTTAAGAAAAGTAATTTTTTTTTTTCTTAAATAATGTCATTGTATAATAGCAATAACCCACGCCTGGGTGTGGGTAATGCTGGATTTACCCACGGTTGGCTTTGTTTGGCCACTTGGGCTTCACCCTCATGACCAAACCATACCAACCATCAGTAAATCCAGCATTACCCATACCCAGGCATGGGTTATTGCTATAATATACCACACCACGTCGTCGATTATTGCTTTAATACTTTTTAATCAAACAGCTACATTTAAGTGCACATGTAGTTTGGAAACATTTCAGTTGTGTTTCCAGGAATATGTAATCCTGTGAGGATAAATCATAAAATATTTACAAATAGTACTATTATGTATTTATTTTACTTTGCTTGGGTTGTTTTTCATTTTAATAACTAAACAACATTACTTTTTCTTATTATTTGTTATCTGTGAGGCTAAATGCACTTCTCAGGTTCACAGTGTCCTTAGAAACTGCAGCAATTGTTTACTGTTGCTATGGCAATGCAAATAGAATGTGAAGAAAGCTTCACTTCTCTTAAACAACAGTACATTTTCCCTACTTTTTTATATATTTGTTAATGCTAAAAGGAAATAATTCAAAGGACATATGTACATGAATGGAACATTTCAGAGTTAATCACAAACATGTCCCCAATTCCAATAAGCATAACAGTGACTATCATTAATCTAATAAATATTGTAATAACAATTAATTAAGTTCACTATTCCAATTAGTCTACCTTAAAACTAGATTATTTTAAACTATTATTTATATATGTATAGATAGTGAGATATTAAATATATACAGACTATATTAGTATAGTAAATAGGAGAGAATTTAGAAAGGGAGACAAGATGCGGTTAAAATAATAATGAGAAAAGAGAGAAGAGAGAGAAAAAAGTTAAGAGAAAATACACATATACTATGTATGTTGATTTACAGTATAAATATTTTATGTGCTATATAACCCTCCCTCTGTGAAAGAAAAGTACCCTGTTTTACATACCTGAGGTAATGTGAAAAGTCTCATGTGTCATCTATTTTCAAAAAATATAGATAAAGATTCCAGTAGTTAGTTACCTTTGTTTTAAAATTCCAAGCAGTAAAATTGGTCCTTTAAAGTAATGTTAAAACAATTCATATCATAGTAGATGCTTTGAAAGATTTGGCTGTTTCAGTATCAGTCTTTTGCTTCTTCTTTTTGACATCTGTCCAGACATTTGTTTCTTTTGTTCTCTTGAGAGAAGATGACATCCAATCCATATCTTCTGGTAAAGTAATCACATTATTAGTTTTAGTAAACGAAGAGGCTTCTTCTAAGTCAATAAAAGTCCTCATCTTGTTGGCATACAGTATTCTTATCTTAGCTGGATATGCAAGTTGTGCCTTGATGTTATTTTGTTTTAGAAACTTTATCACTGGCCACACTTTTTTCCTTTGTTCCATTATTCTAGATGAACAGTCATTATCAAATCTTATCAGGCTCTGTTTATATTTTAGAGGTGCCTTCCTCCAAGCAGATCTTAAAATCAGTTCCTTGTCCAAGTATGAAAGAAATTTGATAATTATTGACCTAGGAGGAGAGCTTGAGTTAGTGGCAGGTTTCCCAAGAGCTCTGTGCACCCTTTCAATGCCAAAGGAAAGTCCTTCTTTTAAATTTAAAAATTCAGGGATCCAGCTTGATAAAAAGGAAATAATATCCTCATCTTCTGTGTTTTCAGGTAATCCAAAAATCCTGATGATATTTCACCTCTCCATATTTTCCAAGTCATCTACTTTATTAACCAACCAAGTGTTTTGTTTAAGAAGCAGTTCTTTCTGTGTTTCCTCTTCCTTAAGTCTGCTTTCTAAGTCATTTAGAGAAACCTTTATTCCTGTTATCCTTGTCTGGGGTTGTTGTAGCCATTTTTTTTTAGGGTGTCAGTCTGTTTTTGACTGCTTGTTTTAAGATTTTCTAGGTTCTCTTTAAAATCATCCATCTTCAAAGACAACTCCTGCAGGGTAAATTTCATCTGTTGTAGTTCCTTCTTTAAGGCAGCATCCTGGTGAGAATTCCTTGAGTTTCTCAATTTAACAAGTGAATATATCTCCAAGCTTTTTGACAGGAAATTATTTGTAAAACTTCACCAAAGTTTCTAATTATGTAAATTAGTCCTTTATCTATAAGATTTTAGACTTTGAGGGAAAAAAAAGAATATTTTTTACTATCTTATTTAACTAGTTATATGGAGCTCTAAAATAATTTTGCTTTCAGGTAGCCATTCAGGCTCCACCCCCCCCACCGCATTGCCCTTTTCTAAGAAAAGAAGATAAACTGACCTTTTCCATGCCAGTAGCCACTACTGTGATTTCCGGTTATTCTGTAAAATTCAAAATCACACAGCAGCAGCATCCTTTTGCAGGATTTTAAATAATTCAAATGAAATTCTGTCACTTTATGCAGCCTTCTTATTAGTAAGGTTTCTGTAACCAGTTTAACTTCATTCTCCAGGGTGGCTGGCTCATAAGATACTACATATGTATAAGTGAAGCCAGCATCTGTCTTACATTTGAGCTTGCATCTAACTGACTTATAGGCTTTAATTCTAAACTTTGCAATAAGAAGCTGATTACCAACTGCAGGCCTTGTTTTCTTTTTCCTGGCTGTGTAGAGCTCTGCCATATATGACTGCAAAGTATGTAGTCAATCTGATTTTGGTATTGACTATCTGGTTATGCCCATGGATAAAGCTGTCTGTTAAGATGCTGATGCAGATTACTTGCTATGACCAGTGATTTATCCTGGCAGAATTATTCTAGTTTGCACACTGCATCATTTCATATACAAATAGCTTATTAATTACATTATTTAACCTTGCAAATAAACTACCAGCTTTAGCATTAGAATCACCTATGATACATGTAATACTTTTTCTAATCTAATTTTCAGAAGGTTGTAAAGAACTTCATAAAACTGGTCAGTTTTCATTTTTTCTCAGCTGAAGTAATCTATTTATTAGCATTTAAAGATGGTTATAATACTGTCACCTTCTTCTGAGTTCAGTAAAAATAAAGGCAATGCTTCCCTCAAATAACATACCTGCCTGAAAACCTATTGCCATCTTTAGTATTCTTTTTGCCTTTGACATGTGTGTCAAGATAAAATACTTAGCTTGTAAAGAATTCCAATCAGCCAGCATTTACAGTTTCATCAACACATCATAAAAACAGCATCAATGAATAATCATAACCTGAATTTACTCTATGTTGATTTAGCCACAACATGTTTTTTTGTATGAAAGCCTTGTATTTATGAAGCTACATGGTTCGCATCCAATGTTATAATAAAATTGCCAAATTCATTGCCAGCATGCCAGCTAGAACATATACTGTTGTATGCCAGTAAGGAAAGAATGGTTGGATTAATGTTAACATGATCATACTTTGCCCAGGTAAAAAGGGCACATTTTTATAATCTATGTGCATATTAAATGTGAGACATAAAATTGGATATATAGTGGCATACACCGAGGTATATTGCAGGTTAGAGAAACAATAACTGACCAAAACAGAAAAAAAATAAAAATCAGTATGTCATGCTGTTCTCTGTCTATGTTGCCAAGCTGTGGAAACACTTAACAGTATAAATCAGAAAGCTGCCACTAAAAGTACAACTCAGGAAAAAAAAACAATTTACACCCGAGGTCATCATTGATATGTGATTGTAAGTAAGCCATTATATAATTCAGCAGGCTGTCTGTAACAAGATTTAATGACATCCCGACATGTCATTTGATCCTCTAACCTCCTTTTTTACCGTTATCACCCAATCCATTAACTACCTAGTCTAATAGTATCTTTCACCTCTCTACCATCAAAATCTCTGATTGCTTTCAGCACATCTTCCATTCAGCTAATATTTATCAGTAAATTCTTAGTTTTTCACTCTCAGCTCACTCCTTCTCACCTACCTTGAAACCCTTTCATCTAAGCTGGTTCATTTGCTCATCTGTACCCTTTATTTGGTCTTTCTGTTTTGTGTTCATGCTCTTTCTTTCTTTCAAAATAGCTGACTATATATCTATATTGTTTTATTTAGGTACAGTCTTATATTAAGGGTGGGAGGCTGGCATAGTAGTTAAGGTGTTTACCTCATATGCATAAGGTATAATAGCCCACAAGGCAGTTATTCTGATAATGTATTTATTTACCCACATTCATATCTAACTGCTTAGTGCACACTGCAGTGTTTAGGATAAAACATTTTTTTCATCTTATCTTTAAGCATCTATTGCAAGACCACCAGCTATTGCAGAGCCCACATTCTGCCTCTCAGTAGTCATCTTGAGATTAGTGCTTCTGTTTCCTCCTGGTGAGAGATGGAGTACAGGGACATTATTTCTGGGAGACTGCTGATCACCAGAAAGCCTAATAACTTCTTTATACTTGACAACTTGGAATCTGTGCTTATATTCTGATCCTGGTGAGAGAAGGAGCAGAGTGCATTGATTCCTGACTGCTTCTGGTTGGAGAGTGAGTGTCTTAATGTTCCTGATTGGTCTGGTTGCTATTCAAGGCATCTACCAGAAAAAGGCTACAAACCT
Source organism: Protopterus annectens (assembly GCF_019279795.1). Taxonomy (NCBI): domain Eukaryota; kingdom Metazoa; phylum Chordata; order Ceratodontiformes; family Protopteridae; genus Protopterus; species Protopterus annectens. The sequence goes on from NC_056731.1 coordinate 154,895,286, forward strand.
AAAGACCCTTGCATCATCTGGGACGAGACTGTGAATCACCAAACAAGCTGTGGCCTGCTTCTCTTCTTGGGATTGGTGCTAACATTTTGCTTCTGGTGAGAGCAAAGGGGCATTTTAACCCAACAGAGTGAAGCTGTGGTGAGACCAGCATTAATAGTAGCCAGGCAGTAACCATTTATGCAACTCCCCTCTTTTCATCATTCTTGACAAGCTAATTATTTGTTTTCAGTAAGTACTGCTTGATTTGTTTCTAACTTCAGAATATCTGCATAAATACTTCATTCTTAAATTTTCAGAATCTGTGTATTAGTTTCCCCTCAAGTGTTTGGCAGTGTTCTGTACAGACTCGGACATCTTGACTGACATTTTTCTTGTAAAAGCACAATTGAAATTTCTCCAATACCTAGTTGCACACAGGACAACTAGTTTGCAGTGATAAGCACTGTCCACAAAGTTGCAAACTGGATACTCCTGACAGTGATTGATATTCTCACTCCAACTGTCTTAATAAAAAAGGGTCTGTTGCTATGGATATGAACTTTCCTACTGTCTCCATTGCTGGCTTAGTGGATATGGGCATCCTGAGGTATTGTAGAAATTGACTCATATTTACTGACAACCAGTTAATTCTCAAACAAACTGATATGGTATGTGTGAGAGATGCATTTACACAATGTCACTAGAGGCAAAGCTCTCACATAAAAGTACTCCTAATGTCAATAAGGTTGTCAGTAGTGCACACACGCTGCACTCATCATGCACAATTCAAAGCAGACATACTGACCCACATATGCTGAGGCACTTACATGTAAATTTCCTAAACCACAAAGACCTCCTAGATGAAGTACACATAACAAATACCCTCAGCAGCCTCAAATGCACTTATTCAAAACAACACCCAGATCAACACATAGAGCTACATCTCACAAAGCCTCCACTTCTAAGCCCATAAGGCAAGTCACCACACAATCCAACATTCTAGTCTTTGGAGATTCCATCATGAGACACACAGATGTCCCACTCACCAGACTGAGTAAGGAGAAAGTTACGGTAAGTTGCTTATTAGGGGCTAGGATCCACCACATTATGCATGAACTCAGGTCATTGCACCACAATTACCAATATGGCTCAATCATAGTCCATGTGGGAGTAAATAACCTGAAACGTACTTCCCTAGACTATATGAAGAGAGACATCATAGAGCTCTTGGAATATGTGTCTCAGGCTGGTATGAGCCTAGCATTGCGCAGCATTTTACCTTCTCCAAGGATGATGCCACAATATGAACAAAAGATGATTGACTTTAATAAATGGCTTAGTTTCTGGAGACATTCTAAGGGGGTGCAATATTTGTCAACATGGAAGGAGATGGTCAACAGACCACGCTGCTTTGCCAGGGATGGTCTGTACTTCTTCCCTCTAGGCTATCAAATATTAGCTAAAACATTGTCTTCCCTCCTTAGTGTCTTTTTTAGGCAATGCCAAACTGAAAGTACCTCCAACATAGCAAATCAAAACGAAGAAAGTCTAAAAGTATTACTGCTCAATGCTAGGAGTCTAAACAAAAATTCCACTCCCTAGAAGATCTCTTTACCCTAGAGAATGCTGATGTCTGTGCAGTCACTGAGACATGGTTTAAAGCCATGGAGAGCACACCAGTAGTGCAAGGTTATAATGCCTTTCACAAATTTAGGCCAGCTACTTCACAGGCAGGACTAAAGGTGGAGGTGTCTATCTACTTCAAAGATAAATATACTTCAAGGCTGGTCAAACAGAACAATGCACTTCAGCTGTTACATGTTCAAATCACCATAGGTAAAATCCAATACCACTTCATCGCAAGCTATAGGTCCCCCTCTGTGACCCAAGAAATTCATACCGTGTATTTAAACTTATTAGAAACACTAACCATCCAACCCAATACCATATTCATGAGTGACTTTTATTACCCCACTCTTAACTGGAAATCCTATATGACACCGAACGTACATGCACAGAGATTCCTGGATTTGTAAACAAAAACTTTCTGGAACAGATAGTCAATACACCAATCAGGGGTGCAACCATACTGGATCTAGTCCTCACTAATATGGGAGACTGCTGCACACCTCCTACTGTAATGCCTTTCCTGGTAAGATCAGATGACAAAATGGTCTTCTTTGAAGTAAAAATAAAACCTGGACCTCCAGCTAAACCTGGAATATTCAGGAACTATTGTACGGCTAACCTCCTGCTATTAAGTGAGAACCTGGCAAAATTTCAAGTCCCCATAAACCGTGAGAACACTTCTGCCTATGCAGAACTGTTCACAGAAACCCTGTACATGCATGTTGATAGCTGCATAGAGGCAGCTGTACCCACCAGGAAAAAGTACAGAATTAACTCAAAAAAACAAGCCATCCTTGTGGAATAACAAAATCAATAGGCTGTGTAACAGGTGGAGGAAAATTATGGCAAAAATTAGGAGATGCAGCACCCAGCAGGATAAAGGCACTCTCATCAAATTAAACAGACAATTCAGTGGACAAATAAATTCTATCAAAGCCAAATTTGAGGTAAGTTTTACCTCCCAGGTCATGGACAACCACAAAGTATTCTTTTGCTATGTACAGAACCTCAAAGGCAATACACAACTGTGTGCAGAGCTCATTGTAAATGCAGCCACCTATACTGAGTCAGAAGATATAGCAAACATCCAGGCTGATAAATTCAGCACCAGCATTACCCTCTCTCCCCCTCAAACTTCCCTCAGGAAATGTCATCAAATATACATCCCCCTACTATCACTAGGGAACAGGTCCTTAATGCTCTCTCTAAGACCAAGAAGACTGCATCAATGGGCCCAGACAATATCCCAGGGTGCTTTCTAAATAGCATGAAACATGACCTATCAGAGCCTCTGGAATTACTATTTAACTGTAGTCGCCAAACATGCTTCGTGTCTCATGAGTGGAGAAAGACAACAATTATCCCTCTGTACAAAGGTGGGCCACCTACAGACCCTGGAATCTACAGACCCATAAGCCTCAATAGTCTTATATGTAAACCCATGGAAAGATTTATCATGGAGATAATCAATAGAGGTATAGTATACCTCTAAACACTAGACCCAACCCAGTTTGGTTTTGTCAAGGGAAAATTATGCCTAAGCAACCTGGTGGACTTTTTTGAGAAGGTCACCAAAGCATTGGATGAGGCCAGGATCATTCACACTGCCTACCTTGACTTGGCAAGGCATTTAACACAATACCCCACTCAGGCATTGTTGACAAACTCAAGAGGTTAGGTACAAACCCATATGTCACCCAGTGGATAGCCAACTGGCTCACAGACAGGACCCAGGAAGTTAGAGTTTGGGAGTCCACCTCTACAAAGTGGACAGTCACAAGTGGAGTCCCTCAGGGATCACTCTTTGGACTACTCCTTTTTGGCATTTACTTCTCAGACTTTAAGGCCAATGTCAATGGTCTCTGGCTGACTAAATTTGCAGATGGTTGAAAATTAGGAACTGTCATTGAATCTCACACTGACACAAATATTCTCTAGGAGGGGCTGACACAGACAAATAACTGGTTTCAGAGCCATGGGTTGAAACTAAATGCCAAGAAATGCATAATTGTTTACTTTGGGAAGACATCCATCCCTGGTAACTAACTTATTGACAACACACCCCTTAGAGTTGACCCAGTAATCAGGGAATTAGAGACACACATAGATAGTAAGCTAGCCTTTGATCATCATGTGTCTAAAGTGGTGAGGAATCATTCTATGTTGTGCAACTTATAAACAAAGGTATGGCATCTAAGTCCAAGGACGTCATTGTCCCACTGTATTCGGCATTCATCAGACCTATCATTGAGTACAATGCTCCTTTGGTATGCACCTAACTAGGCATACCCAAGAATTGGAACTTCCACAGAGGTTACTCGCTAAAAGAATACCAGGAGTAAGTAAAATGTCCTCTGCAGACTGCCTCAAGGCCCTATGTCTGTATTCTGTCTCCTACAGGGTTTGAGGGGAGATCTATGCCTGGCATACAGGGCATTGTCAGACCCCACTCTGGTGAATCTCCTGCATATCCACAAAACAAACAGCACCAGAATTACCCATTATAAAGACTTAAAACTTGCCTGTGATATAAATAGGACCTGCTGGAAAGATAAGTATGTATCTCAGAGACTACCTCGTCTATGGAACAGGCTGCCTATCCATGTGAAGCACAGTTCCTCCCTAACCCAACTCAAGTGCAACTTGGACAATTGGATGAGAAACTGGTAATTCATCCCTGGCTTGGCACCTATGTCTCTAATGGAAACAGGTAACCTGTAAATGGTTCATCTCCCAGACCCATCCTTAGACTTATCAAGGGTATCAGAACTTGTCAGAGATTTGGGATGCATGGCTAGGCTTAATAAAAGACCTTGTGGTCATTAGCCTAGCAAACACATATGAACCTATATAGGTGTACTATGCATGCATCCAATGTATATATTCTATATATTATTTTCTTGACTCAGGATTGATAAAATTCTCCTATAGATGGTTTTCCCTGAATACCACTGGTGATTCCATATATTGTTAAGAACACACATGTAAATATTAAAATATATTTGGTGTGTGGAATAGAAAATAATTGTCCTATAGATAGCAATATCACTTTTCTCCCTGTGCCCTCTCTAATAATGGTTTCTACCCAGCTGGATAATATTTGTCAACAAATATGTGTGTGCACAGCAAATTGAAAACACTGGCTCTGACATTCTTGTTATTACCACCTGCAGCTACGAGGCTCTCTCTATCTGTCTATGCTTTGGGATGAAGGTATGGTGCACAACAGAAAAGATGTAGTCTTAGAAGAGCTACATAGAAAGGTAAGGAAGTGGTCTCATGCTGTGTTGTGTCACCTCATGAGAACATATGTCTAGCACACACAATAGGTGTTGTCCATTGTACAGCATATGTGTGATTTGATGTCCAGTTAGCTGAGCACCTTATTGGTGTATCAAATAGGAGGAAATGAGAATATTAGAAAATCAAAAATAATGCCTATAGCAAACAGATATGCAAAGAAGAAAAACTTGAAGTGAAATGCAGGTAGAGCACAATGCTTTGAAGAGATAGATCCACGTGTGTATGTGTGTGTGTGTGTGTGTGTGTGTATGTGTGTGTGTGTGTGTGTGTGTGTGTGTGTGTCTATATGTATATATACATATATATATATATATATATATATATATATATATATATATATATATATATATATATATATATATGTATATATATATATATATATATATATATATATTTATATATATATATATAGAGAGAGAGAGAGAGAAGCAGAGAAGATTTGAATGGGGGAGTGCTGGCAGCAGGAGAAGACAAGCAAACATGAAACAGCACAGATACACAGGCGTGGACTGGCACACAATACGAGGGGGGCACATGGAATGTGCATAAATATAGGATAGACAAATGGCTAGAGAGAGATGTTGAGGAACAGGTTGTATATGTCAACTGCTGATAAACCCAGAGGGATGTTACTAGGACTCAGTGATGGAGGTTCTGGACTCATGATAGTGGTGATAATGGGATTAAATCTGCTCTGATGGCCCAGAGGCTGGTACCAGACAGCCTAGGGAAGCTACAATACGCTACAGTAGAGAATGATATGTGATGATCCAGTGTGTTAGTACTTGATCAACTACCACCTCCTGGATTGTGTACTTGCTTGGGATGGGTTGGATCCCCCCTTGAGGCACTCTCACCCTGCTCGCACACCTCAGCTACAGTTTTGGTTATGGCAGCAGCAGCGGTCTATATCTGATGTGTCTTTTGTTCATTGGTTTTATCATGACTTGTAGAAGAGAGACAGAAAGGGATGGAGCACCATTACTAAAGATGGACTGCACATTGTCCAAGTGTTATAAGTACAGGTAAGGCGGTAAGAATGAGAAGCAGAAGTAAGAGGAGGTAAGATTCAAACACACTGAATGCCTTTGCCTCCTCCTGCAACACCAAGCAATATTTTCCACTCACTCTGCTCATGCTGAAAGAAAAAAATGGATATACCAGCCATCACACACAGGTGCAGGTAACATACAGACAGCGATGCAAACGTACATCTATTGATGTATGTACAATGAAGCAAAAGTATGCAAGGGTATATATAATCTATATAATCTACAGGAAATGCTCAAATTGTCAAACAGGTGCAGAGATAGTGAGATATCCAAGAAAGCACCCAGAATATCTGACAGAATTCAATTCAAGCAACAAATCCACTTTTATCACCGGTTCATTGAGAAAAACTGATAACAGACACGTTTACTCCCTGGCTTAGCTGAGAATGAATATCAGCATGTGTTTGAATATGTCTGGAATGAAAAGCTGTGTATAAATGACAAATCTTTTCTGTTAAAACTTGACAACAGAATAAAGTGAAACATAATATGTGAGAATCAACTTTTAGAAATTTAGGACAAAACATTAAGCTAAGTAGATCTTTATGTGCACTGTAGTCATATTATAGCCACATACTAAGGTATATGGGTCAAATTAGGGTTAGATATCTACAAACTCTACATAAATAAAGTGCCTAAGAAGATTTTTCAATAAGTAGCATTGCAGTCTCAGTTAAAGAAACTCAACATTCTTGGCAAAGATGAACATAAGTCTATGGTCATGTTAAATTTAGGTTATATAGACAGAAACTGGAATAAAATACATTCTGCTGCCAATATGAGGAGAGTACAAAAAAAAAACAGGAAGTATCAGTTTGAGATATGTTGCACTTCAAAAATATTTACTAAGTACAGAAGATTTAAATTTTAGTATTTAGGTTGTATACCTGGAACTAGAGAGAGTAAAATTAATGTTTTCAATAACAGTACGTTTTTGGGGGTAAGGAAGGAGAATTAAGGATGGTGGGAAAAACGTTTTACATTTCTAGGATTAGTCGATAGGCCAAGCTCTGGAACACTGGATGTAGAAGTAGCTAGGGAAGGTATGGGACATATTAGCCTGGAAGCATTTAATAAAAGTAGGATTAGTGTAACTTTAAGAAACTAGACATGATTTTCTTATTCACCTCTTTGTTTTGGGTAAGTACAGGCCTTGTGCCTCTGACGATATTTTAAGTAACAATGCTAATAGCTAAGGATTGTGTCAACTTCAGTCTGGAAGTTATCACACAGAGGTCAGATCATTTGCAAGTAAAGACAATTGTCTGGTTCAACCAGAAAGAAAAGCCATTCAGCAAAGAAAAGTCAGATTTTCTGGTAATGGGCTTCTGAAGAATATGAGCCTTTGCACAGATCTCAAAACGAACTGTCAATTTGTTAGGTGAATACTGTGGTTGAAACCATGTCAGACCACAAGCCAGGAAAAAGAAACATGGATTCTTGGCAGTATGAGGACTATGCTGGTTGATGCTAATTATTTGGTAAAATCATGGGGACAGTTTTCATACCAAAGGAGAAAACTAGAAACTGGAAATGCTGTTTCAAGGTTCATTGTTTAAGCCAATTCTACTGCCATAAAGGGATAAAGCACCGAGTACAATCCCAGTGAACTGAGTTCAAACAGTGGCTCAGGTACCTGTTAGAACTGCTGTGATGGGAGGAGTGGAATAAAAAAGCTATGCCTTCCTGTCTGTTCTCAGAGGAGGAGGAGGAGGAGGTGTGGAGTCATGTGACTGACCATATTCTCCACGCCTGACATCCTGGCAGACACTAGCAATGGCATGGGTGTGCAGCTAACATGAAATTGCAATGGAAATGACTGGACATGCACAGGGGGACTATTTCAGGTGACAGTTCTGATCTAAGCTTGACTCTCACTCCCGGGATTAAATGGACTGAAGGAGTCTTTACCCAGCAGAATGAAAGGGTCAATTGATTATCTGAGAGGATAAGTCTGCATGTTCAAGTATGGAAAGAAGAGAAAAAAAAAAAAAAAAAAAAAGAAACAACATGCATAACATAGAAAACCTTGTGGGGTTTGAAATTCATAATATAACAGCAAAAGTAATTACAAGACAGTATAACTGTCCAGAGTCCGTGAGTAAGGAAGACTGCAGTATGAGATACACTTAAAGTATACAGGCTGTGAAGATGAAACAGTTTAAAGCAATAGACATACATGTGTTTATTCAGAAGCTTTACTTTAGACTGCCTTAGAATATTCAGAATATAATGTCATAAGACACACTGATCCCAGTAGAAACATCTCTTACACAGATACATAGTAACTAATAGCTTACATATGCCTATATCTGTGGCCACTCCTTAATTTAAAATAAATAAAATTCTATCTATCTATCTATCTATCTATCTATCTATCTATCTATCTATCTATCTATCTATCTATCTATCTATCTATTTATCTATCTATCTGTCTAGCTATCTAGCTATCTATATTGTTCCCTTTCAGAGGGATAAAAGTTCACAAGAGCAAATCTCAAGGGACCAAATTGGGAACATGGAAGGTTAAAAAACAAAGAGCATGATTGTGCAGGATTTCAGTATAGGGGATTGTTTTTTTTCTCACTATATTGCAGTCTCAAAGTTTGTCTAGATAATTAGCTAAGGTGTGGTGAGCAAGGGGGCTTGCCCCCACAAAAATGCAGATGTTGTTTATTTGTTTTTTGACCTTTTGGGTTTCCGATGTTCCCAATTTGTTCTTTTGATGTTCGTGCTGTGAGCTTTCATCTTCCGGATAGGTATATATATATATATATATATATATATATATATATATATATATATATATATATATATATATATATATATATATATATATATATGTTATATATGCATATATAAATATATATGTATATATAAATATATATATATGTTTTTTATACACACACATACACACACACACACACACACACATATATATATATATATATATATATATATATATATGGGTCTACTTCTAAATTTCAAAGTTTCAAAACTTCAAATATCTTATAGTTGAGACCATAAGATCAAAGATTTGGATGTTTAGTGTTTAAAAATGTAACTGCTATTCTATCTTTGTTGGTCTGATGAAGCAGATGTTATTCCAAGAAAGCGCTTACCTACAACAATAAAGGACATATTGATTTTCACTGCTATGTGGAACCAGATCATTTTTCTTTTTCTTGTATTCTCTGGTTTTTGCATCTGATTCCTTATTTGGTTCAAGGACTGTTTTCGTTTGGTATATTTTCTTTATCTTTGAACCAAGCATGGCAGGAAATGAAATGGATCGTTTGGGAAACTTTGTACCTTCGATGGATTTGCCATCTAATAGGAGGAACAACTATTGTTTGTCTACTCTATTGGACTTTCAAACTAATCCATTACTTAATGGAACTTATATGCAGACAACATCACTGACTCCAGATAATCCTGATTTATCTGCAGCTTTCAGAGATGACTACCGCAATCTGGAGAATAAACTTTATAAGTTTAAGCACTTGCAGTGACAGCGCTTTCATCTTGAGGCTTCACTGAGCCTTAATATAGCACCAAGGGGACTTAGGGTTCTCACCATGCCCAGTTATGGGCAAGCTTATCCTGAGCTACTTAGGCGCTGGCAGTTACTTAACCTTGAGTGCAGCACTAAATATATGCAGCTCCTTATCGATTTTTTTAGACCAGAGGAGCTAAAACTATCTAATGAAATCACTGAGTTGCAAAACATAATTAACAATACCTATTCAGATGAACTTGTTGGTGATAAAATGGATGTGTTGTTTGAAAATATTACTGGATATGACAAGAGACTTTCTGCTACCAAAAACAAAAAAGTTACAAAGGGATTTGAAGGATTTTAAAGAAGGTAATGTCTTCTCTTAGGTAAATGAAAGGGTTAATACTAACTCCAACATACAGCATATAACAAGAAATGGGCGGAGCTCTCTAAGACCCAGAACTACATTGCATTCAACTGTTTCAGATGAACAAGCAGCATATGCAAATACTGTTAAAACTACCACTTCTACAGAACCCACAGCACTTTTACCCAATGTTCCTATTGTTCCTGTAAGTGAGGGAATTATTTCAGATGTCAACCTTAATACTTCTGTAGCTGCTGTAAGCAGTCACTCTGATGCCAGCACAAGCACTGCATCTGTTAGACCTAAAACAAGCATGGCTTCCAGTGTGAGTTTGAATTCCACAGAGCAGGCCTCTGTACTATCAGGCTCCACCCGTGGACATTTTTTATTGAAAGAACCTCTGCCTATAAGAAACAGATCGAGGATTTGCCTGCAAAATCAACGTACATGACGACTACACAGCCAGGAGGATGAAATAAGGTCAGGAAAGAGATACAAACAAGCTTAGTTCACGATATCTCTACTTTAACTTTAACTGACTCACAATTATCTGTGTTAAACAGAGGTTTAAACTTTGTTCTGGCTCAAAGAATGGACATAACAGAGGTAATTAAAGACCTACACCTTTTTGGCAGAACTGTTACACTTAAAGCTATATTTGGTAATTCTAATAATGCTGATTGTATATTTAGAAAGCCCAGCACTTATATACCACCTAGTAATTCTACTATAGATCTGTTTATTGACCTTTGTGAAAAACAACTTAGAGAGAAGTCTCTAGATAAGCAAACTAATAATTTTAGTAATTTATCAGCTGCAGAGTTACAGGCTCTAGTTGAATTGGAAGAACTAAATAGTATAGAAATACATCCAACTGATAAAGGAGGTGGTATTGTTGTTATCGACAAGGACAAATATATAGAATCTATGTTAAGTCATCTCAGTGACGTTGATACGTATGCCATTTTACCTATGCATATACTCAGTAGTGTCATAGAAAAAGTACAGTTTTTGATCTTTGATTTATTAATAACAGGCATGATATCTGAGCAACTGTTTGAGTATTTCAAGGTAGAACATCCAACAGTCCCTTTGATATATGGTCTACCCAAAATACATAAGAATCCCTTAACTCCACCTATGCGCCCTATAGTTTCAGGCCGAGGTTGGGTAACTGAACCACTTTCTATTTTTGTAGAAAAGACTTTGCATGCTGCCTTGGCTAATTGTAGCACTGTTTTAAAGGATACCAAGAGTTTTTTAAATGAGCTATCTAAACAAAATGAAATTATCTTAGGACAATGTTTATTTGTAACTCTGGATATTGAATCATTATTCACTGTTATACCCAATAAATGGAGAATTGAAAATGTCAGAGAATTACTGTGTGAGAGAAACACCCCTGATACTAAGGTGACACTTATTTGCACACTTTTGGAAATCATCCTAGAAAGCAATGTGTTTATTTTTAATAATGTTTATTATGCACAAAAAGTTGGCGTAGCTATGGGTACAACTTGTGCTAATAGCTACGCCAACCTATCCCTAACTAATTGTGAAGCTGAACATGTACTTTCGAATAATGCATACCAGGTTAACATCAAATGGTATAAACGTTTTCTGGATGATATTATTTGTTGTGGTATGGCTCAGAGCAGCAGCTACAAGAGTTTATTTTATACTTAAATCAGTTAAATACTTTTTTGAGTTTTACCTATGAATATTCTGATAAAGAAGTAGAGTTTTTGGATGTTAAAGTCACTAAAAATAATTTATCCACTGTGTCTACTACTCTGAATAAGAAACTGTTAGAATGAATAATGTTCTACACTATGGCAGTATTCATTCGAATCATACGAAATTTAATGTGTTGAAAGGACAGATATTTCGAACTATGAGACTTTTTAATGATGATGATAGTCTCATTGTTGCATTACAAACACGTAAGAATTTTTAGAAAGAGGCTATTGTAGTAAACTTATTGATTCTCAAATAGCAGAAGGATGACGGCATATATTAGATATGTGCCAGCCATACCCCCCCCCTCCCCACTAGTATTAACAACAGGGATAATATTGACAATACTTTCTCAAGTGATGCTTCCACTGATACCTCTAGGAATAAACTAAGGATGCCATTGACATTTGCTAGTAATGTGCATGTAGCATGTAATATTATTAAAAAGAACTGGGATATTCTGTCTACTGTACATGAGTTGAATGGGGTCATTGGCACACAGCCAGATTTTGCTTTAAGAAATAATAGATCACTTAAGAGTCAGCTCTGTTATTAATCCTTTAATACAAAATCAACTATAATATCTGATAGACTTGGTACATATATGTGTAGGAATTGTATGACCTGTACACATATACATATTGGTAATCATTTCACACATCCCACTTTGGGTTTTAAAATAGATACTGCTTTTTATGCAGATTGTCAAACAAAAAATGTTGCCTATTTTTGCTATTGTACTACCTGCTTCTCATTTTACATAGGTAAAACAAACAGGGTGTTTAAGGATAGAATACTTGAACACCTTACGGATATCAGGAATGTTAAAGAAACCAGTGCACTATCACTACATTTATCTAAAGAGGGTAAAGAACATAAATTTATATTTATGGTACTAGAGATTCTACATAGTACCAAGAGAGGAGGTGACATAAATAATAGAACAGAATCTAGTGAACAGAAATGGATTTTTGTGTTTTCAAGCTGATAAACCTCCTGGTTTAAACAACAGAGTTTCCCTGAAACCCTTCCTTAAAGCACGGCCATTAAAGCATTGATCTCTCTTTTAATATTTTATCATATATGTTTCAATAGTCCATCTTTTATTATTTTTTACTATTGTATTTGTCACCAGTTTTAAGTACATATTGTTCATTTAGTCTGTTTTATTCAATTTTGTAACGATCTATATATTCTACAGATGAATTTTATCACATGGCTTTTAGCTATGATGCATATTTTATCTGATTTTTGATTAGATGTTTTAGTGGTTAAAAATGTAACTGCTATTCTATCTTTGTTGGTCTGATGAAGCGGATGTTATTCCGAGAAAGCACTTACCTACTACAATAAAGGACATATTGATTTTCACTGCTGTGTGGAACAAGATTATTTTTCTTTTTCTTGTATTCTCTGGTTTTTGCATCTGATTCCTTATTTGGTTCAAGGACTGTTTTTGTTTGGTATATTTACCGTTTTCCTTGCTGTAGTGTGATCTTGGAGTTGGTACATTTAATTAGCAGGGGGTGTGGGGTGTGCAGGGGGGCTTGATATCTTAAAACAGAATGAAGTAATTAGAAGAATAAAAGTCATCTATTTAGAGAGGAAGATCGTTATTCACCTGAATATTGGTATGCTGTTTTAAGCAATTAAATTAACTGCTCTGAAATGTAACTTTCTTGATTTTTTGTTTGTTGTTTTGAACTACTTGGGCCACTGAATGCTGTAGTGTAAGATACTACAGTCTTAACATGAAAAAATTGTGGTCTATACTTTTTTTCTTACTAGATTGTCCATGCATGGTAGTTAGAATAAAACTGTCCATTTAAACAGCTTTGAAGATCAGGTAGAATTTGATAAGTAGCAGAATTAAAATTCATAGCTGAATTAGCATGCATCAAAACATTTTAACTGCGAAAGTAGTAATGATATCTCAAGGTCTGATACCACTGATAATTTCTTGTAGTCTTGTCTAACAGACACATAAACTTCTTCAGTTTCTGTTTGTGTAATCAGGTGATTCTTGTTTATTTTATATATGTTGATATCAGGACCTTATTTCATATTAGATCTAAGATACTGTCTAGCATCAGATGTTGTTCCTGTGATACTGATTTTGTATAAAACACAACAAAATCAATGTTCTTTCTTTTTGTTTCCCTTTTCTGAAAAATTGCAAGTTTTGTGGACGATCTGTTATACTAAAACTTCTGTTTACATTGCTTTTCCTGAATATTTCAGCAGCAGTTTGTTTACTGTGAGACACCAGTAATGAAAATAATGGAGAACGTGTGAAATAAGATACCTACCTATTAACACATGTGCTGAAGTAAGACTTACATTTTGCAATGGTGCATTTCTCTATTGAGAACTGACAAAATGAAAAGAACTACAACTGTTGCATTTTGAAATGAGGTATTCAACTGTCTTGACAATTCATTCCACCTCCTCTTTCCCTTGATGATAACTAAAATTAGGCAATGTTGTTGAATGCCCACTGATAAACAAAGCAGAGAAACTTATGGACAGAACTTCAGGCCTGTTTTCTGATAACAGGTCATCAGAAATCCTTGAATTACAAGATTTGACTTGTGGTTTCACATAACTGCCTAACTTCTGAAAATATCAAGTACTAGTTTTACATACAAGATAATGTAAACGTTTGTGTTGCAACCAGTCATCTCTCATCCTCATCTGAAGTAAAAGAATAAGATGAGGTATCATCTCCTGTTTCTGTTTGTGTATTTCTAAACATGTTATAGACTTCATATGATTTGCAACATTTCTTTTGTCTTTTCAGAGAACTTTGGCCACTAAAGAATATCAGATGCCTTTTCTTTACATTTAGTAATGCCCAGCTTGGATTATTAAATTCATTTGAAGCTATCTTTGTGAGTAGGAACAATGATGCTGCCATTTTGATTAATGGGCTTTAAATGCAAGAAAACTTACACTTTTGTAGATAAAAAATAGGAATGGCAGGATTAATGACCTAGCATTATCTGGCCATTCTATCATATTTGTGTCATGTAACAAATGAAGTTTGAAAAATGTTCTTATACAAGCTTTAAGCTTGTCTAGCTTCTTAGCAGAAATTGACAGTTGAGACACAATCCATAGAGCTTCCAGACCTTTCTCAAATAAGATTTTCATTACTCTCATCCAGACAAGTTCTAAGTTCTAATTTATCAACCATGTGCGTTATTTTCAAAATGATATTCTTGTAAGGGTGTTAACATCCCTTGAAGTAATCCACATGATATGTATAATGATTTCTTTGTACAGTTTCAAGTGGTTTACAATCTGCTTCCACTGTCACATTTTGGCCATAGATATAGTCATGCAATCTTTGACAACTAAAACAATTATGGTTTGGGTCTCATTTCGTCTTTCAGCACATTTTGCCTGAGCATCATTCAGCGCTTTTGAACAGAAAGCTCCTTGCTGTCTTCCTGCAGTAACAATGCTTCAAGATCTTACTGGTGAGATTCAACCTTCAGAGGTTTTGACACATCATGTATTTTGAGTGTAGGACCCCTAATGCCCACATGTTATTTTAAAACTTTTCTCTTTCTCCATTCATTAAAATCATGTTGTAAAGTGGTGTTTTGTTGACTGGTACTGTTACATCTGCCAAACTAGGCATATACTTGGAAAGCTATTGTACCACATTAAGGAATGCATATAATATTATTTATCATGGGGATTCTGCCTGTTCATACTTATGTTGACTTTGACATAATCAAATGTTAGTCATTCTGAAGTTCACATACTAAGAGACATTACGAAGATTCTAACACATACTTTTGTTCAGCTTTATGCCTCTGTATTGTAATACCTCTAGCAGCTTTACCAGATGCAAGATGCATTTCTGACTGGTAGCTCCTCAAATGAGAAGATCAGAAGTTATAATGTCAATACTCTAGGATCATATGATCATCAGAGGTTACTAGGCTAATGACCCTGGGGCCCTTACAAGCCTAGCCAATAGTTTATCCCCAAAAAGAAACCTCAGTCAGCACCTGTCGCCCCTGTCAATGAGGGACACAGGTAGCACCCCTAAGACAAATTTGTGGTTACCCATCCACTCATCAAGGTTGTGCCTTGAAAGGGTCAGTGAGGTGCTCTCTTTGACGTATATGGGGAGTCCATTCCAGAGACGGGGCAGCCTCTGGGAGGCAAACCTGTCTCTCCAGCAGATTTTGTTGATGTTGCATATTAGATTTAGGTCTTTTGAGCAGGTAGTGTGTGAGGAGTTAGACTTACGGATATGGTGCATCTCTAGACATTCAATTATTTCAGCTACAGTTTTCTGAAACATATCTGGAGATGAAGAGATTCTAAACAGAACCCAGAGAGTTATCTATCTATCTATCTATCTATCTATCTATCTATCTATCTATCTATCTATCTATCTATCTATCTATCTCTCCATGAGCATTGTAAATTTACATAGCTTCATATTAATTATTTAGAGCCCTTGGTTATCATCAAGAATTAAGAATTAAGAAGCCATCAATGTCCTCAGTTGGGTGAAGTGGATAATGTTCCCCTTTGTTCTGTTTGTTTATGACTTCAGGATCTATACATGGTCTCAGTTCATCATACTTTGTGACTGTTACTATATTATTTAGCCACTGAATCAGTTCTGTTTGCTTATCTATATCACTCACAGATTCCTTAAACTTCAGTTTTTACTCAGTTTTACCTCTGTCCATGAGTCACTTCATTTGTCTGATGAGAAATGTCTGTCTGTCTGTCTATCTATCTATCTATCTTGTTTTGCCAGTTATAACTGATTTCTGGCCATCCATATCCCTAATACCTACTTTTTTTTGGTAAAACCAGTGGGTATGAGATAGACTTGAAATCTTTGAATCTTAAACTTTTGATTTTCCTACAAGTTATCATGAAGCTTCACATCCATTTGTTGTTGTACTGAAGATATTTCAAGCCCCTAAAATTGAAGAGATACAGCTGAAGGCCTGGTGATTCATGGGGTAAAATCAACAGAAAATAAAGTTTGCAACAGCAAGATTGAAAAATATTTGCTTGTAAATAAAGATATTTTAATGTTACAACTAAGACAGTGTGAAAGGCAAGGCATTCCCCGGGATTCATGAAGCTTGCCCATGCGCCACCGTAGCATCGGCAATCTAGTGCCAAATATGGCCATCGAGCGATTCAGGTAAGAGCTGTTTCCACGTGCACTACCAGGGTACACCAGAGCTGCACAGCTCCCGGCGCATGTATGCTAATTACCCCATGCGCAGCAGTGTAGCATGCAAATGAAGGTATGTAGCAATTCATAAAGTTGTGCAGGTGTAGCATAAGCATGTAGAAATGTAAACCAAAAAAAATGGTTTGCATGTTGTCAAACATAAAATAGGAGCCATGAAAGCGGACCAAACTTACATATTATAATGTTAATATATGCCAATGGCTAAATATATAGCCAATGGCATAAAACAACATGCACAACATATAAAAAATAACATTTAATTTCATGGCCACACCAACGCAAAGTAAAACCGCAGTGCATCGGTGCGCAAACAGGATCATAAGGAAAATATATTTAGATGTCATAAAACTGTAATGTAATACAATTCATGACATCCCCATAATAGTCAGTGGCACGCATGCTACACCACAACCATGGCGCAAGGGTTGCTAAGGGTCTGTGACAGTGTTCCATGCGGTAACTAGAATTAACAGTCAATGCCATGCAAATGAGTCAAGTAATACTGAATCGCAAATGTCCCACCGGTGTGAGGATGTACCACATGGCGTAGCGTTACAACACCAAGGAGTGGCCTGGAGGAAAACATGACATCAAGAGAGGGGCGCGCCACCGTAGCTGTAAGCACATTGGACCATTGCTAATCCATGTTGCGTGTTGCTAAGCAAAGCCGCAGGATAGGGGTGTGGAAGTAGCCATAGCTTTGCTTAGCTGGGAGCACACAAGGTAACCGAAAGTTCATGTGAACGTGGATGAAAACGCACATGAAACCCGGTAAATGGATGTGAGCGGTGCTCACCACAGCTGAAACAGGAAGGATACGGGAAGACAATAAGGAAATGCTGCAGCATGGTAATTGGAGTACAGATGAGTAATTAACACTTAGAAACTCACAGTGGGCCACAGACAACAGCTAACAAGTCTGCTAGCAGCTACCTGCAGAACAGGAAAGGGGAGGTGCCGTACAGCAAAGAAAAGAGAACTGTCACAGCAGAACAAAGCAAACTTGCTGTAGATCAGCTACATAACCCATTTCCCAACACAATCCTGGGTTGTGGAAGCACAAAACAAGAAAGGTGGCAGCTGGATGCATGCCTGACAATGGGAGGTGAATCGGGTTGAAAATACAAGTAAAGGGCAATAGATGAATCATGGCAAACAAGCGTAAGTCAACACCAAAGGCCCCACAATAGCAGTACCTGCTGTAAAACCAATAATTAAGATACCCTGCAGCTGGAATAGCACAAACACATCCAATTACACCAGCATCATCCATTGCACAATAGTATAAGGTGTGAAAGCCCCACACACACACGTGTGTATTCCCAGACACTCTGGACCATTGGTGTATACAGACGGGGAACTTTTAATATGTATATGTTAGAGGCTGCCATAGCTTTGATTCACCAGCATGTGTTGGAGACTGATGGTGGTGTGGAGGATGATGCGGACAACCATCTCAGGCACCAGAGGAGGAGACAAGTGTTCAGATTCAGGGTAACCTACCAGGGGCTACATGATGTGGAGATAGTAGAGCATTGCAGGGTGGACAGGGACATCATACAGCAACTTGTTGAGCTGTGCCAGCCACGCCTCAGCCAGAAGTAACAGAAGGGGAACCCATCCCAGTGGACACAAAGGTATGTGTAAGCTTGAGAATACTAGCCACAGGTACCTTCCAAAGGCCAACTGGGGATATCATGGGGATTTCACAGGCATCAGCATCCAGGGTACTCCCCCAGTTCCTGGATGCCATGTTACCACATGCCAATGAGCACATATACTTCCCCCAAAATGCAGGAGGAGTTGGCCAGCAATATTTGTCTCTTCCACCGTGTGGCAGACTACCCGGAGGTACTGGGTGCAACAGACTGCACACACATACACATCAAGTCACCACCCGGTGAGCAGGGTAAGCACTACACAAACCGCAAGGGATTCCACTCAATCAACTGCCAGGTCATGTGCAATGCCCAGGACATTATCATGGATGTGTGTGCTGGCAGTCCTGGAAGCTATCACGACTCCCACATCTGGCATGCCTCACAGCTGTATCATGTATTTGCCAGGGGGACATCCCATATGGCCACCTGGTGGTGGATGTTGGCTATGCACTGGAACCATGGATGATGACTCCCATCAGAAATGCATACACAGCCACGCAAGAACACCATAATGAGGCACACGCAGAAACCAGAATCATCATAGAGAATGTGTTTGGGATGCTGAAATTACAGTTCCGTTGCTTGGACATATCTGGTGGAGCCTTGCAGTACTCTCCAGGAACATGTGCCCACATCTTCATAGTATGTGCCATGATACACAACATGATCCTGTGGAAACAACTGCAGCAGGGACAGAATGGTGAAGGCCCTCACAGCCCACCAACACTGCCAAGGGACCCACAGGCACAGGGGGACTCAGACCATGAACACCCTGTGCTAGCCCCAGTAGGCAGATGGAGGTGGGCCCAGTATGCCCATGCCTTGGCAAAGAGGGAACATATAGCACACACACTGACAGTGTAGGCACTCATGGACTGACACCCTTCTCCACCTGCACACACAGTAAACATGAATGGCACACACACACGACCACCTGTAAATTGTCATGTATAGGTGGTCTACTGTGTGCATCCTACATAGGTAGCCCTCAGCTATTGTACACACAACCGCCATTGGCACAAGGTAAGTAAATACCTGAACAGTAAATTAAGCTATCAGCATGTGTCCATACTGTATGTACAGGTTCATAGATACATAGGTAGGTACATGCCCCACCACCGAGGCCACTCATAAGCATAGGCAAAATGTGTCTGCTGTTGCCACTCCATCGATCAACTAACTGTCCCTCTGTGGAGCAGAGCCACTTGTGGGATCCCTGGGGTGTAGCTACTGTTCACCACCCACTCTGCAAGGATTCCCCGGAGTGTCAGTGAGGGGTTTTGTATAATGTAATCAGGGATGTAGTTCCAAATAATGGGGAGTATCCCTGACAGGAATCTTCACAGATGTGTACATGTTACATAGTATACCTTAAACACAGCTTGCATATATAGGTAGTTCTCCACAGAATAATAAACATGTGGAACACACAACCGCTGAAATGTCCGTTAATCACCCTTGCACTACTAGTGCCTGCTCTGAGAGGTAAGATATCACTGCCAGGATTAGAACACGCAACCATATACACATTCATCACAATAACATATCACTAAGCTACCTGAGATGTACCAATGGCAGTCATGTATACCGAAAGGATAAAACACAAAAGGTAGTAATGGGTTGAAATAGGACAAACCGGAATGTTCACAATGAAAGGTGTATGTTTTATATATATATATATATATATATATAATATATATATAAATATATATATATATATATATATATATATATATATATATATATATATATATATATATATATATATATATATATATATATATATATATATATATATATATATATATATATATATATATATATATATATATATATATATATATATATATACATATATATATATATATATATATATATATATATATATACATATTTTATATATATATATATATATATATATATATATATATATATATATATATATATATATATATATATATATATATATATATATATATATATATATATATACATCATCATACATAAAGAGAGAGAGGGAGAGAGAGAGAGAGAGATATGTTGATACATGGGGATATACATATATATGTAGATATATAGATAGGTTAACAACATCTACATAACCATGGAGGTACATATAAATGGGATACCTATCACATACCGACTGCTTTACATACAGGCGCATGTAATCCTAAGGCTTAAGATCCAAAAGTACACAGTACCGAAACACCAGATGCGCAAGGTGTAATCTCACGATGCTAATGGACAGTTAGTCAGTGCTTCTGGTGTTGCGGTTTGGTTAGGTTACTGTGTGTACGTGTGTTTCTTAGGGATGTAGTGTGTGTAAGTGCGTGTTCTGTGTGTGACGTGTGTTCTTGGGGGACTGTAATGTGTGGTTGTGGGTTAGCTTTGTGCATCTGTTTGCATGACCTAGGATGTAGAATATTAAAGTAGGGGGTGGTGTGGGGGGCGCAGACACCTACATGGGGGGTGTAGGAGGGCTTGGCCACCTGCTCATACGTAGTGTAGGATGGTTTGTTTGGATATGTTGGGTAGCAGTGTGTCTGTGTGTGCATGTGTGTGCTCCATGTTCATGTTACCTTCACGAGTTATTGTCGATGTCGGTAATGTGGGGTATGGAAGTCCGGTCCTGGTACTGTGCGCATTGGAACACTGTGGTTTCAGGATTCTGTAGGTCTCCCGTATACAGTGGTTGAAGTGTTCACATATGTGTATAACATAGACCATAGCAATCACACATTCCGCCACTACTAACCTTTATGAACAAAGGATATGGAAAGTATATGCCTATACACCATTACAAATATGTGCTATAGACATGAACCAATGATAGTGTTACCACCTGTTCCACTTTGCGAGGGACACTCCCTCTTTGGGCGGTTGTGTCCTGACCAAATATATTAAATGTGGCAAATGTCCTGGGAATGTAGGACATAATTATGTCCCATATGTACTGTAATAGTTGCATACAATAGTTATTTCTGTATCTAAAATACCTACATGGTACAGGAAACAGGATAAGCAACTAAACTACTACAAGAATAAGCTTATATTTAGGCAAGAAAGGAAAGTTCTATCCCTTGTACTGACCGTGGGTTTGTGTTGGCCTGTAAAATCAGATGTGTGTCCCAAAAAGGACACACTATGGACATATGAAAAGGTGGCAACCCTAGCCAAAGAGGGTCAGTCACCAACACAACTATGATGACTGCAAATACCTATGACAGAAATGCACAGCTATCATGTAGCAACACATTATTACATTCAGATGCATTACCGAAGGGATTCAAGGACTAACATCACCTGCATGCTATACAGGAACCACATAACAGTGCCTTAATGAATCAGCCTGCAATTACCATTGTATTATTCCACAAAAGGATAGGTGTTCAAATAGGGAAGGAACACTCACACACATAGTGATTATGTATAAAAGCAGTTCTTACACACCTGCATCTGCTAAGCACACCCATCATCACCCCCACACCCAAACACATTACAATACAAACTATAATAACATCACAAATCATTCACACACTTTAGGACCTCTGCAGAAGCCTTAACATACCTTGTCAGAGACACACTAACATGGCCCTATGTGAAATAGCTGCTGTTATACAATGGAACAGCTGCTGATGTAATAGGGTTTGTTTGCACTGATCCCGTTTCAGAGGGTTGTGCGTACACTGGGATGTGTTAGCAATCAGTGAGTAATAGCACAGTATGCTACACTTGTACACCATATCAAGGATGTCTGGGGAGCACACTGTACACCACATAACCGTTCATGCATAGCCATATGGCCTTGAGCTGGCCAAACATCCTTGCCAGACTTAAACATCTGCAGAAGTATCAGGTACAAACAAACCCTGCATAAGTAGCACTGTTCTGAAATATAACAACTGTACTCACATATAGAACTAAATCGTCTAGCCATTACACACAGTCCACAGGAGTCATGAAGCTAATATATCTCTGTGTGTCTCCATATAGCTGTTGAAATATATCACAATAGCACATCTAGGCCATCTCCCTCGAAAGTAAGGCAAACGGACAATGCCCAAAAGAAGTACTGACTTATACACCACTATTGCCATGGTATCAGCTAATGGAGTAGCTGCACAGCTGATGTGCATCCAATTAACTACTTGGAACAGCAATTGGTGGACAGGATACCACATGTTACCAATATGCAACTAGAAAAGGATGTTTTATCACACATTCAAACCATCCATATATACCAGCGGAATGTTACAAAAAACATTGAAACACAAACCAAAAAGGATTGAATCAACAGTTAACGACACCTCGGGTTACTAATATGGTATGTAGAACAGTCAGTATGTCTGTGTATGTAGTACTATTCTGTAGTATTTAAAGTGCACGTAATCCATATAGTGGAAACAGTTATCTTGTAGTGATGTATTGTTGAGCATAGTAATGCTTGTAGTCTTTGTGTGTACTGCTGTAGGTCACAAGGCAAACACCACATACACCACAAGGGATGCTATATAAGGGCTTTGAACTGAAATACTCCTCACCAGCCGACGTCAGTGGCAAGGCTGGTCCAACAAGTATGTGCTATAACAGGGGATAGTATATGTTGATATATTGTAACTGTAGCCATACGGATGGGTGTAATACAGAGAATAACATGTGGAAGGTTGGGCCACTGTGCAAGTATGTTTTGCATTGTGGGATATTGTGCCAATAACTGGGTAATGTATGATATTGTAGGCAGATATGTATTACAAGCTACATAGCATTACTGTAATGGTAGGCAAACTTTAGTTATGTCATTTGGCATTTACAATACACAATAACAGGATACATATGTCTTTTAGTGAGCTGACAGTTTATCAGCATGACAGCAAAGTAAAATGGAAGAGCTATTTAACTATCCATGCACATAAGACATGTAATATGTGCAAAGGTAGGTACTAGGCTGTCTTACCAAGGGTATCTACAAGCCTAGCTAGCGTATGTTGTCTTTTGCCACCCCCATAGGTTGGTTACCTGTGCCTCTGAATGGCAGATCCAGTAGTTCCCTGTGCCTCTGTCCAGCAGAGCCACTGCAGTGATCCCCGGGGTACATGTCTGTCTCCCATCCACACGTCAAGGTTTCCCTTGAAGAGTTCTCATGAGGGGCCCTGTCTGATGTACATTGGAATCACATTCCAAAGCATAGGGAGTGTTCGGGTCAGGAATCTATATGTCCAGCACGTACTACTCATTGTTGTGGTTAGGTGTATATCCCTAGGGCATGTGGCTCTCAGGGGCTTCTGTTTAGGTGGAGCATATCCAGCAATACAGGATTGGACATGGGCCTTGTATGTCAAACAGAGATCACCTGTGAGTATGCGGTATGTAACTGAGTACAGCTAGAGTTTCATAGGTTGGGCTGCATAGGTCATCTGTTTGAGGTCAGTAATCCTCTTGGTGTGGTACTGGTGTGGTCTTCCAAGCTGTTGCAGTTGTCTTGTAAGGTATATCCCAAATGGGGTGTTGTATCCTTTAATGGGTCTAATATGACATGTGTATAGTCACAATGGCCCCTCTGATCTGGATGTGTACCCATTAGAGATTAGGGGGGCCATGTAGAACGATATTCTAACCACCTTGTCATTATGGGTATCGAAGGAGAGATTGCTATCTGCTGGTGTTTCTGGATCCTGTATTACCTTTTCTGTATGTAGGGGACTATTTATTTTTTATTTTATTTATTTTACATTTGTTAACCGGGAGAGTCCGACTGGATACATGTCCATTTTCAGCGGAGGCCCGGGGAGAAAAGCTCCAGGTACATAACAGATATATGAACATTGTTAATGCAAAAAAAGGAAGATAGTTGAGTTCTAAATACAATATAAAGATACATCACATCTTGGGAAAAAAAAAAACAATAGCAGCATATAAAAATAAACATAGGTCAGTTACAAAGGCGAGGCGCCTTGTTAAAAAGCGGTTAAGGATAGTGAGGTAAGAGAAGGGTAAATGATAGTGGTTAATCAGGTTTGGAACAGGGACATTGCCAGAGAGTATTGAGATGGGGTTTAAGCTTTTTTTTGAATTGTAGGAGTGAGTGTTCTGAGGTGAGCATGGTCAGTAGGGAGTTCCACATTTTACCTACAAAGTTTGAGAATAGAGAATCCCCAGCAGAATTATTGGCTTTTGTAGTTTGAGCTAAGATCTTATTGGAGGAGCGTAAAGATTGCAGGTTAATATAGGGGTGAATGATGTTTTTCAGAGCTGGTGTTTTCTCTGGGTGATACAGTATCTGGTGAGCCATTTTGAGTTGGTTGAAATGGAGTTGGCTGGAAAACTCTAACCACCCTAGTTGCTTCAAGTTAGTGCAGTGGTGCGTTCTAAAGGTGGAATTTGTGGCAAATTTAGCTATGTGATTGTAACAAGAAGCAAGTTTGTTAAGGGTTGTCTTGTTTAGGTTTGTAAAGAGGGGGGAGGCATAGAAAAGAGTTGATAGTAGGTGTGTGCTGGCAATTGTAATTTTAGCGTGAGGAGTGAGAAAGTGTTTTACTTTATAGAGAGAGCCAAGCTTTTTATTCACGGTTTTGATGGTAAGATTGAAATGGGTGTCAAATTTAAGGGAGTTATCAATGGTAACACCTAATAGCTTTGTGTGAGCTTCTGGTGATATAGTGATTCCATTGGAGGATGTAATAGAGACGGTGGGGGGAAGAGTCTTATTAGTGGGTGAGAAAGTAAGTAGTTTTGTTTTGTTGGGGTTGAGAACTAGTTGTCGACTTGAGAACCATTTTTCTATTAGGTTGAAGGTGTCTTGGGTTGAAGCAGTGAGGTCTGCCAGGTTGGAGGCAGTGCTGATGATAGTCGAATCATCTGCATATTGAATGCATGTGGCATGGGGGTGATTGTGGGCAGGTCATTAACAAAGATGGTGAAGAGAAGAGGGCCAAGAATAGATCCTTGGGGAACTCCAAGTGTAACAGGTAGGCATGTAGATAATTTGTCCTGCCATAGAACAGCCTGTTGCCTATTGGACAGGTAGGATTGGAACCATTTCAGCGTGGAATTGCTGAGTGATAGTTTTTTTAATGTATGGAGGAGTTGAATGTGGTTCACCATATCAAAGGCCTTGGAGAGGTCTAAGAAAAGAGCAGATTATAGTTTATTATTGTTTCTGAAGTTATTGATGGTATTAGAAAAGGATAGTAGGGCTGATGTGGTACTGTGATTTGGCCTGAAGCCATGTTGGTAGCACCTATGTGGTAGTCCATGGGTAATTAGTTATATCCAAAGGGGATGACTATGCACTTTTAGGCGTTCAGCTTGATGCCATGATATTAACTCCAGGTATCCGTCTCAGTACGACCCTTCCATAGGGTGTCTGTAACAGCTGGGGAAAAATTATGTCCCCTAGTTTGCAGTCATCTGCAAACCTTTTCAGCCAAAGTCCTCCTGTGCTTGTCTGTACATAAGAGAAGTATATACCGAACATGAGGGGTCCTAGGACTGAGCCCTGGAAGACGGCAGTTGTAAATGGTATACAGTCAGACCTAGGGTATGCAACTCCCACTGTGTGGGTTCTGTCCATGAGCCACTTTGCAAAACATCACATGACATAGGGATTAATGTTCAGGTGGATGGGTATGTTGATAATACCAGAAGGAGGAATGGTGTTGAAAGCCTATGAGAGATCCAGGTAGGCTGTGTGGACCTCCTTACCCTCATCTAATGCCTTGGTAACTGTCTCTAAAAAGTCCACCAGGTTTAGGAGGCATGGTCCAGCCTTAACAATGCCAAACAGGGAGGGTGAAAGGTTGGGAGGTACCCAGTGTCTCTGTGACAGTGATCCATGATGTGCACCATAGCCTTGCAGACCAGGCTAGTCAGGCCTATAGGGAAATAGGTCCTGTGGTCCATTGTGGTGCCACCTTCATGGAGTGGGATAACTGTTGCTGTGTGCCATTGAGGGGGCACTATGCCCGATGTGAGGCTATTATTGAACATGGTGCATAGGTGAGGAGACAGTACGAACCAAAGTGCATGTAAAACGCAGCCTGGGATGTTGTCCAGTCCAATGGATGCTGTGATATTGCCTTTAGAGTGTGCAGCTTTGAGAGGGATCTGTCAGGATGTTGCCAATATCAATTGTTTCTGTAATGTTCATGCCTTTGTGCTGTAACTCAGAGCAGATCTGGTTCTTGACATTGAGATATGTGACATAGCTATAGAATGCTTTGTGGTTGTTGTTGGTATTAGTTGCATTATAATTTTCATATCTAGCTTTGGAGGATCTTATAAGGGATCTCACCTTCTTAGTGAGGCTGGCCAGGGATCTCCTCCACACATGGTATTGTACTCTTGTTTGCAACAGTGTCTTCCTCCTGTAGTACAATAGGTTTATGGCAGGGGACCACCAGATTGGTTTAGTTAATTATGAGTATAGCGTCCTGGTTCTGTTTGGGATAGCACAAGCCATGAAATCCTGTAAGCGCTTATAGAGTGCATTTGTGTAGGATTCAGCAGTTGAAACAGTACTGTCCATCTGTAGGGGTGTCATGACGTCCTCCACGCCTGTCTTAAGAAGCATGTAATTGGCCTTGTAGACATATTATACTGTTGTTCCCCTAATGGGGATGTGGATATCAATGGTGTTAAGCACATGGTCTGATCGGACCAACAAGGAGTTGGCTTCACATGTGGAGCACCAGTCACTCATGTTGGTAATGACTAGTTCTAGGATATTGTTGCCCCTGGTGGGTGTGTGGATATGTTGAGTCAGGGCACTGGTGTTTATGAATTCCAGAAACCATTGAGCTAATGTGTTGGTACATAAGTAGTTTTCCCAGTTAATGGTGGGGTAGATTCAGTGAGACTTATGTGATGAGTGTGGTGTTTTGCAACTGTGTACCTTCTCCACATGACAGTCAGTGTCAGGCTTGGTTGGAGAGACCTTTACCTCCATTTGGCTAGATGAGTGCATCTCTCACAGGTTGTAGTGTTGGGTGGTAGGTGGAGAGGCTTGTCTGTGTACATGAGGCAATGTGTACATTGCCTCAAGATGTCCAGATTCATCAGATAGACAGGTGAGAACACTGGCAGTTGACTCTTGGACATGCCAGAATATAGAACTACATTCACCTAGATAAGTGAGGAAAGTGAGTACAAGAGCTACATTACTCCATGCAAGTGAGAAAAGTATGTACAAAACCTGTTCACCCTTACCTGTATGTGATGTGGAAGATTGCGTTCTATAGTAATCATTAGCTTACGCATAGTTTACAAGTCCTGAACAAGTGCTTAGCATGAATAAGCAATCCAGATAGGGTTTTGGATAATATAAACACATGGCCCCCTCCCCCAACAGGTACACAAGCATATATCCATGTACACCACAGGGCCCCTGTACCCACAACTATGGAGGTACAAGCTGCACTCAGTCTGCATGGGACCTGCCCACATCACAGGTTGTATCATACACATATGGCAAAACAAAATGCTCTCCACATACACATCATGTAAAACATAGCTCCATGTCAGGTTGTGTACACACTGAATGGTGCACACCAACAGGTATCACAACCCACAAAGGGGGAGACACCACTGATAATGGGAAGTACTGCACTACTACCCCTGCTGAGTCTGGTCTGGAAGGCCATGAACCTTGATCACTTAAGTGATGTCAGCAGTACAGATGTAGATGACAGTATGGTTGATGTCACACTGCATATCATAACCTTGCCAGGTCATAGGACATCATCACCCATACTGTGTGCCGCCAACACTCGGTATACTAGATGTACATTCCTATATCACAGGAGTGTTTTGCAACAGGACTGCTGGCAGAACCAATACTACAGAAGGTGTCTGAATAATATGTGATTATCACACCAGTGGCAGCTACAGTATGTCAGGGTTAATGAATTCTATTCCCCCTCATTGTAGTTCATACCTCACAGACAAACAGAAGGCATCTGCCTATTGAAGTATGCGAATGACTATGACCTAGGAGCAATAGCTGACTCGCATTGTCACCCCTATGTTAATAACCCTGGACCCATGAACTACCAAGTAGACAGCAGTCAACATAATGGACACTTGTGTGTGAGGGATGCATCTGGGCAGTTGACTTTCCTGTGATAGCTACATCACCACACCTGTCAGGGAGTCATATGTGGCAACCCTAATAATGACAGGGTGCCATTCATGAATATAGAGATCATTGTCCAGCCATACAGAACACTCAAGTGACTCTTATCATATCAC
Source organism: Protopterus annectens (assembly GCF_019279795.1). Taxonomy (NCBI): domain Eukaryota; kingdom Metazoa; phylum Chordata; order Ceratodontiformes; family Protopteridae; genus Protopterus; species Protopterus annectens. Next base: position 154,924,000 of record NC_056731.1, read on the forward strand.
ATATTTCCTTTAAGAGGTATTGGCCATGTGCAGATGGCCTACACCAGCCTTACCATTCCCCATCTCCACTATGTAGCATTATGCATACCCTGAATAAATCCATGTCCAACCCAGTGATGTCAGACATGCTACACATACTCATCCTGATCTAGAACACATACTTCATGGACATCCACCTACCACATGCTGGACAGATCCTTGTCCCATACACTTGATATAGTCCTGCCATACTATGCATTCCTGTCCGTCAAAGCTGCACATCACTCCCCTCTCAGACATGGTGTGATGACTGCATGGTAATGCATGGTATATGTATCATTGACCCTGTGGATCAGTAATGTGGCACTGCTCCACCTGGCCCTACAGACGTGCCCGTCGGCTACTGCCAGGTAACCTTTCATCCTAGATGCATACATGGCCCATGGCATATAGCCCACTAGTTGACTTTGACTGTACATGCTATAGTTGATATCCATCCCTGCAAATACCATCTGGCTAGCCAGTGTCCCATGTGTATCACATGTGCAACACAGGTGATACATGGCAGGATGTTGAATTGCTGTACAGTGTCGTTTATATGTATATGGCAGAATACATACATGTAAAACCTTATGTGAGCATGTCTGCAGGGTCACAGGTCATGTTTGTTAAGGCAGTGTAAGTCCTTATATGTGATATATACACTGCATCAAGGTCGACTGCATTAATGTGGACACATCCAGCCATGTGCTGATAGGTATGAACACCAATACAGGCAAACAGATATGCCCACATCAAGACAGCAAACGCATGGAGTATGAGCAATGTAATCAGGTGACACACACACATATATGGTGATAATATCCACTCAACATTGAGTGTCACATGTGTGTGACACAAACACATCAGTGTTATGTAGGTTTGCAAATACAACTATTTAAACTGAATTAATGCGATACACATGTATGTTCAGCTGTAGCTCTGTATGTCTCTGAGGTACTGTGACCTGTCACCATCATTATGTCTTTCAGGTATGCTGCGTGCAAGGCTTCCCCCTTTTACATGCTTGGAGGATGAGGCCCTCATCCCATACCTACTCAACAATGATGACATCATGTTCAGCCATGTGCCACAGGAAGCAGAGCAGCGGGATGCCCTGTGGATGGAACTTCGCAGGAGGGTTAATGATGTGGGTGGCCACAACCGCACATACCAGCAGGTGCGCAGACACTGTACAGACCTCATTAGATGGGTGAAAATGCATGCAAATGCAATCGCCAGGGAACAAGGTGCAACAGGTGGTGGATCACCAACCCAGCCCCCACTCACATGTACTGAGGAGCTACTGGCCAACCTGGGGACACCTGCAGAACCACATCCACAAGCCTTAGCCGATATTGTGGAGGTGGGTGTCTCTCAACCACTGAGCCTGGAGTTGCCTGGTAAGTCAGTACTGTACCTATAACAACAATATTCCATATAGCTGCATGTGTCACTGTACAATATGTAATGTAACATCATATGCAAGGCATGTATACACACATGCCGCATACTATAGTATGCTACTCTGTGTATGCACACATGTGCATACACCATAGTATAGTCTAATGTACTAGTGCATGTGTTATGCACATTGCTCCCTGTAGCCTTTATACAGGGGTGGATTATGCTCTTACTGCTGTGTTACTCCTATTTAGGTACCTCTGGCATTCCGCTGTGACAGCAGCCTGTTGCAGGTGAGAGTGTTATTATTTATCAGGAACTGTAATGCACAAATCTACCTGCCATGTGGCCATTCACAACATGTACACATAATGTATGGTCCTGTCACAATATACAGGTCGGACCTGCAATGCATCACAATGACTATCCATGTGCAACACTTGCAAACTATGTGAATCATCTCACCGACAGGAATCCTCACAAACTTTATTGCCAGATGTGTTGACAGCTGTGCATACAATGGTGGAAGTGCTGTTCACTTTAGGAACATGCAACAGATCTGATCTACACATGTGGTGAATACAAACAGTACCACAGAGTGGGCTGGAGTATGGCCAGCACAAAGGTTTCACCGGTGTGGATCATAGCCCTGCTATGAATGTCACACAAAGTGATGTGCTATCTTGACATGTCCATGACATCTATTGGCCTGGCTGCTACACTGCCTACCTAACCTGAAAACATATCCCACATACTACCCTTTATCTGCATAACCCTGTTGTCAGTGGATCACATATGTCACATAGAACAACACAGACATGTGAAATAGATGCCCATCACAATAATTTGGACAACACATGTACACACATGGCAATGGAGGATGGCCAGAGATATGGAGCAACACACACAGTAGACGTGTTGTGCTTGTGTGTACACCCTGTCATACAATGGCTACACATGGTTCGGCCATGGCTTTTGTGTAATGGTCATAATGTAGATGTGGAATACTAGACATCCTACAGGCCTGTGCACATCTTGTGTAGGCATAACATCAATCCACCACATAAGATGTGTTGAACATGTTGAGGGTGTTGCAACATGACAGCAGTCACCTGTACAGTATCCACATCAGGCCACAGATGCAGTACATTCCCGTTGCTGGTGATGGACATAAATGCCATACTAGCTCCTCGTGTGTGTGTGTGTCTGTGTGTGTGTGTGTGTGTGTGTGTGTGTGTGTGTGTGTGTGTGTGTGTGTGGTACACAGATGTCATGTGGGACATGATGTGCCGTGTTCACCATGTCTGCCCATAGTTTCCAGGCTACAGCAATATGGTTGCAGATGTGCAGGGGTGTCATCCATATACCCATCAGTGTCCTGTGTCACAACTTCCACATCATGGTTTAGTGTGTATACACCTCAGTGACGTGGGTCACATTCCACAGTATACGTGTATTGTATCTGAACACAGTCATGGCTATAACTCTGTAACTCACACTGTATAGCACTAGAGACACCTCATGATTCCATGCAATGGCCATGCACATCAGCTAAATTTGCAGTATATCTGTAGGGTGGACAGACAACACTGAATTGGTACACCATTGCCCCACTGTATATTTGACAGGACACCATTATGTTAAACATGTATGCATGTCATTGCACACGTCAGCAGATCACATGTCATACTACATGTGATTATCAAGGTCATATGCAACACATCAGGCTGGTGTACTGTTAACCTGTACTGGTCCACATGGTGTAACACAGGGATGTATGCTAACCACTACTATGATTGTGTAATTTGCATGCCGTCTGCTATGACACATGCATGCTGTTGTGTGCAACCTAGGGATGTATGATAACTAACACTATTATTGTCTGCGCTGCATGCTGTCTGCCGTATCACATGCATGTTGCATGCCTTCAGTCATATCACATGCGTGTGTGTGTCTATTGTATAGATTGTAATGTACAGTTCTTGTCTGCCCTCACAGGTGATGTAGGTGCATTGCCCTCCTGCGGTACATCAGATGTTAGCGTCCTCACAGGCTATAGCAGTGATGATGAACGTATGATTGGGACACAGGCAGAGTTGTCAGGGGCTGAAACTGTGCTATTGGTTGCCATTCCATCTATATCCACCTCATCCCCGCACACAGATCCCATACCTGCACATACCCCATCACCAGTGGCCATAGAGGAAGGGCACTTGGTGTGTGGTAGCTTGGAACAGGAAAGTGTGGCAGCTATGGAAGGTGTGCCTGCACACCATGGTGTCAGCCAAACTACTGGTGGTGCCCCACACAGGCACGTTGCCAGTGCTGCTCATAGGAGGACCTCTGGCCAACATGCTCCTGCACGACAGAGCACAGCAGCTGGTGTCACCAGATGCATGTTCCAGGCTGTAATGGAGGTACAGGCATGTGCTGAATGGTGCAACAGAAAAGATCAGAGGCTACAGAGGGCTGCTGTCCATTCTTTAAACAACAGCATCCAGGCAATGGTAAATGCTAAACAGCAGATTGCTGATGCTTTGGATAGACGGTTGGGTGACATGGTTGGAGTCCTTGACCATGGCAAGACAATCCACGAGCATGAGCTGTCTGTGTTGGAACATCTGGTAGGAGTGAGGCATCGGGCACATGGACATAGGCCTGCTACATCACCTGTGTCAGGTCTACGTGTACGAGCTACCTCACATGCCCACTCCCATTGTGGCGGTAGCAGCAGCAGTGCTTCTGGTGCTGTGCTGTCCACACCATAACACAGCAGACCACGTGCATGTGTCCTGGGATGGTCCCAACAGGGACACGGTTCCAGTGGACTAGTGACATCAGACAGTACCCATTTTGCACCTCTGTCTGGTAGTGCCCGTGCAACCCCTAGCAGGCACAGGTCACATGTCCGTGGCCAGACACCGTGAACTGTAAAACCTCGCCTGTACAGTCTGCAGCTGTCAATAATACCCCTGTGGAGGCCAGACACATGGGAGAACTGTGTGCAGATATACACACACACTCTGGACATATATGTAGGACACCGCAACACACACATGCATAACATCCACACACGCCCAATTAGATCAAAGGCCCAAACCCACACACATGATGTCATCCAATGGTGCAGCCTAGGCCTCTGGCAAACATTAACACCCTGTGCATATGATGATGCCTGTGCCGCATCCCTGGCATCCACACCATCAGTGCAGGGACATGCTCATATGGTCTGATGCACAGGATGAACAGACTAGGATGATATGTGTAGTTTACAAATGTTGAGGACTGTTGACAGTCAGCAGATATACCATGTAGTACAGGTGTGCAATACTGTTAACAGTATGTGTCTTGTGTAACAACAGTGCAGCTTAGGCCTCCGGCAAACATTAACAGCCTGTGCATATGATGATGCCTGTGCCGCATCCCTGACATCCACACCATCAGTGCAGGGACATGCTCATATGGTCTGATGCACAAGGTGAACAGATTAGGATGATATATATAGTTTACAAATGTTGAGGACTGTTGACAGTCAGCAGATATATCATGTAGTACAGGTGTACAATACGGTTAACAGTATGAGTCTTGTGTAACAGCAGTGCAGCCTAGGCCTCTTGCAAACATTAACACCCTGTGCATATGATGATGCTTGTGCCACATCCCTGACATCCACACTATCGGTGCGGGGACATGCTCATATCGTCTGATGTACAGGGTGAACAGACTAGGATGATACATGTAGTTTACAAATGTTGAGGACCATTGACAGGCAACAGATATACTATGTAGTACAGGTGTACAATACTGTTAACAGTATGTGTCTTGTGTAACAACAGTGCAGCCTAGGCCTCTGGCAAACAACACCCTGTGCATATGACAATGCCTATGCCGAATCCCTGACATCCACACCATCAGTGCAGGGACATGCTCATATGGTCTGATGCACAGATTGAACAGACAAGGATATGTGTAGTTTACAAATGTTGAGGACTGTTGACAGGCAGCAGATATACCATGTAGTACAGGTGTACAATACTGTTACCAGTATGTGTCTTGTGTAACAACAGTAAATGCATGTTGGTCATGATGTTCTGCTGTCCTTCTTCAGGTTTAATTGCATGTGCCAGTGGATATCAGTGTTTGCAGTTAAGTGTCCCATATGTCAATGTGGACTACTTACACGTATGTATGAATATACCAGCATGCACCGTGTAGCTGCCACATACCAGTGAGAATGTCCCACATTACAAACGCATCTACCGTTCCAAGAGCATGATAGCTATGTATTAAGCTACTGTGACCAAAGACGTGACATCCATAAAGGGTGACATCACAGGTACAGTTACATGGAGTGATGAGGTAAGATTGTGGTCTAGCTGATTACAAGGGTAGAGGCCAGTGGGAAGTGTGATGCCTCAATTGGAATCAGTAATACACATTCCCATGACAGGATGCCAACACACAACTACACCCACACATTCAGGTATTGACACACATGTATTCAGTGATACTGTAACACACACACACACACACACACACACACACACACACACACACACACACACACACACACACACACACACTCATGGCTTCACTGACATAGTAACACACATTCGCACACAGTTGCTACTGGTGGGATGAGGACCCCTGCCTATGTGCAAATCATCATTACAGTACTGTGCACCTACATGATGCGCCACAGAGAATACACATGTACAGGTAGTCAGTATGGCCTAAGATTGGGGACATCAACACGGATAGTTGAATGCATCGCCTGGATGGTGGGAGGGGTCTTATCAGTTCAGTATGGTAACATACATCCTCACCCCAGGAACCAGTCAGCCCTACATGCACACACTGTGGCATTCAGTAATTAATACACCTATGTCATGCACATACAGATACCTCACATATGTGAGATACACGCCCCTGCCTATGTCCTGCTTTCTACATTGCAGTCTGTACAGATGTGTACACTAGTGTACAGGAGAGTGAGTAACAACTGAGATGTATTCCCCACAATAAGTGACATATATGGACACACATGCAACCACACATGCCAGTACTGTGAATTTCAGCCCTGCCTAGCTCATGTTATGTATGTCAGATGTACAGCAGTACTGCACGTGTTACAAACTGTACTGACACTTCTTGTGCCAACAGTGCTGATATAAGAACTAGGGATGTTATATCTATTAACAGGTGTCAAGTGATTTACCTTTGTTGCCACCCTGACCGCTGTCTAAGTTGTGTGTTATGTCCTTCAGTTAATGAAACCATTGCTTACCAGTTACACAGGGTATTGTAGGACTGCGTGTGACACACCTGTGAGCTGTCCACAGCAAACCATCTGCAAAGATGTCCCGCCACTCATCTGTGATGCCTTTCATGGGGGGACTGGTCAGTACATGTGAGTGGCTTTTATGCATGTGGGTACACCACCTGGAGCGGTCCGTACCTGTGATATGGACCACATGTCTGGTTCTGAGGTATATGGTGGTAGTGCTAAGTTCTGAGGTATATGGTGGTAGTGCTATTGTGCACTACAGAGACATCAGCCAGGTGTTCCTCACTGCACAGATGTCAGTACTCCCCATTGTTGGATCTACAGTGGCCAGCTGTGAATATAGACGCTACACATCTAGCACTGGTTAGCATAAGGAAACAATGCAGTTGCCCTGTAGGTGTATGGGAGTTAACCTGTGTTTAGGATATTTGCCTTGGAATGGCACTGTGTGGGCAGATGTGACTTGGGTAATATCCACACTCCCTTGTATCATGGATGCATGTGATATGTGACAAAGGCCTGCCTACTGTCAGCCATGTCATCCCAGAATGACAGCTGATGTTTAAAAGACCGGTGTCAAATATATGTGGAGCAGCATTCCCCCTAACAATGACAACTACTAACACCAGTGCCCATTACAATGTGTTCTTTACGTCTACCTGTAATAGCATGGCCAATGTGGCCCTCCGTGTTTAGCATCAGAGTGCATCCCAGTCAGCCCTATGCTACTAGGAGTAAGAGCATACCCAGTATATCCTTGTGTAGATGGACACATAATAGTGCATTCTGACCAGCCCTGTGCTACTAAGGGTGTGAGCATGCCCCCTGTGCTACTAAGTGTATGAGCATGCCCAGTATATCCTTGTGTAGATGGACATATAGTGCATTCCGAACAGCCCTGTGCTACTAAGTGTGCATGTCCAGTGACACCTTGTGTTGGTTATGTGCCTCTGTGGATGGGCATGGCCATTGTAACCCTGTATAGTGGTAGTAGTCGTCCATTCCACAGATGGGCATACTCCAGGTCAGGATGGATTCATACTTTAAACAAACAGGTTCACAGGTATGTACATCTTAACTGCCAGCATCCCTGTTGATGTCTGCATTCCCAGACAGTCATAATGACAGCCTTGACATGTGTAGTCTGTGTGGCGTGATTCATATATATGTAGTATTGTAATAGTAATCTGTAAACAGGCAGGTGTTCCGTACCCGACACTGGCGTGTGTGTGTGTATGTCTGTCCCCATTTGCCAGTGTACTCTAAATTGCTTTTAGACTGCCCACACTCCATACATTTCTTATACCCACTGTTAGCATGGCCGATGATGTCACCCATCTACAAATACACCTCTGGGAGGGCTGTGTCCCAGTAATTTCAGTAGCGCATTCTGTAACTGCGTAGTGCTGTAGTGTAATAAAGTAGTTAGGTCGGTGTTCTAGTCTCACACTTGCCATGTGTGTCTCCCCGTTTGCCTGAGGACTGAGTAATACCTTTATACTGCTCACACTCCATACATTTCTTATACCCACTGTTAGCAAGGCTGATGATGTCATCCATCTACAAATACACCTCTGGGAGTGCTGTGTCCCAGTAATCTCGGTAGTGCATTCTGTAACTGCATAATGCTTAAGTGTAATAAAGTAGTTAGGTTGGTGTTCTAGTCCCACACTTGCCATGTGTGTGTGTGTGTGTGTGTGTGTGTGTGTGTGTGTGTGTGTGTGTGTGTGTGTCTCCCCGTTTGCCTGAGGACTGAGTAATACCTTTATACTGCTCACACTCCATACATTTCTTATACACACTGTTAGCAAGGCTGATAATGTCACCCATCTACAAATACACCTCTGGGACTGCTGTGTCCCAGTAATCTTGGTAGCGTGTTCTGTAACTGCGTAATGCTGTAGTGTAATAAAGTAGTTAGGTCGGTGTTCTAGTCCCACACTTGCCATGTGTGTGTATGTGTGTCTATATCCCCATTTGCCTGAGGAATGAGTAATGCTTTTATACTGCTCACACTCCATATATTTCTTATACCCACCGGAAGCAAGGCCGATGATGTCACCCATCTACAAATACACCGCTGGGAGTGCTGTGTGCCAGTAATCTCGGTAGCGTGTTCTGTAACTGCGTAATGCTGTAGTGTAGTAAAGTAGTTAGGTCGGTGTTCTAATCCCAGACAAACCAAGTGTGTGTGTGTGTGTGTGTGTGTGTGTGTGTGTGTGTGTGTGTGTGTGTCTGCCTGCATGAGACAAGTACAGTGCTTTGTAGTATTCACTGTAGTGCGTGCCCTAAACGCGTGTTGCTGCAGTGTGATATGTTAGGGGTTTGTATACAGGTCATGGCAAGTGTGTGTTTGTCTGTCAGAACCTGTTTTGAGGTGGCCATGATTGCCTTACCATTAGACATGTTTGGGAGCAGATTTTGTAGTTTTCCTATATAGTATCCGTCTTATGACACATTGGCCACCTCAAGAGGAGTACAGCTGTCAGTCAGCCATGGCACTGTGTTGGCAAGCCATACCCATACATCTGGAAAAAGGGCTGGTGAACTAATTATGCAGCCCTACTAGTACCCGGTATATGTCCCACACCCATGTGCCATACGCATACAACCTTGCCTAGGATATCCCATTATGTTGCTAGTAACATGCACATTGAGGACAGATAGTAGGCATGGTGTGACCGCAGTGGCCTGCAGAGGACATGGCACCCTGAACAGTGGTACAATAGGCACACTGTGCCTTCACTATGTTCCACACTGAATGGCTGCAACATATATGGTGCCATCATATGTGATCCACTAAGGCCAGACAATGCTGTACACATGTGTCCTGTATGGACCCATGCCACTGACACTATGGAATACCTGTCCATTCTATCCATGCAGGTGCAGGGCCGACCTGCTCACTATAAGCAGGTTTTGCCACACCAGGCCAGTATTGGCATATCGGGGTATAACAGGCTGTGTACACTACATGTGTCTGCCAAACCAGGTACATCTGTACATGTCACTGTGCAGTATTGAGGGACATGCACATCCCAGGCAATGTCCATGTGAAGGACTATCAAACACAGACATGGCATGCATTGCAAAGCTATGGCCCTACACATTGGTAACCAGGGTGTCAGGCCAGATATTGCAGTACCCATCTGTGTAGGACACTGCAGACACTACACCCCTGCACTGCACACCATTGTCGGGTGGACCAAATTCAAGGATTACCCCTCACCCAGCCTTGTACAGCCATCTTGCACAGCCAAACACTACACACCCATGGAGCAATGCATACCTGCATGACAGTACTGGCACCCTGTGTCTGCATGTGGGTTGTGATGCTCCCAACCACAGTCACTCCCAGTATAAACCTCGTTGGCATACCAACAGTTGTCAATCACTTTCAGATTGCCTAGCCCATAGAACCTCCAGATACCCCCTGTGGTGCATGTGGTCCTGTGCATTACTGCAGTATGGCAAACTAAGTAGTTACATTGTGTATTTGCCACCCTGGCAAAGGTGTCAATGCATGTCCATTAGAGTGTGGTTGTGGTGACAGTGGCATCCGTTCATGTGGACTGACATATATGCCACATCTAATGCATGTCTACTATATCTGTTGCAGATGGCACTCACTCACCTACACACATGTTCTTACAGCACTGCAACATGCTGCCTCTATGGCACATGTTGTAACTTCATGCACATGAAATAGTAATGAGTAGTCAGGGGTTTGCCCCTGTACTATTCAGTGAGTGGCAGCTTATGGTTAAGTCTCCAAGCCCTTCCCTGGTGTACATTGCCTGTCCTGCACACACACTCTCTGGTGGATGTGAAGGTGTACACCTGCACAGCAGCAGCATGTGTATTGTAACAGATGGAAATGGTCAGGTGATGCCCTCTGCACCTATTGCAGTCCTCCTCTAGCTGATTGCATGTGGTACAGCTGTGACCAGCCCTGTGCTACTAAGTGTGTGAGCATGCCCCCTGTGCTACTAAGTGTATGAGCATGCCCAGTATATCCTTGTGTAGGTGGACATATAGTGCATTCCGAACAGCTCTGTGCTACTAAATGTGCGAGCATGCCCAGTGACACCTTGTGTTGGTTATGTGTCTCTGTGTATGGGCATGGCCATTGTAATCCTGTATAGTGGTAGTAGTCATCAATTCCACAGATGGGCATACTCCAGGTCAGGATGAATTCATACTTTAAACACACCAGTTCACAGGTATGTACACCTTAACTGCCAGCATCCCTGTTGATGTCTGCATTCCCAGATGGTCATAATGGCAGCCTTGACATGTGTAGTGTGTGTGGCGCGATTCGTATATATGTAGTATTGTAATAGTAATCTGTAAATAGGCAGATGTTCCGTACCCGACACTGGCGTTTGTGTGTATGTCTGTCACCATTTGCTGGTGGACTCTAAATTGCTTTTAGACTGCCCACACTCCATACAGTTCTTATACCCACTGTTAGCAAGGCCGGTGATGTCCCATAGCCATCCTCATGATAAACACAGTACACTATCTAGGGAAACATGTTATTATCTGACCATGACAGTCGCTGTGAGTGGTACCTGGATGTGGTGCTCTGACACGGCATCGTAGATGATATATGGATGTACCTCAATCATTTTCAGCAGTAGGAAATAGCCTAATGACAGGAGGATGATGTGCCACACAACTACAGCATGTAAGTGTAGCTATGCTGCATTGAGACTACTGCCTGTTTAACATGTGTGTGGTAATGGCTATTCTGCATGTTAAAATACAGACATGACAGTACTCTGTTCATGAGGGAACCCCATCTGTAGGGCCATCTGTGAACAGGTCAGTGTGTACAACTATTTGTTTCCTGTGTTACACACTGAACACACTTCTGTACACAGCAGAAGCATGGTGTGGGGATTGCAGACAGTAAATGATGATAGGGATGTGTTACTGCCATCGTATCCCTGACTGGATATGTGTCACATGAGACAGTGGTATGACTGACTCTGTCTGGGATTCCCAGTGACAAGCCAATGATGGGCAACTGTTCATAGCTGGGGTCACACATCTACTACACATTGTACAGTTGCCATGTGGTATATATGCATGTGTTGTGCTCCCTCTGCAAATGTATACCATCTGTTGTGTTGGGTTGCTGGTGATATCTATGCATACTGTCGTAGGTAATTCTGTATGCTGTTGTCTATCAGTAAGCCATATGTGAGTTTAAAACACAACACCATAGGCCAAATGGGTTGGTAGGTCTCGGCAGATCCTCCTGTCCCACTTCAGCTGACCATGGCACCAGGCACTAGCACATCTGGGGCCCAGCCATTAACATCAACCTCTGTTGGCTCTGCACCACCTTCTGGTGGTACCACCACTGAGGGTGGAGCATGTCCCCCTTGGGAACGGGACCTGACAGGTACATATCTGTTGTGCGGTCCCAGACATGTTGCGTAGGTGGCTCCATAAGGGGTTATGAAGCCAGATATGCCAGTTCAAGGGGGGAGTGTCACATTTACAGGGTGATGCTTCCCCTCCTGGACAGCCCCCAGCACTGCCTCCTGTGCAGCTGTGTAGGTGCAGTGGCAGTTGCCCATGGCTGGAGACCTCTGTCCCACTGTTCCCATGGGCTTTTGAATACCGAAGACCCATCTCCATCCAGGGTGTATCCCCCCACCACGTGTCATATACCAACCCTGTATGCTGTAATTTCTGTGCTCCTACCTATCCTCCATGGCCATACCTACACTCCTTCCCCAACATCTGACCCTCACCTACAGACACATAAGGCCATTCAGCTCTTAGGACACCATCTGCCCTATACATAGCTGTCCATTACACACATGTGCCCACTGGACACATGAAACCCTTGTAGTATGTATCATAACATACTACTGTTATCCTCGCCACTGTCCCTCAGGCGCACTGTCCTGGTATGCACATCACTCCTACATGGTTCAGGTACACGTGAGGAGGACGACCCCATTGTACACAAAACACTACCAGTCCCTCTACTGTTACCCCATTTATCTTTATCATGATGATGATGTTGCACACAGCACATTGCAGGAGTACTGTTCACACATAATGAGTGGGCAGGTATTGTTGTATTAATGTACATTACATGCAAAGAGTGATGTATACGGCCAATGTACAACTATTGTCTGTCTGAGGGAGTCTTGTGATCACATAGAGCAACACCACTACATAATACAGGCGTCGCTAGTGTTTCCCATTTCATTCAATTGTAATGCTTTGTTGCCACATGGCATGCCCCTGATACATCTCTATATATGTATGTACCTATATGCTGGACATAAACACTCATAGGTACATCTACATGATGGAATACATTCCTATACTGTTGAATGACTGTGCTGTATGATATCCTCTGGTTACAGCTTCTTATGCTCGATTAGCCTCTACATTGCTTAACCAATGCAATACTTGCATACTGGTAGCCAAACACGCTTACACCCACTTGATCCCACACTTGCTAATGCACCGGCATTGGTGCTTGCATCTGTCACTCACATCCATGGGTGTGAGCAAGGACCACAATATTACCTTGTGATGCCTATTACATCGCACTACATAACTCCAGTATTGGGACTGGCCACCCATTAGGTGACAGCATCACGTTCGACTGCACGGAATCAGCGGCCTGTGCAGTGACACAATCATATTTGTGTGTACCTCATAAAATGTGCTTCCACCTTGTGATGCCTATTACATCGGAATACAGGAATACAGTATCAGAAATGGCTGCCTATTAGGCGATGGCATGGCTTTCGTCTGTGTGGAATCAGTGGCCTGTCCGGAGAATCATTCATATTCGTGTGTTCCTCTTAAGCATACCTTGTGATGCCTATCACATTGGACTACATGATTACAGTCATAGCCGGCCTTAGGCATAGGCCAACTAAGCGGCCGCCTAGGGCACCGCTTTAGTGGGTGCACTTTACTAGTATTTATTTGGTGTAGGTAGACCAGGATGGGGGTACTGGGTAGTTTGGTGGGGGGTGCTGTTGTGCCCTCTGCCTAGGGCACCAGTTCACCTATGGCCACTCCTGACTACAGTATCGGGAATGGCTGCCCATTAGGCGACCACATGGCATTCGACTGTACGGAATCAGTGGCCTGTCCGGTGAATCATTCATAATTGTGTGTTCCTCTTACAATATGCACCCACCTTGTAATGCCTAGCGACCACATGGCATTTGACTGTACGGAATCAGCGGCCTGTCCAGTGAATTAATCATATTTGTGTGTTCCGCATACACTCTGCTCCCGTCTGGCTGATACATGGGAACCAAGACCCTGCATTACAAATGAGTAGTTTGGTTGTGGTAGCCACATCCGTCGGACGGGTCATGCTCCCGCATATCTATTATAGGTTTGCCACCTTCTGAATTGGCCAAGATAGGACTAAGGACCTGTATGTAGAGACATCAGACTTTGCAGGGCAACACACCCACAGCCAGTAGAAAGGGGTGTACTTCACTGTTTCACCTAAATAAAAGGTTACTCTTGTAGCATTATAGTTGCTTATACTGTTACCTATAACATTTAGGTGTTTCAGAGGAACATAATTGTTTTATGCTACTACTACAGACAATATAGGTAGTCTTTGCCCTAAATCACAGGACATTTGCCTTAATTACAGTTATTATGCTGGACAAAACTGACCACAGGGGAGTGTCCCTCGCAAAGGTGGACAGGTGGTAACCCCAAACCTATTATTCTATCAATCTTCTAAGGTAGTCGGCAGAACATGCGCTTTCTCTTACTATCAGACCTCCCGTAAGAATGGAGAAGAATAAACACTGAATCAGGGACACTGCATAACAACCTCAAGGACACATTTAGAAGGTTGGTGCTATTAACCTGACACATTGACGGACACAGAGCACATATGTATTCATACACATTGTCTGAGGTGCATGCAGTTTATGACTTTTACATGTTGTCATTATTCATTATGTGTATTCCGCTACCTTTCCTCCTAATATCACTAGTTCTAGGATGGTTTAGTCAAGACTGTGTTACGATTCTGATTTGTAATCACGGACATCCCTGGTAATTGGGGACAGTTCAATGATATGGTCCCTATGTATTCCCACAGTGGTTTACGGACTGTCCAGTAGATGTGTTCTTACAGTTTGGGAGCTATGGGCATCTGCTATACCTACATCGGAATATTACTTACCCCCATGGGGCAGTCCTAATACGTGTCTGCCAGCCAACACCTGCACGCCTAGCCCCATAATCGCATACCCATAATTCCCCTACCTGCCATTACTCTATAGCACTCATCCTTACTGTGGGTGCAGGTGGATGCAGGTGGGATATGAACACACCCCTACACACTGCCCACTCTCCCAGTGTCGGGACACATGTAGTACATTGTGTCAACCCATGTGTTATCAGGCTTGCACAACCTACTGTTCCATGTACAGCTACATCCTGGTTGTAATGGTGTTCCCCCATTGGTTGAAGGTACCAAATTTTTGGTGTCCCACAAGGGACGTCGTTGTCCATGTTTAAAGTGTAGACCTTGTAGATTTCTCCCACTGGTAGTTTCCTGCCGGTGGTCTGGGAAGCAGTGTTGTATTTACCTTTATTGCATGTCTGTATGTCTCACCGGCCTAACTGGGGGGGGGGTGATAAGTAGACATTTGTTGAGTGGACCTCCCACCAACATATGCCCAGTCTAAACATGTTACCTGCAACTGCTGTAACATAACCTAGGTATATACATGTGTATATTTACTGTAACATATATATATCTATTTACATTAATATATACAGACATATCTGCATATGTATTCATACATGTATATTCATATCTTGCTGTTTTACATATATATATATATATATATATATATATATATATATATATATATATATATATATATATATATATATATATATATATATGTGTGTGTGTGTGTGTTTGTGTGTGTGTGCATGTATATGTGTGTATATATATATATATATATATATATATATATATATATATATATATATATATATATATATATATATATATATATATATATATATATATATGTATATAAAATTATATATATGTACATCAGTGTGTCAATACATTGCCCGCTCATATGCACTTACACATGCGTAATGGTGTTTATAAGCTTCACCAGCATACTAGTGCCTTATTCATTATAACGCCGACACACTCCAGTTATCTTGTAATCGGTATGTAGCACGTTATACAGTGGACAGATATCGCTATATGTTCATGTATGGATTACCGATGGTAATTGGAATATGATAGTGTTATTCGACCAGTCCCACTTCTGCACAGCCTATTATTCCATGTACTGTTGATGTTTGTATGGGCACATTCCTATTATTTATGTCAACAAATGGAATGCATGTGTTACAGAATTTGTACTTCAACATATATTGTTGTCTGCATGTGAGCATGCATATATACCTATTACGACCTAGCTGACCTCCACGGGGTGGTCTATTAGAACTGATGCATCCAACCCTGGCACGCCTGGATCCATAATTGCATACCCATAGTTCCTCCACCTGCCACTACTATACAGCACTCATCCTTAATGTGGGCGCAGGTGGATGCAGGTGGGATATGAACATACCCCTACACACTGCCCACTCTCCCCGTGTCGGGACACGTGTCATACATTGTGTCAATCCATGTGTTATCAGGCTTGCACAACCTACTGTTCTGTGTAAAGCTACATCCTGGTTGGAATTGTGTTGCCCCATTGGTTGGAAGTACCAAATTTTTGGTGTCCCACAAGGGATGTTGCTGTCCATGTTTAAAGTGTAGACCTTGTAGATCTCTCCCACTGGTAGTTTCCTGCCACTGGTCTGGGAACCAGTATTGTATTTACCTTTATTGCATGTCTGTATGTCTCACAGGCTTAGCTGGTAGGGGTGGTAAGTAGACGTTTGTTGAGTGGACCTCCCACCAACATATGCCCGGTCAAAACATGTTACCCGTAACTGCTGTAACATAAACTAGGTATATACATGTGTATTTCACTGTAATATATATATATATATATATATATATATATATATATATTTACATTAATATATACAGACATATCTGCATATGTATTCATACATGTATATTCATATCTTGCTGAGATATATATATATATATATATATATATATATATATATATATATATATATATATATATATATATATATATATATATTATATATGTGTGTGTATGTATATATATATATATATATATATATATATATATATATATATATATATATATGATTATATATATGTACATCAGTGTGTCAATACATTCCCCGCTCATACGCACTTACACATGAGTAATGATGTTTATAAGCTTCACCAGCATACTAGTGCCTTATTCATTATAACACCCACACACTCCAGTCATCTTGTAATCGGTATGTAGCACGTTATACAGCGGACATATGTCACTATATATTCATGTATGGATTAACGATGGTTATTGGAATGTGATAGTGTGATTTGACCCGTCCCTCTTCTGCACAGCCTATTATTCCATGTACTGTCGATGTTTGTATGGGCACATTCCTATTATTTATGTCAACAAATGGAATGCATGTGTTACAGAATTTGTACGTCAACATATTTTGTTGTCTGCATTTGAGTATGCATATATACCTATTACTACCTAGCTGACCTCCACGGGGTGGTCCATTAGAACCAGCCCATCCAACCCTGGCAAGCCTGGATCCATAATTGCATACCCATAGTTCCTCCACCCCACCCGTGTTAAATTTACATGCATAACATCCATTATCCACTTGTTATCGCAGCCATGACACACCTTTACACATTTTCCTCTCCAGAGCTTTTGGGGCCCTACACACATTCTGTCCTGCCTCGTGTATTCACAGGGTCTCCCACCATGTATATTTGCACATACGTGCCTTTCCTGGGGTTATGGAATACGGCCATTTGCGATTTCCAATTTTTGGAAGTCCCAGCATGGGTCGACATTCCATCTGTGTGTAAAGTAGACCTAGCATTTCAACGGTGTTACTCCCACTGGTAATACCCTGCCTGTGGTGTGAGTAGCAGTGCTCTTCTCACTCCTGGGCAGCTTTTTGTGACATACGCTGAAAGCACTTTATAATACCAACATTGCTCTTGATTCCCTTCACATCCCTTGTGTATGCTTTACTGTTACAACTTCCATTCTTTATAAATATATAAATATATATATAATATATATATATATATATATATATATATATATATATATATATATATATATATTTCTCATGTATGTATCTCTACACACACACATATATGTTTGTATGTATATATATATATATATATATATATATATATTTATATATATAGATATGTATATATGTGCATATATATTACATCTGTACATACAAACATATATTTCCTATGCTGGGAGCTGCTTACACCCGCGCAGGCGCACTCGCCTATGCTTAATGTGCGTTACATATGTTTACTGTCGCTTATTTATGCTTATTTGTGCCTTAAACATTATGACAATACCACTTTGAAAGGAACTGGTTAATAGTCCCATGCGATATACATGTTCACCTTTACATGTTTAAATGTCGGCTTTACAGCAGAGCAACATTCATTCCACAAGGAAAATGATATGTGCTATTTTCGACCTTGAACCGTGAATGCCTTTTCATTAGGTGGATGCTCTAACCACTACACTATTGGTGTTCTGCCTCATTTATATGTATACCCATGGTGCATAGTTACCCGAACACATGCCTCATCACTTCACTTACACAGCAGGCATCCATTTACCTATTGGGAAAAATGCACTACTACACATGCGTCATTCCCTATTCCCTACTGCTCTGGACTCGCGCTGCATGTTGACTCACTCTGAGGATATTCAGACCTCTACAGCCTATAGTCCTGGCACATACATGTGTTTGATTGTCAGGGTGTTAATATGGTCTTCCGGGTTTAGGCTTGTCTGACTGGGGACCGGGACTGCCTGTACCTAGTTGAAAATCAGACTTAGCAATGGGAGATCGTTCATTCCACTTTTAGCATCCCACCTGATATATAACAGCACTAGGTATTATGGGGAATTCCTATATTGTGACCATATTCATTCTTCATATCTACATATATTTATATATATATATATATATCTATATATATATATATATATATATATATATATATATATATATATAAAAATATATATATATATGTGTGTGTGTGTGTGTGTGTGTGTGTCTATATTGGTCTGTACATACACATGCATACACACCTACATGCTCATTTACATTTCCCATACCGTTGAATCACTGCCACCTACTGTCATGCATACACGCTTGCATACCCGCTTACGTCACGGGTTACCACCTTTTCATATAGCCAAAGCGGAGCATTTTCGGGGGACACATCAGACTTTACAGGCCGACACATACCCACAGTCAGTACAAAGGTTAGAACTTTACTTATTTCCCTGAAAGAACGCTTATTCTTGTAGCGGTTTGTTTGCTTCATCTGTTTCTTGTAACTTTGAGTATTTTACATAAATAACTATTTTATGCAACTGTTACATGAAATATCTGACATATTTCCTACAATCACAGGACAATTGCCATTGCATTATATTTGGTCTGGACACAACTACCCAAAAAGGGACTGTCCCTCACAAGGTGGGGCAGGTGGTAACCCTACTTACGTCTGCTTTACAGTGCCTTAAGCACTCTATATCCGACTGCCACTATGCGAATGTGTAAGGTATATATTCCCGATAAAGCACATGGGGAGACGTGCATCACAGTCAGGTGTTTAATCCCGGGTCGTAGGTTCTGCAGGACCGGCTGGAGGCTGAGCAGTCTTGTGGACATCTACTGCTCATACAACTTGTGTCCAGATGTATAAAGGACTGGACATCATGTCTTGACACCAAGTCTAATGTTTAGAACATATACATATCCCATAAGGAATATCCAAAAATTGTGGGGACTGATGACCATCTTTGCTTTACGGCTGTAAGGTAGGGTTATACATGCAAGGGATACATAGTTTGCAATCCTGAGAATGCCTACGGTGAGACTGCCTACTAGATATGGGTAGGGGTCACTATGTGCAGATATGGCCACGCCTATCTAGCAGCCCGAGTATGGCTGGTTTTGGTGGACATTCAGGAAGTCGGGGGTGGTGTGTTGTGAAAGGGATGATGGGTATTCAATTATGTATCCAGGAGCATTGGGGTTGGATGGCTCAGTTCAGGCCAGACCATTATGTGGGTATGTGCCGGTAACGTTTCTGTACATGTGTATTGCACATTTTAATATTCACATGTTTGTGGGATTGTACTGCGGATGTGTATATTTGTTCTTTGATTATCTTCCTGATTCACCCACTGCTCCCTCGTAGACCTCCAGTTTACCTATTGTGCATCCAACCCAGTCTCCCCTTGGTGATTTATTACATTACCCATCACCCCCCCACCCCCATATTCCACAATCAACATTCATCCCTTCTCTAGTTGATGGCCCATGGCACAGTCAACAGAACACATTGTGTACACTACATATCTCTGGGACCAATATGGTTGTGAGGTCTACACTAACATTTCAGATCATCCACATGCTGTACTTCATGCACATAGGTACTCGCAAATACTTATCTTTCATGACATGGTAGGTAGACCCAGGTAATACCCATTCATTTATGGGCCGCCCTGGCAAAGACGACTTGGACTGCAAATGGGCAGATATTGGGCGAATGCTCTGACCATTGGTAGGGTTGCCACCTTTTCATATGACCTGGATGGGACATTTTCGTGGCACACATCTGACTTTACAGGCCAACACATACCCACAGTCATTACAAAGGATAGTACTTTAGTCTCATGCCTACATCTAATCTTTTATTGTTGTAGCAGTGTAGTTGCTTATTCTGTTTCATTTACTTGCTTATTCTGTTTCTTGTAACATATAGGTATTTTATATATGGACATACGTACTATATGGGACTATTTCATAACATATGGGACATAATTATGTCCTACTATCGCAGGACATTTCACATTTATTATGAATTTGGTATGAACACACCTGCCTAGAGGGGGACTGTCCCTCACAATGTGGGATAGGTGGTAACCCAAACCATTGGGCTAGGCTTGGCAATTGGCGGCTTGCTAACACGATGCGTTTCACTTCCACTTGGTATAACTAGCGACACTACAATGGAATACGGGCACAGGGTTTTAAATATCTTTGTTCGAGGGACGAGGACTCAATATTCAGCTACATGCCTTTGTGTTTACTTTTTATTGTGGTGTTCACAATGATGTCTTGTATGCTTTGCATACATTTCAGTATCCACGGACACTGACAGAAGTGATTACTATTAGAGGCAGGCTGTACTAGTCAGCATTTTAGGTTGCGCGTATGCAGCCGACATGATCACGCCTCCGTGCAGCACTTGGATACACCCCTTGCACTCGTACATGTTTCCTATGCACGTGGCTGTTATGGCAGCGTGCCTTCATTAATATGCATGTGGTGCTGCTGTGCCATCTCTATGCCGCATGGTTGGCACAAGGCTAACGCCGTCCTTGCACCAAGCTTCATGAATCCCGGGGATTGATTTTTATCAACAAAGTAGAAAACTGGACTTGATCTATAGTTGTATGTGGATATAATCCAGTATTAGTTTTTTTGAAAAATAAGAAAATACAGAAAAAGCTTTACAGCTCAACATACACAGCAAAATGAATTATAGCTTCTGATGTCACATAAGTTACATTTTGACACCATGTGATACATGTGTACCTGCAAAGTATACACATCATCAAGAAGAACAGGTAAGAAATAGTAGAAATCAATATATACAAGAACAAGCTTTACTTCAGATTGAATCAGAAAGCAAGGTCACATGATACAGCAGTCCCAATAGTGTTATCTCCCTTAAAGACATGGATTCCTAATAATTAATACATTTAAATGAACTTATACATGACACAAGTATAAATAGAATGAGCTGAACTGAAGCAGTTCCAAACTAGTGCATCATCACAACTTTGTTTGCAGAGACTACAGAAATCTTAGATTTGATTCCACAAGCATCCTTTGTGTGGCACAAGAAATAATCTGGAATTCCTTTTCTTTGAAGGGGAGAGGGATCCTCTCCATTAAATGTTTGCATGATGAGGATGAGACCTGGCATTGTAAAGAAGGACTCGTGAAGCAGTTAGTGAAACTCTGTCTGGTAACCCCTCTTAAAATACCCCAACCATAAACTTAATTAAAGAGTTTTCTGTCTGCAAAGGTACTTGGTAAAGGGGTCTATATTAGAACATCGACTTTTTAACATGTCGAATGTTGTAATATCGATCCCTATTCAGCGAACGCTGACAATATCAAACATGCAGAACAGCAATTTTTTTCCCAGGGAAAAAATCCGTTGTTCTGACACACATACACACAACACAGTCACCAAGCAAACAGCAATCCACACACATACACCTAAAATCCTACATCTAACCCTACACTAAACTGTACACACACCACTAGCTATCTACTTACCTTAACCCAAACCCTAACCCTAAGGTCCGTCACTATCGTATACTCACCTCACCCGCGCCCTAACCCTAACTCACCTACCCCATCCTAACCCTTACATCCACACAGTCACACACTTACTTAACCTGTGCCCTAACCCTAACTCACCTACCCTGTGCCCTAACTCTCACGTCCACACAATCGCACACTTACCCGATCCCGACCCGTAACTTTCCACCACAGTGCTGAACATAGCAAAGCCACAGGAACAGTCAACCAAATTCCTTCCCTAGGAAGAAATTCAGTGTAACACAGCTTCGCTATTTTCAGCGTTTGCTGAATAGGGGTCGATATTAGAACATTCAAAGTTGTGAAACTTCGATGTTCTAATATAGACCCCTTGGCAAATCTTCACCTGACCACCTCTACTTTTGTGCAGAGGGAACAAGGAAAAGAAGGAATAAGGAAGATGTATGTATTCTGGTTTAAGGGAACAGCCCAAGGAATCATTAGAAGCTTTATTACTATCTGAGGTGGAGTGCCTGAGCCTGAAAACCTATGTTTCTATGACCTTTGCTATATTACTCTGGACTTCTCTTTCTCTGTGGCCTGGTTATTAAAGAAAGAGGACAAACCAGAGAGCCTCAGTATATAGAGAAACCTCCTATCATGGTATCCACTGTTCTACATGAAAAAAAGGAAGTAACTATAGTTTCCATCAATATTTGAGACACTATTTCTAAAACAAGGCATCCATATTTTTCCAAGAAAATACCCCAAATGCTAAATATTTTGACCCCGATGTCAGAAGATGGATATCCAGTACCACCTAGACTACAGGAAGTGTGACGTGCAGAGTTAAAAGTTGGTGTGTAGCTAGACATATTTTTTTTTCCTATACAAATAAGTACATTTTTATTGTGGAGTAAAGAAACTGAAAAAGTACAGTTGTATAAAATCTTACCATAAGAGTAGATGTCCTGCCTTAACTGTTGCAGTATTCCTTTATGTGACATATTCT
The DNA here is from genome assembly GCF_019279795.1 of Protopterus annectens. NCBI lineage: Eukaryota > Metazoa > Chordata > Ceratodontiformes > Protopteridae > Protopterus > Protopterus annectens. Next base: position 154,947,273 of record NC_056731.1, read on the forward strand.
TTACATATGAATTTTCCCTGCCAGGAAAGCCCAACGTCGGCCAGTATACCAAAGCCTATTAAAGTTTTATCATACACCGAACATCACACATATGGTCCCCGTGCTGCATGAGCCATAAAAGTGACTTCTGGGTGTACCATCCTCAGAACTGATTTCCTCAGTAGGAACACCAGTCTAAGAAAATTCAGGAGACAACCTGAACATCCAGGAAGAAAAAGGACTAGCGGGGAAGGAGGGAGGGAATGAATACTGCAACAGTGAAGGCAAGGACATTTACTGTTATGGTAAGATTTTACACATCTGTACTATGTCCTTACATTCACTGTTGCAGTATGCCTTATGTATGGGAGAGTGCCAAAGCTCAAGAGGAAATCTGAGAGGAGGAAGGAGCAGTAGAGTCCGCTATGAAACCATGGAGATTGACCCTAGCAAAATCAGCTGTAGCTCTAGAGATGCCATCCAACTTGTAGTGCTTGGTAAAGGTATGCACAGAAGTTCAGGTAGCTGCTTCTAAATTAGAAGTAGTATCCAACCCTTTGAAAAAGGTCCAAAAGAAGTCACAGCTCTAGTAGAATGAGATTTTACAAAAGAAGGAAGGCTCTTACCATGAATGGTATAAGAAAAGGAAATAGCCTTTGAAATCCAAGAATAAATAGTTTGCCTAGATACATCTAAACCTAAGGAACTAGGATGAAAAGAAACAAACAACTGATCCGATTTCTAATAGACTTAGTCTTATCCAAATAAAATCTGAGTTGTCTATGCACATCCAAAGTATGTAGCACCCTCTCACTGGCAGATTGTGGAGGGGAAAAAGGCAGGTGAATTTATAGACTGATTAAGAGAAAACTTATTAACCACCTTAGGCATAATTAGTATGCAAGGGCACCCTGTCCTTATGAAAAGCAAACAAAAAGGAGGACAGGCCATAAGGGTGCGCAACTCAGACACCCATCTGGCAGAAGTGATGGCTAATAAAAGAACCATCTTTCAAGAACAATGTTGCAAAGAAGCTGAAGCAGCAGGCTCAGAAGGAGCCCAAGTCAACTTTTCCAAAACAAAGTTAAAATCCCAGGAAGGAGGAAAAGGCTTCCTGGGAGGTCTAATATGAAGGATGCCTTTAAGGAATTGTTTAGCCTCAAATCTAGGAGCTAAAGGTGGAGATAAAGGCAGACAAGCAATGATAGCTGATAACTGGGTCTTAACAGAATAGACCAAACCAGTATTGAACAACTCACATAAATAAGAGAGAACCAAAGAAACATCCATAGTAAGTGGGTGCAGGTTATGAGAGAGACAGCAAACAGAAATCCTCGTCCATTTAGATAGGTAGAATTTCCTAGCAGTGGGTTTCTTGGCCTCCAGCAGGATCCTCAGCACATCCTCAGTAAAAAAGATGTCTACAAAATCTTATAACCCACAGTGTCAGTTGAAGAGTGGTCAGGTGGGGATGGATGACAGAGCTCTTGTCTTGTGTGAGTAAGTCCACCCTGTGAAGTAACTTGTAGTGATTGCACTTGGCCAGATGCAGTAGAAGAGTGAAGCAATGCTGTCATGGCCAAAAGGAGTCACCAGCATGATTTTGAGAGTGCCCTGTTGAATTTTGCACAGGACTTTTGGAATGAGAGGAAGGGGGGGGGAAGCATAACAAAACATCCCCCTCCAAGAAAATGATAGGGCATCCACCTTTCACAGCAGAGGACCAGGGACTCTGGCACAAAACCAAGGAAGATGTCTGTTCAGAGCAGAGGAAAAGAGATCTACTTGAGGAGTACCCTACTGGTGGACAATGTCTCTGTGAAGCATCCATTCATGGGATTGAGTTAAGGACCTGCTCAGATTGTCTGCCACTATGTTCTGACTTGAAGGGATGTGCACTTCCTGAAGAGTTATTTGATATTGGACAACAAGTCCCAAACCAGGAGAGGCAACTGACAAAGGAAATAAAATTGTGTCCCTCTCTATTTGTTTATATACCACATCACTGTGGTATTGTATGTGTTTACCTAGAGGGGCCCTGCAGAGAAAGGAGCATGAAAGGCCTGAAGAGCCAGCAGAAGGGCTGTCATTTCTTTGACACAGAAGTGTTCCTTCTACTGGTGAGACAACTGTATTCCTTATACTTTTAGGGAGCTAAAGGTTACTCCCCTCTCCCATCCCACATCTGAAGCACCTGTGAAGAGTTCCTGAGAGGGAAGAGTAGGAGGAATAGGTAGTCCGGGATTTACAAATAACTGCTGAATCCACCAATAAAGTTCTTTCTGAAGACAAGGTGGAAGAGAAACTACAAAATGTAGAGGATGAGGATAGCCAAACTGATTTCGGATGCCACTGAAACTTTATCATGTGGAATTTGGCCAGAAAAAGAATAGGAATGGTGGATGCCATGAAACCCAAAGCTCTTGGCTGTAACAGATGGCAGAGGTAAAAGATTTTGGAAGAAGGAAATGAGAGTTAAGGCCTTGAGAGGAGGCAGGGATGCCAACATAGGCACAAGAATCCTGCAACACAGAAAGACTTGGTCCTGAGAAGTGTCAAATAGGACTTTGTTTAGTTTATTGTGAACCCTAGACATTGAAGAAAAGAAATTACAAACTGAAAATTTAACAACAGGATGTCTGGAGAGGAGGCCTGAATCAGAAGGTCATCCAAGCAATGAAATACTCGGATCCCTTAAAGCCTGCAAAAAGCAACAACAGGAGCAAGGCATTTGGTGAATACCCTTGGGGCAGTAGAAAGGCCAATGGGCAAAGTAGAGAACTGAAAATGCCAGTAAGCAGCAGAGAACTGTAAAAACTTCCTGAAAAGAGGATGTATGGGAATATGAAGATGAGGCATAAGCATCCTTGAGACCCAGAGATATCAAATAGGCCTGAGGGAATAGAAGAGGAAACAGAATTGAAGGGATAACATTGAAAGGTGGGTACCTTCAGAAAGTTGTTTAGATGAAAGAGATCTAAAATGGGTCACCAAGAGCCCTCTTGCCTGGATGCTAGAAACATTTTGGAGTAAAATATCCCATTCCCCCCTTTGGGACACAGGTAAGTCCTGGATAGTACCTTGAGTCAAAAGTTCTTTCAGCAGTGAGAAAAAAGAAAGCTGTTCCTGAAGTGGCTGAAGAAAGCCCATAAAAGGAGGATGGGATTTCCACACCATGAAGTATCCCTGGTGAATGATGAAAAGAACCCAAGAATCCAAAGTAACCCGAAGCCAGATAGGAAGAGAAAGAGGAATTTGGTTGGGAAGAGATGGATAGTCACAAAGCCCCTGGTTTATCAGGAAAGGAAAACTTCTGAATCTCTAAAGTCTGAGCATCCTTAGCAGGAGGAGGTCTGTTGCCACTTTTTTACTTTTAGAAGAAGGATGACATTGCATGCGAACAAAGGCAGGCTTGTTGGGGTAGTTTCATTGGAATTTAGGCACAGGAGAGGCAAAGATATGTTTTAGTTCCTGCAAGGCCTTCCCTTTATCCTGAAGGAAGTTAAATAAATCAGCAGCAGCGTTGCCAAACAAAAGCTTATTAGCTAGAGAGACATCCATCAATTTAGCCTTGATATCATCAGATAAAGGTTGAAGTCTAAGCCAAGAATACCTCCTCATCACAGAACCAAAAGCAGCAGCCCTAGAAGAGGCAGCATCACAACTGCATTTGATGGAATGCCAAACCACTTGCGAGGAAGTCCCTAACAAGAAAAGAGCAGACGTTAGGAACTTCTGAGTCTGGAAGATCTGAAATAAGCAGATAAACCTGTGAAAGAAGGGCTAAAACATACCTGGACATGAGTGGTAATTAATAGCCCTGAAAGCTAAGTTAGCAGAGGTGTTAACTTTCTTATCTAAACTTTCCATGGTTCTGCTATTTTTGTCAGATGGTAGTAACTTAGGTGAAGGAAGCAATTGAGAAGGCTTATCAGAAGCCACTGACACCCCTGATGAGTCAGCAGCAGGACATTTATACAACAAGTTACAATACTCAAGCACCCTATAAAAATCTATCAAACTTCTTGGGAGCAGGAGGAAGAGAATCAGGAGCTTTAGAGGCATTGGAAAAAGCATCCAACAAGGCAGCCAAAACAGGATGAACAGCAATAGGTTTATGGGATTCCATCTGCAGCAATTCATAATACCTTCTATGAATATCAGAAACCTGAGCACAATCCCATTTGAAGAAGTTCCATCATTCTGATGATTATATCCCCAAAAAATCTCTTGAAAGGGAGTATCAGGACTATTAGATGCTTCTTCATCTGACTCACAGTCCAAAGGAGAAGAAATTTAGGAAGAATAAGCAAGAGATACCTCATCAGAATCTGACTCTTCTTCAGAGGAATCTTGTTCCCTCGACCTTTTATTTGAAGAAGAGGACCAAGCAGGAGTAGAAACAGAAACCCCTTGAGGAGGTTTTATGGCCATCAAAGCATTAAACAAGCCCTGATTAAAGGCCTGTCACTCAGACTGTGGATGCCTTGGAGCAGGAGAAACATGTTTAGTTTTTTGTTTCTTCTTTAAAGGAATGCCTACCCTAAAGAATTGAGAAGGCTTTGAAGCAGGCCTGCAGTCAATAACCATATTAAACTTCTTCCCTAACTAAAATCTGTGGAACTCCCCTAGTCCTCTCAGAAAAAAAAAATCAACCGTGGACAAATATTTAAACCACATAGTTGTTTTACGTGTCACACAGTGGGTGTGATTTATTGTCTGAAATGTCCCTGTGACCTTTTCTATATTGGGGAAACTAAAAGGAAATTTAGAATAAGGTTGCAGGAACATATTCGGGATATTAAGAGGGGAATTTTGGAAAGTCCTTTAGCATCCCATTTCATAGAACAACATAATGGAAATGCTAATTTATTGCAAGCCACTATTTTAGAACAAGTATTTATTAAGAAGGGGGATGAAAGACTATTTAAAAGTATTTTGCTGTACAAAGAAACTGTATTTATATTGAAATTCAATACACTGTCACCGATGGGTTTGAATAGAGAAGTTAACTGGAGAAATTTACTTTAAATTTTATGTTAATTAGTTTTTATTGTGTATTTGATTGCATTTAATTGAATGATTACTTAATGTATATATATATGGGAATGTGTCTTTATTAAATTTGTACTCGTTGAAGGCTGTAGTGGCCGAGGCGCTAAGACAGATTACAATAAATTTTATCAGTTTGGAATCCTTTGTTGTTTCATGGACTTTTTACTGGTAGTTTACCAGTTCTTGCTTGCTGTTCATTGTTTAAGCCCTGATTACAGGTCTGTCACTCAGACTGTGAATCCCTCGGAGCAGGAGAAACATGTTTAGTTTTTTGTTTCTTCTTTAAAGGAATGTCTACCCTAAAGAACTGAGAAGGCTTTGAAGCAGGCCTGCAGTCAATAACCATAGTAAACATCTTCCCTAACTAAAATCTGTGTAACTCCCCTAGTCCTCTCAGAAAAAAAATCAACCGTGGTTCCCCCTGTGAGGTCCCCATTCTGGGCCAGTAATTAAGGAGCCTGAATCCTCGCTACTGGCACTTGAGAGGGACATTCACTTCGAAGAAAAATGGATACCCCCAGTGTTTCCAGATGCAGCTCTCTGTATTAAGCACAGTTTCCCTTACGAGCACACAGGGAACACCCTCAGTCCAGGGTCTGGATTTTTCTATCTGTCTCCCTTCAGGTCCCCAATAAGACTCCCCACTGACACAGCTATAGAGTTGAGACATTAGCCTAGTGTCCAAGCCAAGTTCTCCACCACTCACTCTTTGAAACCAGTGTTTTATGGCCTAGTTCCAAGCAGCTGACACACACACACACACACACACACACACACACACACACACACACACACACACACACACACACACACACACACACACACACACACACACACACACACACACACACACACACACACACACACACACACACACACACACACACAAACTCTTTGAGGTTTGATTTTCACACACACACACACACACACACACACACACACACACACACACACACACACACACACACACACACACACACCTGAGAAAGGTTGGCACAGATTTACCAGCTATACCCCCTATTGGCCAGACTATAAGGTAGTTATACCACCACCAGACATTCTAAAGCCAGCTACTCTAAGGTGCTTGCAAGGGTACCCAATTATACTGAGTGAAATTAATATTAATACAAATGGCAATGTTGACCAAACAGCAAGGCTTTCAGGAGTGGCTGCAGTGTCACCAAATAAATATAAGTACGCTGTAAGGTTAAAATATTCTCTAAAGGACTAGCCACAATGAAAAGTTTAAAAATGTTTAACAATAAATAATAAAAGAACATGAAAATACTAAATATCTATTTACAGCAAACACCACTGTTTTAGTCACAGGAAATATTAAAATAACACAGATGAATAGATTCATATAGATACAGAAAAACAATACTTAACTAATCTCACTATAGTTTCCTGATTGATCTAAAGAATTTGCATTCCCTGGTCACATACTAGAGCAAGGCAAGATGAAGAAGGTGAGGAGTGCTTCTCTATCAGGTTCCAAAAACAGATTGCAATGAGACTTTAGTCTCATCTAGTATTAAACATAATTTTTGTTCTAGATTACAGAATGACATCACATACATCTGGTCATCTGACTTCTGGTTTCCTTGCTACCCTCCCTTGGCTAGACCCTGCTTTCTGCTAGAAGTGGAAGATTCCGGTCTTAACTTTTTTACCTTCTTCTTCCCTAATGGCTTATCCTCAAGGCCGGAAGTTCCTTCCATTGTTTGTTTAGTGAGAAGCTTAAAGCACTGATTCTCAAGATACAAGCAAAGGGAAGAAAGCCTACTGTGAAGGGCTTTAGGAACAAACGCCTGACAAATTGGACATATCTTATGATCATGAGAGGCTCCTAAGCAAACAAGATACTTATTGTGGCAAGTTTTATGGGGAATCTGTCTCTTGCACTAGCATTTACCCTTCCTAGATGTCATTAACCCCCCCCCAGAATTGCAAAAAAAAAACAAGAAAAAAAACCCCTGTGGGGTACTTATCTGCAACAGTTCAATACCAGCAAGAGGATGTAGGTGAAAACCGAAGAATGAAACAATGCATTCAAATTGGCGAAAAATGATGTAGATGTTCAGATAGATGATCTGGAGATGTATTCGGGCTGGTGGCAAAGAAGTTCTGAGGATGGTATGTCTGGACGTCATTTTTATGGCCCACACAATGCAGAGACTGTACATGTGACATTCAGCGTACCATAAAACTTTAATAGGCTTTGGTATACTGGCTGATGTCAGGCTTTCACATAAGGGAAAACCCATATATAAGGAATACTGACATATGTAAGGAATACTGCAAAACTGAATGTAGGGACATCAATGCTTCCATCTGTTAGGAATGCAGCAGACAGCACTTGGTGAGATGTTTAAAGCTTTTAATTATGAGGTGGGATGGCAACAGCAATATGTGGCTAAGAGCACCAAATGGAATTTTCCAGCAAAACTCCTGTTTATAACAGTAAGATGAATGATAAGCAGACACATTACAGTTTTATCTAGTCTACAAAGTGTGTGTGTGTGTGTGTGTGTGTGTGTGTGTGTGTGTGTGTGTGTCTATATGAGGAAGACTAACACTTTATACAACTCTTTCTCTACAGTTTCCCAGATAAAAATGTAGCCATGGAATTCAGGGCATTTACCAAACCTCAGCAGGTCTTGAGGGTATCACCAGCTTTGTTTTACAACCCACTAAGATGGGCATCTGTATAATCAGTTTCCTGTGCTATACCTTTAAGTACAACCACTTGGGGAAGGAAAATGCAAATTCTGTCTTTCTTATCATTTGCTCATTTAAAGAAAGCAACACAACATAATGCATTTTTGAAACACAGCAGTAAACTTCTGCAAGTGTAATTTAGTTGAAGCTGAGCATTTCTATCCCAGAGTAACACTTTTTATTATCTGAGGAAACCTAGCCTGCAGCAATTTAAATCCTTTAAAGTATAGAGACTGTTGGGGTGGTATGGTTTGAAACATGTCTTCATTTTCAGACACAAGAGACACCAGTATCTTCAGCTTGTAGTTTTTTTTTTTTTGGGGGGGGGGGGTAGCTCACTGAAGTTAGACTTGCCCAAAAAATCAGCTAGGTATTGCACAGGAAATTAAAAAGTCAGCATGAAAACAGTATCCTGATAGAACACTTTTAACATACACAGAGCAACAACAAATAATTTTAAGTCTAATCTGATTACGAGGTTCAGCAACAGACAAAATGTTTCCTTAAAAGAAAAATACTGTAAGCAATAAAAGCACAACCAGAGCTGCCTGGCACACAACTTTCCTTTGTCTTTCATCTTTCATTGTTTTTCATGTAGGGGCAAGCTCTAAGAAAGACAATAGCTAATGTACAATTGAAGTTGCACTGTCTGGGACATAAAGCAAAAAAGAAGTCAATGAATTTTGTATCTGAGAAAATATGCTGTCAGAATTTAGTTTTCTCCTCTTCTTCACTGACAGATATCTTCTCAGACAGTCTGCCATGCACAGCTAATTAAAAGCTGAGGCACATCATGAAATATGAAATAACTAGTGGCAGAAAATTTCCATTGCACTGCAGGGAAATTAGGCTAACTACTTCAAAGCTTTCTTCTATGTTAACAGTGAAGACAAGCTTGGTGTTTCTCATACATCTGTTGAAAATCAGAACTGGTACTGCAGAGTAGGGCCTGGGGTTGGGGCATGTAGACATGGTGTAAATTCCAGGTACAGACTTTTGAAAAGGATTAGATTAGATTTTTCTTTTTAGAGAAGACAGAGGTAAATCATTACTAACATACAGGATACATGAATACAATTACAGCAATTCCGGAACACTTTCTGAATGGCACAGGGTTTTAATTTCTATGATTTCTGTATTAAAGAATCATTGCATCTTTTCAGGTTCCTTTAGGTTGCTTGCTCGGAAGATGCAAAACACAGCACTACATTCAATAACGGGTCAAGGCAATAAGGTATAAAATGGTGCAGTGTTTTCCCTGGAGTAACTAGAAAATGTCCTTTAGAATTAAATGAGCAACTAAATAGGCAATTCTGATTTTAGTTTCCAGAAACATACATGCTGAACAATGGGATGTAATCCACAGGGAAACATTTTTTAGACGTTTTATCAAGAATTAGTATTATATATACATATACAGGATATACAGGTCAAAACAGAGAATTGTCATATCTTGCAGTGGTATATAAAATTAGCACAGGGTGTGGGGGTGCAGGTGGATTCCCTCAGCAAAAAAAGTTAGTTTTAATTTTTGTTGTTTTCGATCATTTTAGCTTGTTCTTTCATCGTTTATTGTAATGAATTTTCGATGTTTGATGAGACACTCAGATATGAGTATATCTTACACACACACACACACACACACACACACACACACACACATATATATATATATATATATATATATATATATATATATATATATATATATATATATATGGGTCACCTTCAGATGCCCGACAACGCGTTTCGCCGACACGGAATCCGACGGGACGAAAACACCGACAACGCAGATGACCGACAAGGTGAGAACCCGATGGACTCGGTAAGTGTGCGATCGAGTGAGGGATTTAGTGTTAGGGAGCGGACAGGTAAGTGTGCGATAGTGAGGGACTGTGGGTTTAGGGGTGGGTTAAGTGAGTTAGGGTTAGGGTGCAGGTAGGGTGTGTGTGCGATAGTGAGGGACTGTGGGTTTAGGGGTGGGTTAAGTGAGTTAGGGTTAGGGTGCAGGTAGGGTGAGTGTGCGGTAGTGTCAGGTCTTGGGGTTAGGGGTGGGTAAGTGAGTTAGGGTTAGGGTGCAGGTAGGGTGAGTGTGCGGTAGTGTCGGATCTTGGGGTTAGGGGTGGGTAAGTGAGTTAGGGTTAGGGTACAGGTAGGGTAAGTGTGCGGTAGTGTCGGACCTTAGGGTTAGGGTTTGGGTTAGGGATAGTGGATATGTTATGTAGTGTACTGTGTTGTTTACGTGTAGTGTGTTGGTGTAATGTTTTTCGGTGTTTTGCGTTGTCGGTATTTTTTGTTGTCGGTCTTTTGGTGTCGGTGATTAGTGTGTCGGCGAAACGCGATTTCGAGGATATAAAGGTGATCCATATATATATATATATATATATATATATATATATATATATATATATTTATTTATATATATATGGGTCCCCTTCAGAATAGCAAAAACCCATATCAGCAAAACCCGTTTCATTGAGACGACAATATCAAATTTTCATTTATGTGAACACACACACACACAGACTCACACACACACACACACACATCTATATATATATATATATATATATATATATATATATATATATATATATAGAGGGTTCCACTCACAATTACGGAAAACTCGAATTTCATATGGTCGAGACCATATGATCGAGTTTTTAGTAACTCGAAATTAGGAAGTGGAATAAAAAAAAAAAACACATTGTTTCTGCAGGGGGACCCCCCTACTTAAATATACCAACTCCAAGATCGTACTACAGTGGGGAAAAGGGATCATGGAGATTGTATATTTAAGTAGGGAGTGTGCATGGGGGGCTTGACCCCCTGCAGAAACGATGTTTTTTTTTTTTTTTTTTTATTCCACTTCCTAATTTCGAGTTACTGAAAACTGGATCAGATGTTCTTGACCATATGAAGTTCAGGTTTTCAGTAAATCAATATTGTGATGTGGAACCATATATATATATATATATATATATATATATATATATATATATATGTTTATATATATATTTATATATATATATATTTATATATATTTATAGATGTTTATATATATATATATATATATATATATATATATATATATATATATACATATGTGTGTGTGTTTATATGGTTTACTATCAAAAAGTTGAAAGCCAAAACAAAAATCTATTCATTTAATCAGACTAACATTTTGAGTTTGGCAATGTCACTTTTATGGAATGTAGTAAATGATCACCGTGTTGTCCACATTTGAAATAATTTGGAATGTCAGGAGGTGATGTTAGACCTTCAGGAAGTTGTGCTCAAGCTACAGTATGAATTGTACTTCTACAGCACACATTTTTACCATGATTGGGGTTATAGTTCACAAACTAAGGATTTCAACATTCAGCATAGTTTACCAGACCAGGAGAACAGAAAGAATAGAATAGAATTATTTCTCATAGCAGCATACAAAGGATTATACACAGGAGGGAAGCTTTGACAGGTATGAGTATGGGCATTTCTGACTTAGTACAGAATGTTGAGAACACATTTGTACATTAATGTTCTTTACCTAATAATGACATTACTATTACTTACATTTGTAACACAAGTCAAAATGGAACAGTTAATAACAACAAGTTCATTAACTGTAAAAATAATATATTCTTGTTAGAAAGAAATGTCCTAAAATTAAAAAAAAAACTACAGTATGAAGCTTACTGTTTAAGTGAAAGTATTAAGCTGCAACAAGTACCACTCGGCTTAAGAATTAATAGGTTCCCTAACAGTGTCATACCCACTGACAGATTATATGGAGACCTGCTTAAGCTTTTCAACGACACAGGAGTCAGTGTAATGAAACTCCTTGTTGGGGACAATCAAAGGAAAATCAAATTGCTTGAAGATGACATACACACAATAAACAATTCAATCAAAATTAATCCATGCTTTCAGCAGCTTAGTAATTCCTATTATGGTATCATTGCTAAAGAAAGCAGACTGGCATCTACAGTCATTGATATGAAATGTAAAAAGCTATGATGTGATGCAGATGCATATTGTAAAGGCAAAGCCTATCCAATTAAAAATTTTAAGTATGATTCATCAACACCTCCTGAAGTAACTATTATCAATGGAAATCAGCATTCTGTTTCCAGTTTACACAATACCAATGATCAACTCATCCATCCTATCCCCTTCCCCTTTTGTTTATCAAACACCAACATCTACAAGGACTCAGAAATTGAAAAACAAGGGGAGGGGAGGAGGATGGAGAAAAGGAAGGGGGAAGGGAAGAAATTAACAAAAGGTATTATAAATCTAAGCACATTTGATTTAAAGGAAGAACACATTTCTGTCTTATCAAAAGTTTTTTTTTTATACCTACTCAAACAGCTAATATTTTATTATTTATTTTTATTTATTTTATTTTATTTTACATTTGTTGACCGGGCTAGTCTAACTGGATATATGTCCATTTTCAGTAGAGGCCCGGGGAGAAAAGCTCCACATAAAACAAACAGCACATTAAAAATTCAGTTTCAAAACATTAAACTTCAATTAAAGATACTAGTCATACAAAATATGTGCTACAAGGTAAATAAGCATATGTGATATAAGAAAGTAGAACAAAATATGACACCCCCTTTTTTTTCAATTAGAAAGAAATGTCCTAAAATTAAAAAAACTCCAATATGAAGCTCATTGTTTAAGTGAATGTATTAAGCTGCAACAACTACCACCAATATAACAAGAATGATTGTAGACTTAAAGCTATGCACATGGAAATTGAATTTAAAATACTTATTAAAAGACATAGCCCACTTCCAACAAAAAAATTCAAAGACCATTTATTAACAGTACTTTTAAACCCAAACTACACAGTTCTTTGCAGGTATTTTATGACACTTGCGAGGCTGAAATTAAGAAAAACATTGGGGTTAAACCTAAGTTCCATAACCTGGATTCCAAGGAGACAGAGGCTCTTAAATAATTATGTAACACCAGCATAAGAATAATGAAAGCTGATAAGGGGAGTACTATTGTGGCAATAGACAATAAAGATTATAACAAAGCTGTGTTAAATTTGCTGTCAAATGCTAGTTGTTATGAAATTGTTAATGAAAAAAATCGTTGAACACTTTTCAAAAATCAATCACTGTGGGAATTGGTATGCTAAGACAATATTAGCAGTGCCATCTACACATTTTTTTCAAAGTAGAACATCCACAAGTTGCAAAATCCTTTGGCATACCAATGATTCATAAAAATTAAGCCATCCACCATTTAGACCAATAGTGATGGCAGATTTCTATAAGATCACTTGCTAAATCCCATAGTACAGGAATATGATTATTATTTAAAGGACTCATGGCACCTTTTTAAACTAATAGGCAGTTTAAACAGTAATACTGGTAACTGTATTTTGTGTTCTATTGATGTGATTTCATTATATACCAGTATTTCACGACATTGGTATTGAAAATGTAAGAGAATATCTAAGTAGATTTAACATGTTTGAAAACATGTTTGTTGACACACTGTGTACATTATTAGAACTTATATTAGAAAATACATTTTTTTCAATTTGGAGATAAATATTATAAACAATTATCTGGAGTTGCAACAGGAGCAAGGATGGCCCTAGTGTATGCTAATCTAGTCATGGCCACTTGGGAAAAGAAAATTCTTAAAAATACTCCATCATTTGATAAAGTTGTTTTTGACAGGGGTTTTATTGATGACCTGTTTTTCATTTGGAATGGAACAAGAGAGGAGTTTCTAAATCTATCACCCTATTTTTTTTTTTAATTTACTTTGAGTGGCTTGGGGGCAAACATCAATTATTTAGATATTAGTTTAGAGACTGATGGCCAAGATGGACAATTAAATAGTAAAATATATAGAAAAGACACATTTGTCAATCACTATTTACACAAAATTAAGCTAGCATCCATAACATATGAAAAAGAATGTCCTTAAGGGACAACTGATTAGGTTAATTAGATTGACTAGCCAGGAATGCATTTTTTCAGAAGAATTACATATTATTAATTTGTTTTTTTTTTAAAGAGGTTATAACAATAAATTCATCACAGAAATTGTCCAAGAGATCAAAGTAGTCAGACTCACTAAAGTTAAGCCTATATTAAAAATGAATATTGCTCCTGGTACTTCAAGACACAACATAAAGCAAACTGGAGGAATTCCAGACCAAGTGTAAAAGAATGCATTTCTATTACCTATTACTAATGACAGCAATACATTAAGGAAAATTCTGAAGACCAACTGGAATTTTAGGTAACAATGAGATGGCAGAAGTGTTAGGGCACACACCCTAATTTACTTACAAAAGATTAGCTAATATTAAGACAATACTGGAAAGAAATAATAATAGCAACTCTCATGAGGAAATCCAGTTTAGGACATACAAATCTTGACATTGTAAATACTGTCATTTCATTACTAGTACTTCTAGCATTTTTACTGAGGTAGTAGACAAGTCGATCACCGCTAATGATCGACATAATTGTAACTCCTGTGGGGTAGTATACATAGTGTGATGCTCCACATGTCCCAGTTATTATACTGAGAAAACTGATAGAAGGCTGGCAAAGTGACTATGAACACACACTAGCTATTAAAAAAGGACAAAAACAATAATGTTTTAGCTAAGCATTCATTGGTATGTCAGGACTTCAGAAAATTCAAGTTCTCTGTCCTCTACAGTGTCAACATGAATAATTTTAGTGGAAATTTTAACACCATTTTAGAATGTAAAGAAGCCAAATGGCAAATGTGGCTTAAAGCAGACAAAAAAAAAGGTCTCAATGAATATAGAAATTTAAAATGTTTTCTCCTGGCAGAGAAGTTGTAAAGTTATAACTTAATACTTTCGTAGTTCATTATATCTTCTTTTAACATACTTTAACATACATCCCTTATTTTAATAATGTTCAAATTATTATAGAAACAGAGTCAGCAAGATATCTTCATTTGCATTTCATAACATTTATATTTTTAATTGCATTTTGACTCACTTTTGTTTACAGTTGCAACAATTATGAGAAGATTTTTTTTTCACTAGGTGACAGGATCATGTGATTTCTTTCATTCATAAACATTTCTTGTAGCATGATTTGCTAAAGTTCATCACATGATTTTTTTTTTTTTACATACTTTTTAAACTAATTTACTGCATTAGTTTTACACGTATTTGGAAGAAGTTCTAATTATTTATGAAAGGACAAAAGTACTCAACAATTTACATCTTGGCTTGCCATTCTTTATTTTTCTGTTGTCCATTTCCATTCACTAATGAACATTTTCTGAACAGTGTTATGGAAACTGGAAAAGATTCATTTGACCATCCCAGTTTTGCGTTAAGTGCTGTTCCACATTTTGATAGTAAACCTATATATATATATATATATATATATATACACACACACACACACACATATATGGAGAGAGAGAGAGAGGTTTAGGGCAATGGCTCAACTGTACACTTCACTGACACACAAAATCCCTGTGTGAAAACATTAAAACTACAAATGCTGACACATGCTGTGATTGCCTCAGGCATTCCCTGAAGCAGAACAAACCAAGTACAAGGCCCCCTGCACCCCTCAACCCCTGCTAATGATATATACTGTAAGATCACACAATCCCTGGCAAAACGGAAAAATTTCCCAATCTGGAAATTGTTGATCTTGCATACCTGCTGACCATTTATGTGTATCAATCAAATGGTGTTTACCAAAGAGATGTTGGTGTTTGTGGATAGTGAATTCAGTGCCCTACACCTATGTATATATATATATATATATATATATATATATATATATATATATATATACATATAGAGAGATAGAGGTATATAAAGTGTGTGTGTGTTGTATATGATCCAAATCATAGGTTAAAAAGGTCATGCAGACAAACCATTTAGTTAAAAGTACAAGAAAGACCTATTCAAGCTAGAGTCTTAACTGTCCAATACCTTAAATCTCCTGCAGTGGATGTCCATGGGATATATGCAATTGACCCCTTAAGGTCATATTAGTGTTTTGGCTGCAAGGCCTTTTATTTTTGTAAATCTTTACAGGTGTACTCAGGTGAATAAAGCCAAATCCCACTACCTGCAGATGTACCACGTTTCATCCCTTTCCTGAGCTTCTAAATCAAAACAATCTTCTCATGCTGTACTGATGACCACTGCCATAACGTTTTACAGTTTCTGAATAAAGCATCATTCACACTCTTATTATCCAAATTAATCGAAAGTATAATTTCTAGACCAATCTTAGTCACAGAAATAGACCGCACTTCCTCAACTTTATTCCACAAACCTTAAGATAGGTTTGAACCTATCATTCCTTTCATTTTTAACTTGTAAAGAAAAAGTCATCACTGCCCTATCATATCCCATCTGCAAAACACTGCACATTTAGCAAACTGCTTTACTCAGCACATTTCTCATCATCACTAGTTCAGTAGGAAATTCTAGTCAGTTGTCCCATAACCACATTATTCTTTACAAATTTAGGATGCACAATAGTAGGATGTATTTAACTATTACTTTGTCATTCCTTCCTATAAATCATAGTACCAGTCTTACTATGTGATTCAACATATAACTGAACATCCAAATATGAAGTGTTTTCCACTGACTTAATAGCTGTAATATGCAAAAATGCAGTCATGTTATTAACTTAAATGTGAAAAAAATTGATAGTGTCAGGAAAACTGGAATATTTCTCTTCTCATTTTACTAAAACCAGGTTTAGAAAATTGGGGGCCATTGCAGCCCCCACCACTACTGTTTTTCTTTGTGGAAGTATTTTGTCCGAAAACCAAAAAAAGTCACTTCTAGTACAAAAATAACTCAGGCAGTGCAGTGGTGCAGCGGTTTGCTTTGTCACCTCATAAGAGGTTCTCTAGTTCGATTCTCGGTTACGGTGCCCTCTGTGTGGAGTTTGCATGTCTTCCCTGCATTTGTGTGGATTTCCTCTGGATACTCCAGTTTCCTCCCCTGTTACAAAGACACACATCTGGAGCATTTCTTCCCAGGCCTCCATTTAAAATTGGCTCATTCCAAGTTGGACTTTCCCATTAAATAAAATTAATATAACATTTCTTCTTTCACATTGCTTGTGCTGGATAACCTTTTTTAATATACATGATTTCCTCATCTAGTGGGATCATAGAATATAATGAATTTATGTCTAGAGTTACAAAAAAATTGACCATCAGGGTCAGGGTTTGATTCTCACATGGGGTAATTGGCAAGGCTTAAAATGGCCCAGAGGGCAGTTAGCCTAGTACTACCCTATGAACCTATGAATTTAAGATATAGGAAGGAATGCCAAGCAACAAGGGTTGCAATATTTATCCACCAAAATGGTAAGTTATTATGTTTTATGAAAGCTGCAGAAACAATGGCCTTCATTCCAGAAGACTTGGTCTCAGTGTAAGCAATTACTTAAACTAAGAGCAGGCGTTTTGGAATCTGTCCCCAAGTCTAATCCTGTTTATAGATTGATCTTACTCCAAAGTAAGTCACTTACACATAGAGCAAATCTTTCATAATCAGGACAGAATTACACTGAGAGCAATACATTTGCAATCTGGCCCACTGAGTTTAAAGGAAAGAAGATCTAACTCATTTATGTATCTTTGGTATTGTAAAGAAAGACAGAACAAAAGGATTTTCAACATGACAAAATTCAAAGACTCCTCTAATCAAAGAACTTTCAGAATAAATTAACTTTAAATCAACAACTTTTTAGGCTTTAGATCTGACAGAATTATTTAAACAGTCAGGTATAAACATCATTCAAAATGACACAGTCCTCGGAATCTGTTACCACCAGAGCTGTCACCTTATCTGCTATCATAAACCACCTACAAAGTTTCCTACCTGTTTTTCCCATGTAAAATTTGCAAAATGAGGGTCCCTATTATGTTATCGAAAACGCATTCTATCGAATGCATTTTCACTGAACTGTAAATAGCGAACAGGCAAAATAGCGAAGGGGCTTTCCCTGGGAAAGAAGTCGCTTGGCCGCTTCATTAGTTTGCCATGTTTTGCACTGTAGTGCAGTCTAGGAGTGCAGTCTCACAGATTCCCTTATCCGGTATGGCTCCCGAATGTAAATGTGCAATAGTTACTGACCTTAGGGTTAGGGTGTGAGTTAAGGTAGGTGCATATCTAGTAATGTATTTAGCGTACACTTTAGGGTTAGAAGTAGGGTTTAGTCAAGTGTATATATGTTTACTTTTTGTGGGGGAGTTAGAAGTAGGATTAAGTTAGGTGGATATATGTTTCCAATTGTTTACTTTTTTATTTTGGGTTAGAAGTACAGGAAGGTAGGTGTGTATGTATTTTAACTGTTTACTTTTTTTTTTTTTTTTCTGGAACAGCGATTTCTTTCCCTCGGAAAGAAATCACTGTTCTGAGCTGTCGATATTTTCAGCTTTCAGTGAAATGGGGTCGATCATTCATCATTCGCTGTTTTCAGCATTCTATGACGTGATATAGACCCCAAAATTATGTACATTTAGTACCATAAACAGTGCATTGAGTATTACATGTAAAGTGACTTTTGCTTCCATTTGTCAAACCTGTCCAACTGTCCAAAAATATAAGCTGTTACTCATATAATGCTACCTGTACTTCATAATGCTCATTTTACATAGGGAATACTAACAGAATGTGGAGAAAGATGCAATGAATCTAATGCTTTGTGTAAACACAGTGGGAAATGTAAAACATATGTAAATGTTTTATTTATTTATTTGTTTATTTATGTATTTATGTATTTATGTATTTATTTATTTATTTTTGGTTTTGAAACAAGTCAAATTAGATGTGAGGGATGGGGGAGTGGGATATGCTTTTAAGTAAAAAGGAATTGTATTGACAAATCCTATTTATAGCCAATGAACCACATAGCTTAAATGGTGTATTTAAGCAATAACCGACGACATAGTGTGGTATATTGAAGATTTACCCACAATTAGCATATACTGCTTCCTTGTATTGATGTACTGTGCATGCGTATGGGACTTGCATTCCTACACATACCCAGTACATCAATGCTTTGAAACGGAAACAAGGGAGAAAAGAAAGTCTCCATTGCTCAGTTTTTTTTTCTTTCTTTTTTTTATTTATTAAAAGAAATGGTTTTGGACACTTTATACAAATGGAAAAAAGTCCGGGTGCCCTGACCTTTTTTTGCTGGTATACTGTGGGATTTACAATGGGCACGCTGGCCAATCAATGTGCACGTTTTGGAATATTAATGGGGGGGGGTCATTGTATAATAAGTATTAAATCACTCCTGAAAGTGAGAAGAATTAACTGCAGTTGGATTTTGATTATCTGTTTTTTGTCACATGATTGCTTTTTTAGTTATTTAAATGTATTTTCACAAATGTAATATTGTCCGATGAAGTCTGGTTGTTGAAATAAATGCAAGATAAAAGCACTTTTTTTACAGGTTCAAATAGTAAAAATAATGCACCATAGGTATGTACTAGGCTAACTGCCATTGTGGGCCATTTTAAGCCTAGCCAGTTTCCTCTTGGTGTTTAAATTAGCCTATCCCATATGGTTTTGGATTGGCCTTACCCACCCTATGGTCAATAATTATATATTACCCTATTGTGAAAAACTGGGATCATACCATAGATAATTTGAGGGAACCTATGCATGGGATACAGTATTTAAGAGATATTTGTGTCCATATTTATACATGTGTCTTATGTACCTTCTAAGTCTACTACAAATGCTCAGAACATACTTGCTCAATGCTACTTTCTTGAAAAAGTAGTTGATCTAACTCACAGTTGCCTGATCCCCAATACCTACTTAGCCCCCATAACACCTGACCCTATAAAACTGTGTAGTCCTATCAGAGCCCAAACTCTAACCATAAAACTCCTACCCTGTATGTAACATAAGTCCTTGCCTCTACCCTAAATTCCCTGGCTGCTCCCTAGCCCTGAAGGTCCCCTCCCAGACCCTAAACTTAACATTCTCCTTCTGTCCCAAGCACTAAAACATACTGCCTGGTCTCTAACTCTAAAATGCCCTTCCCCTTTCTTAAACCTTACTCCCCTATGCAATCTCTGACCTAATCTATTCACCAAACCCTGCCCACTCCCTTCCCAGCTGCTTCCCCAAACACATATTTGAGTTTGAGCATGAGTAGCAGCCTACGTGGTCTACAAGACCCTCAGACCCCTAGCTTTCAGACATTAGTATTTTGTAAAGCAACCAAGTTATATTTGCTGCACTTCCACTGAAATTTTGTGACACAAATTTGCAACAAGGTTAGAGAAAACAATCCCCCTCCTTAAATGTCGCACTCTGTGGTCCTTATACTTAAAGATAATGCGCACAGACTTTTTTTACCATTTGTTTGTAGTATAATTAAGCCATCATCATATAAAGTAGGCTTTCTGATTTTAAAATGTGCACTTTTTACTTTAGTTACTTCAGTGGACCTATACTTTTTAAGTTTAATAGACGTGTGTTTACTGTGTACTGAGCAACTGTACAATTACTTCCTAATTCCAAGTCATCCAGCCCTGCCTTCTGATGATGTGTTCAGGGGGAAGAAACAGTTTATAGTAGATAGGCGCGCTTTTTGTAGTCTGCAGCATATTTTATTACAAAGTAACCAGAATGCAGCACAATCAGTTACTCAGTCAGACAATAAATAAAAAAAAAATGAATGCAGCTACACTCAAGTGGAAGGTAACCAGATGTAGGGTGGAAGTGGATAAGATTATGAGAATAATCTTTTATTATGTGTTCTTGACATGAATGTCAAGATTTACTTATCCAGTTTGTTCCTGAGCTCGATTTATTGTCATCCATGTTTTAAAAATATTATTTTCATGTTAATAAAATATAGAACTTTTCCCAGTAACCTTCTTCCATAGAAATCATCACAGGGGATTATTTTTTTTAACTACACTATTTTATTTCCCCATTTATTTCTGATTCCATAAATCTGAATCACTATTTAGTTTAAACAAACATCATTAGCATTTTGAACAGACATTTTCAGCAGTTTTCATAACTGGTGAACATACAGAGTTATTTATGGTATTACTAATTTGGAATGGAATACTTTAGTAAATGTCTAACAACGACACCGTCATTAAAGCTGCAAACAAGGGTACAATATTTTAATGTTAGCAACAAAGAAATATAAAGATGTGTATCAGCAATTTTAATAACACAGCAGAAGATAAGAATATAAAATAGTTAACCTGAACTGGTTAATATCTTGGAGATGGGAGTAAAATATGTTTTCTACAAGAAAAAAAAACTGAATGTCTTGGTCTTCTTTTTACTATAAACATGTTCCAGAGAATTTTCTGTGTGTATTTGATAGATCAATCATTGTTGGTCACTCACTGGATAACTCTGACAGTAACTCATTTATATCTGACATACCTACTCATGATATAAAAAACGTAAACAACAGCAAAATGTAATTACAAAACAAAAACGGTTATGAAGAGAATTTAAATGTATTCATCAAAATAAATGGTAAAATGAAATTACAAATGAACATGACATGGGATACATAAAACTTGAAAATGTTTGATAAACATGAACAAAGGTACCTGTTCAGTGACCAATCATGCCTCTAAAAAGAGATTTCCTTATTGGTTGAATAGAAAGTTAATCAATCTATACAACAAGAATAAATGTATATATCAGCAAAACAAGAACTATTCAACATGCAGGATCAAATCAAATTTTAGTATTTGAAATATCTAAAGACTATATTAAGGCATGAGAAAACTAAGTATGAGAGAAGATTAGCAGTTGAAACAAGCAGCAACAAATTTTACTATAAATAAAGTAAATCACATATTCAAATAAGATATCACAATATCTTTAATAATTAAGAGTAAGTCTATAATCGACCCAAAAGGCATGGTTGTTAATTTAATCAATACTTTTTAAGTCTATTCTACACTGAACTGGGTGATATACTTACTGCGGGAGAACAGCTTCCATCTAGCATTGATGCCTATCTGATTATATTTGATGGACTTATTTCTAATTCAGTAAAGAATATTAGAAAGAAAAGTTATATGGGACCTGATAAAATCCATGCAACATTCATACTAAGCACTCAAAAAGAATGTTGCCCTGTTTTATACATAACGTATAAGACGCTATTAGTAAAAGACCAATCTGTTTAACATCATTATTAGGTTACTGCTTTGAGAGATGTCTGATTCAGCTTTTACAGGAAACAGTTAATCATTCCATTTTTTTTTTACATATAGCAACATGGATTCACTGCAGAGAGGTCCACTCTAACAAATCTAGCTGAGTTTTGCAACTATATTAGTCTTATACTGGCGCTAGGACTTAGTACTGCCATTATTTTTTGTCTCTTGCCAGAACATTTGATATACTACCGCATTATTTGATTCATGTAGCATTAGCAATCTACAAATTGAACTCATATTTAATAACTGGAATAACCTTCCTTGGTATACCACAGAGTTTGGTGATGGGAGTCTTTCACCTTTGCAAGTATGTTATGTCAGGTTACTAAGTATGCAGGTACTGCCAGGTATGACTTGATGCATTATCTAAAGATGACATGCATGTTATTATTTTTTTTTACAGAATTTCAGAGATTGGGCAAAAAACCTTGGGTTAAATTTTAGCCAAAATAAGTGTTAGGCGATGCACTTTGGAAAAGCAATGATAAGACACCCTCTAACTTTGAACGAATAAATCCTTGAGTAAGTGTCTGGTTATAAGAACTTAGAGATTGCTATAACCTCATGTTGTTTCTTTTGAACAGCATGTAAATTCTACAAGTAGTAGGGTTTTGAAACATATGGCACTAATGTTGAAATCTATCTTCTTGAGAGATGATCATACCTTGACAATGCTTTGTAAAACTTATGTAAGACCTATATTAGAGTATAACATCTCAGTTTTCTTTTATACTAAAAGTCAGTTTGAAAAATATTGAATCTATTAAAAGGAAATTTATACAACAAATCCTACTTATCAAAGAGTTACTATGTAGCAAGGCAGGTTTAAAAACTTTTCACTTCATTACACATGTACCTGTGGTAAAGCACTACTGGCTTATAAAGCCTTTAAAGATGAACCATTGCAGGCTTTACTAAATGGAGGTTATCTTCTAATCCTGTGTCTCATAAATACAAAATGATATGTTCTGTTTACAGTGGAACAAAACAAACTTAAGGAATAAATATTTAGCTCAAAGCATTCAAGAACAAGTTACCACATAGTATATAATCTGGAAATATTTAAGGAATAACAGGATACATGGATAGATGAAAAAAAAACTATCAGTCTTCATTTTAAGGATTCAGTGTTCTTTGATGGCCCTAGGCCTGAACACTGGGTTTCAAAGTGATGAAATTATGAATGTATTTCAGGGTTAGGATGATCCTTGGAATGCCCTGGCTTTATGATGTATTTTACAGCCTCCTGTGAAATCATTGCTCTTATATTTGTAGGAAAGTAAACATTTTTGGAGAAGATGAGTAGGCTGAATTCAGCTACCAAGAAGTGTGTACACTGAGTAGTAGCATATCACCATTTGACAAGCTGATGTTTTGTTGTTGACGTTCTAAACACTGATATTTGATTGTGTTGTTCAATTTCAGTGTATATATATGTGTGTGTGTGTGTGTGTGTGTGTGTGTGTGTGTGTGTGTGTGTGTGTGTGTGTGTGTTTGTTAGTGACTGCATATGGTCAAATAGGTATCTGACTAACAGCTGTGCAAGACTGTACAAATCCTCATGTTGGGAAATTTGCCCTTACCCTATGTTTGTGCCATCTTTGTGTTAGTATATGTCTCACACACACACACACACACACACACACACACACACACACACACGCACACACACACGCACACACACACACACACACACTGACACAGTTATACATGTATATTTACATAGTCAATGTTTTTATTCCCGTTTTACAGTTATTCTATTTTTTTTTACAGCAACCAGGCATTTCTATGCCTCTTTTTGACCTCTGTTGACAATCATGCTTTTTATTTTCTTTTTTTATCTTACAGGTCTCAGCTTTGGCAGCTTAATAGATTAAGGAAGTATCTAACTGATATGACCTGGTGGGGGGATATATCATCGAATCTTGATATCCATGCTGAGAACACATAATAAGTGAGTTAAGACTGGGGGAGACTTATTCATAATTGTTTATTGTACATGGAGATTTAGCTGTTCAAATTAAATGTAAGAGCACAATGATGTTCATCATATTGATCACGTCTGCAGTAGCCTTACTTATATGGGTTATAACCCTCATAGGACACAACAGCTGGCCAGCTTCCAAAGCTTCAAGGTACCTTCTACTCACCCAAACCATCAATCAGTTTGAACTGAGCTGATTAAAAAGATGTTTGGGAGCCATAACTTCTAAGCTTTCCTGCCATCGAAGAGCAGAGACTTCTGAGGCTGTTGAGATTCATGGTTGGTTAGTACTGTTAATTTGCTGGACATGTATGCTCTCTTAGGGGAAAGAACCTTCCATTTAAAAGAAAGTTTGTATTTTTAATACTTTCCTGTTCGAGAAGGTAATATTTGAGCTAGGGTTTGTATTTTAACCGACTTTCACAAGACTGTATTGTAGCCTTAAATGAGAGCAGACTTTTTTCCTATCAGTTTAAAAGTTGTATAAACTGGTGTAAAAATATTTTTTCTGTAGAAAAATTCTGTTTATTTTACTTTTTGGTGTTGACAAAGTTTTTTTTTTTAAATGCTTTTCACCATGTTTTCATGTGCAATAAAGTGACTTTTAAAGACTTGTAGTTTTTACCAGCATTTGCCGCTTGTCTTCCCTGGGAAACCGGCACCACTTTTGGCTTGCCTATGGAACAAACTACCAATCTTATGTTTTTTTTCTTCTTCCAGCCACATAAGAAAAGAAAAAAGTTAAGCAAACAGCCTTTGCCACCACAGCAGACTAGCAATTTGCCTCAGCTGCAGGTGAATGGTTATGCTGTGGCCATAGCTTGTTCCTCGGACTACTCATCTTTTCCCCAGGTCTCTCTGGTGTAGCACTTACAGCCAGTATGGGCCTGGGGTTAGCCATGTCCTCTGCGGCTGTTGTGGTTCCCTCAGTAGACAAAGGGAAGCCACTGTTATCAGCCCTGAGAGAAGGAACAGGGAACACTTTCCAGTTTTGTTAGAATGTTCCACAATCCCTGGGGAAGCTACTGTTGCAATTAATAACACTGTTGGCCCCACATATCCTTAAAAATGAAAACTAAACATGTATCTACTACTTTTAAATTTTGAAGACAGGAGTGGTTTCTAGGCCTAGCTCTGGTCTTAATTTAGGCTATTGATCTGTCTCGTAAGGTGGGTACTGGTAAAGGCAAGATAGATACCTCTTTTACTGAAGAGATGCAAGTTTCTAACTCTGGACTGGAAGATGAAGGGACAGATTCAGGTTTCTTCCTCAGATTCCTGACTGTGGGTGTTTCTCTTTTTCTGAGACTATTTCCAGAATAGGCCAGTGTTTTCAGTTGGAGAACACTAAAGTTTCTCATTCCCTCAGGAAATACTATGAGCCGTTACAGTTTCTGAAACCTTCTCCCATTCCTCCAGTACTGTCAGCTTTGTAGGATGCCTGTGTCACTGGTTGCAATTTACCTGATTGCCAGCCAAGTGCCACTAAAAGACACACAGAATGTATAAAGTTTCACAATCTTTTACGTTTTTATATACTCCTCCCAAACCTGACCCAGTAGCTATAGCTTTAGTTAATCTTATTGCAGCTAAACGTTTAATTAATTCCAATCCTACATGTTCTGATTAGGATGGGAAGATTATTCATAAGTATAGGGAAAAAAGTGTATGCTTCTGCAACTTTGGTTTTCAGAATTTTGAATTGTCAGGTTCATATATTAAAGTTTATTTTGACTAATTGTGAAAGTATGAGTAATGTTTTATCTGCAGATTCTTCTTGTAAGGAAAAATCTGCTTTAAATAATTTAGTTTATTCATTTGTTCGAGTCATTACTCATTGTTTACAGGGTGTATGTAATTCAGTTGCTACATCTTCCAAGATTATGGCCACAGGTACTCTTTTGAGGAGGTTTGCCTGACTGCATTCTCTGAACTTCCCAGATGATATAAAAAATGAGACTTTTAATTCTCCTTTGGATAGAGCTTTAGCTTTTAGTTCTCTGTTTTAGATGTGATCAAAGAGTATGACGAAGGGGATAAGTTGATACAGGGAATATCTAAGATTTTAAAGCCCTCATTTTCCAAATTTTCTAAGGGATTCTCTAGCCCCTCATCCAATTTTGACATAAAAATAAAATAAACAGTCGCAACAAAATGCAGGTAAATGGACGTTTAAGAAGAAACTGCAAGAGGTTCCAAAAATAATTCAGGAAAACCCCAAATTCAAGGACAGTCCAACAAGTTAGAATGACTATTTAATGGACCTTGTTCTCCCTCTCCCACCCTGGCAGACCCCTTTCCCTTTACAGCATGTCTGAATCTCCACTTTTCTCCTTGGCAACAGATAGTTTTAGACACGTGTTCTGAAGATCATTAATCAAGGTTACAGATGAAAGCGGGAGGAACATTCTCTTTTCTATGGGTAATTCCTCATCCAGCAGACCAGACTCTTTTATTTTCATTTGTCCTTCTCATTTGCCTTCCCGGGGAGTAATAGAAGAAGTTCCTCCTTCCCAGTTGGGGAAGGTATTAATTCAAATATGTTTTTAGATGTCCTAAATCAGTTTGCAAAAGTGCCAAGTTCAAACTCATGTCACTTCATAATCTGTTACGTCTTCTTCATTCAAGTTTCCTGGTAACATTAGATTTAAAAGACGCTTATCACTGCATCTCTATTCACCCAGAATTTAGGCATTTCTTAAGATTTTGTGTATCTGAATCACATTATAAGTTCTCTGCCCTACACTTTGGACTATCCACTGCACCAAGAGTGTTCATGAAGTATCTACCTCCAGTTATAGCTCTTTGCAGGCTACATGGTATCCACATTTTTCCACATTTAGACAACTTGCTTATCATTGCAGAGTCTTTTTAAAGTGTCAGAAATCTCTCACTTGGGCGAGAGATCTCTCACACAAGCTGGGGTTCCAAGTGAACATTCAAAAATCTTTTTTTACTCCTTCTGACAGGATTGACTTCCAGGGTTGTTAGCAAGACACCTTGGTTCAAAGAGCTTTTCTTCCACAGGAAAATTTAGATCTATATCTAGATCTATTTCTAATGGTTTCCAGTCAGACTTCAGTCCCTGAAAACACCTCTAGATTTTGGCTCTCATGGCATTTGTGATTCTCATGATACCCCTGGCAAGACTTCACATGAAAAAGATACAGTAGTAACCAAAATCTCTTTGGTGCCAGCAACTAACATCCTTTGTATTTTCAAATCCCTGTGCTGCAGTTTGTTGAAAGAGAAATCACTTGGTGGAGACACCAAATGTCCCTTAAGCCAGGTCTCCCCTTCTCCCTGCCTGTTCCAAAGCAAACAGTCACAACACATACCACATGCTTAGCTTGTGGAGCAGTTTCTGGAGGAATAAAAGTGCAAAATGTGTGCAACACCAAGGAAAGATGCAAACTGAGCTGGATCTAGCACTAGGTGAAATAAGCAGTTTTGCTTAGGACCAGTGTTAGCTTGGAGGCACCATGCTGGCATGGGTGGGCTGATAAAAATAAAATTGTCTGTAAATAAAAAAGTCCAAAAACTTCTGACCTTGCAAGATACATTCTTTAAGAACACAGATGGCTTTATGACTCTGTGGGAGACTTCTATAAAGAACAGTAAGCCATGTTCTAACATACAATTTAACAGCCAAAACCATCACTGTGAGAGGGAGATTTGATTTGGGAATACTGACAAAAAAAAAAAAAAAAAAAAATAGACAGAGGAGATGATATAAATGCAGGACTGAAGCCAAAGCCATCACTGTGGGAGGGAAAGATTTGAGAATGCTGTGAAGGCTGCTAGCCTAGCTAGATAGAATTTTGTAAATAATTCTATGTCATTTGTAAATACTAATGCAATCCACAATCTACTTCTACAAATGCAAAGACAGCTACATGTTAGGATTAAACTATATGTTGTACGGAGCTTCAAAAAAATGTAACCACAGTGCACCCTGCTGGAAGAAAGCTGATAAGTAAAGCATTGGATGACTATGTGATCGCAAGCTCAGAGACAGGATGTCTGGACCAGCAAATTATTTCTATTGTCTTAACTTAAGGGATAATTACTAAGGTTTTCCATGTAAAGTGTCTTTTATTGCTATGGTTTCCTGGCAGCTGCAAGATCAAAGAAATGTTAAAATTTTAAGTTATGTGAGCATGGGAAAATAAACCAGAGAAGTGTCAAGAATTATGTAATGTGAAATGACCCAGTAGTACTACGTTATCAATTTAAGACGTTTTCAGAGAGAGAGAATAGAGCATTTTGGATTTTGTCTGAACCTGAACACATCAACTCACTAGTACTCTGCTTTTGCTCTGTAAGTAAGATATTTATTTAGAACAGTGATTTATCTTAGAGATAGATAGAGATAACCAGATTAGTCTAGCTGTTTTCTATATTTATATCAGACTGTTCTACAGTATTATTTTAAAGCATTTTCCTGTGATTTCTGAACTCTGTAATGTCGTTGTGTTAAAGTAATAAGTATTACCTTGTGTTTTTATTATTTATTGTTAAATATTTTTAAACCTTTCAACTGTGGTTGATTTGTGTAAATATAATTTAAGCTCTTAGCATACATTGCATGTATTTGTTGATACTGTCCAAGCTACTCCAATAGCTTTAGCCCTTGGTCACACTTACTGTTTGGATAACAGTAATATTACACAGTGAAAATGGTCACCCTTTAGGAAGGGCCTTATAGTAGCTGATAATAGTGGTTGGTGGCAGTGATTTCTACCTTATAGTCTGAAGAGAAGTGGGCACAGCTGGAGAACCTGTGCCAGCCTTCCCTATTAGTGTCTGTGTGTGTTTGTATACAACTCATATCTCAAAATGTGTGTGTGTGTGTGTGTGTGTGTGTGTGTGTGTGTGTGTGTGTGTGTGTGTGTGTGTGTGTGTGTGTGTGTGTGTGTGTGTGTGTGTGTGTGTGTGTGAGCTATTTGGGCAGGGACACAAAGCACTGGCTGGACAGGAGAGCACTGGAGGTTTTAGCTTGACCACTAGGCTGAGATCTGAACCCTATAGCTGTGCCAGTGGGGAGTCTTATTGGGGATCTGGAGAGAAAGGGAGAAGCCAGCCCCAGATTGACTGTGATCTCTGTGTGCTCCTAAGGGAAATTGTACTTTACTGTGTGTGTACTTGTTATCCTTCCCAATGTGCACTCCCCTCACTGGTGCTAGTGGTGAGGATTGAGGCTCCTTGATTACTGGACTAGTGCACTGGCATCACATATTAATTGTTTGGCAGTTGTGGAATATCCACATCAAATATTAATTGTTTGATAGTAGTGAGTTAGCCACATCACCTACTAATTGGCTTGTTGTGGCGTGGGTAGTGAATTACTGTAGCTTGTGTACAGTGAACACTGAAGGTGTTTTTGTACTCTAAATCAGCCACGCAGTGATTATTCAGAGTTCAGATCACAATTGTTTTATTTCCTTTGTTAGCATAGTTAGTCAGAGACAGCAGGCAAGCATGTCAGCAGAGGATTATGGCAAGCTGACTAGGAGTCAGTTGGCTAAGATATGCCAGGCTAAAAGACTGGTGCATGGAAACATGACTAAGGCAGACATGATTGCAGCTTTGGTCACAGCTGCATCAGAAAATAGCAACCAGGAGGAGGATG
Source organism: Protopterus annectens (assembly GCF_019279795.1). NCBI lineage: Eukaryota > Metazoa > Chordata > Ceratodontiformes > Protopteridae > Protopterus > Protopterus annectens. The sequence goes on from NC_056731.1 coordinate 154,976,888, forward strand.
ATCAGACTGGCCATGGAGATGTACAACACTCAGAGAATGGACAGCTCAACCTTTCTACAGAGGACTTAAAAATCCATCTGGAGCTAAAGAGACTTGAGTTGGAGGCCAGGCATTTGGAAATGGAAGCTGAGTAGAAGGAGAAGCAGAGGCAACAAGAAAAGGCGATGCTGACTCTTCGCTGGAGTCATGGAGGTAATGGGGAAGGGAGTATCCAGACCCCAGAAGCAGAAAAGGTCAGTAAATGTCTTCCACAATCTACAGAGGGGGATAATTTTGATAATTTCATTCATATGTCTAAGAGGGTATGTAAACAGTATGTGTTGACCAAAGTCTCTGGGTGCGATTCCTGGCCCCCTTACTCCATGTTAAAGCTGTAACTGTGCTGTCCAGCATATCTGATTGTGAATTGTTTTGATTATACTGCTGTTCATAGGTTCACAGGTGTGTACTAGGCTAATGGCCCTGGAGATTTTACAAGCCTAGCCCATAGGATTACACTGGCATTGTGCCACCCAACCTTAGTTTCCAGTGTCTCTGTCAAGTAGAGCCACTGGAGTGATCCCCAGGGTGAATTTTCTATTTCCCATCCACTCATCAACATTTTATTGAAGAGGGCCATTGAGGTGCTCTGTTTGACATGTATGGGAAGTCATAGCACGGGTAGTCTCTTGGTTATGAACCTTTCCCTCCAGCACATTCTGTTGATTGTGGTAATGAGGTTGAGGTCTCTGGAGCATGTGGTGCAGAGGGATTGGGATTTCTTTAGATGCAGCATTTCTAACAGAGCTGGGTCAGACAAGTCTTTATAAGTCAAGCAGAGATTACCTATAAGTAGGCGATATGAGACAGAGAATAGTTGGAGTTTTTTTAGTCTGATTGTATAGGACAAGTGTTTAAGGCCTAGGATCCTCTTTGTGAGGTACGTTTGCAGCCACTCCAGTTGTTGCAGGTGTCTAGTGAGGTACATACCAAATGCAACATTGTACTTGATGACTGGCCTAATGAAGGAAGAGTAGAGGGAGACATTGACCTCTTTCTTCCTGGATGCAAAACCCTTAGTAATGAGATGCGCCACAATAGAAGGACTTTCTGACCGCAGTAGCAATGTGCTGGTCAAAAGGGAGGTTGCTGTCGACCTGTATTCTAGGATCTCTTATAACACCTTGTGTGTTCAGTGGACTACCACTGATGTGGTAGTTCATGGGAACTGGGTTTTTCCCAAAGGGGATGATGACACATTTTTTGGCATTGAGCTTAAGGCCATGGTTTTGACACCAGTTGTGTCAGTGAGGCCTTTCTGTAGGATGTCAACCTCACTTGGGGAGTTAATAATGGCTTCCAACTTGCAATAGTCTGTAAACTTTGTCAGCCAGAGTCTCTTTGTGTTGGACTGGATTTCTGAGATGTAGATGACTAAAAGGAGAGGACCCAGGACCGATTCCTGTGGCACTCCACTTGTGACTGATCGTCAGTTTGACTTGGAGTCAGCTACTTTCACACTGTGGGTTCTATATGTGAGCAAGTTTACAACCCACCTAGTGATATAGGGGTTGATGCCTAGTTTAGTAAGTTTTTCTATGATTCCTGAGTGGGGAATGGTATCAAAGGCCTTGGCCCGATCAAGGTAGACTGTACGAACCACCTTGCCTTCATCCATAGCTCTGGTGACTGACTCAAATAAGTTGACCAAGTTGAGCAGGCATGATCTACCCTTCACAAAACCAAACTGTTTGTGATCCAGAGTTTTAGAGATTCCCTATATCCTTGCTTATTAGGTCCATGATGATGCATTCCATAGCTTTGCATATCAAACTTGTCAGGCTAATGGGGTGATAGTTCCCAGTCTCTCTAGTCGTTCCTCCTTTGTGGAGAGGGATGACTATAGCAGTGCACCATTCATTAGGGACAAAGCTTGAGGTGAGGCTGTGATTGAACAGGGTACACAGGTGAGGTGCCAGTTCACTCTGTAGTTCATGTGGAACACAGCCAGGGATATTGTTAGGTCCTATAAAAGCTGTATTCTTGGCCTTGGACAGAGCTGTTTTAACCTGTGCAGCAGTAATACTGGGTGCCTGGCAATCTACTGGTATTGTGATTGGTCCTTTTGGGGGGGGGAGTTGGCACTGAATCTGTCGGCCAGTATATTGGCAATATCTGTTGGTTCAGTATAGGAGGTACCATTGTGCAGTAGCTCAGACTAAATCTGCATATTGTCATAGAGGTTCTTTACATAACTATAGAAGGCCTTGTGGTTGTCTTTACTATCTGCTGCAATTTTGTTTTCATAGCTAGCTTTATAGGATTTGATGAGGGTTCTCAACTTTTTGTTGAGGCTGATAATGGAATTTTTCCAGTCTTGGGACTTTACCTTATTCCACATCAGTTTCCTCCTACTGTTGTAGAGTTTGTTTATGGCAAGGGACCACCAGATTGTCTTTCTTTTTTTGGAGGAGAGCATCTTGGTTCTATTGGATAGGGGGAGATCCATGCATTTGTGTATGTGTTCGTACAGAGCAGTGGTGTTTGATTGGCAGTCATGCAACTATTCTCCATTTGCATGGGTGCCATGAAGTTAGCCACATCTGTTCTTAGGAGCCCAAAGGTTAGCTTTGGAGAAGTTTTTCATGGTGGTTATCTTTGCCAGGTGGGAGGTGGGGGGGTTGTGGATTTCCAAGGTGATTAGTTTGTGGTCGGATCTAACCAGGTAGGAGTTGACTACTGGTGTAGAGCAATGGTCGCCTATGGTAGTAATGACCAGGTCAAGGATGTTGCTACCTCTAGTGAGGGTAAGAACGAGCTGGTCCAGAGCATTGGAATTAATGAATTCTTGGAAAGTTTGGGCAAGTGTATTAGTACGTGAGTAGTTTTCCGAGTTAATGGAGGGGTAGTTGAAGTTGCCCAGTATGAGTGTGTTAGGTTGGACCCTAATATTCTCCAGGGTGCTTAGGAATGTGGAGTGAGTGTCTGGGGACATGGTTGGGGACCTATAACATACTATGACCCGAATCGATGTCTTATCCAGAGTTAGCTGCACCTGAAGTATCTCTGATGCATTATGTTGGGCTACCAATCTGGAGGTGTGCACATCCTTTATGAATATGGAAACACCACCACCTTTGGAGCTTCAGTCTAAGTTCTGGGGCTGAAAGGTGTGGAATGAGTTATAGCCTGGTAGTGCAGGGGTGCTTTCTGCTGCCTTGAACCAGGTCTGTGTTACTGCACAAATGGCAATGTTCTCCATGTTAAGAATTGTTTGCTAGAATTTTTTAAGCTAACACCTGAAGCTTATAGGAAAAAGTTTTGTGAGCATAGACGCAAGGCAGATGAAAGTGTGTGTGAATATGTTGCTGAACTAAGCACTTATTTTCATAGGTGGGTGAGTGGATGTCAGGTCACTACTTTTGAAGGGCTGGCAGAGCTTTTGGTGAGGGAACAACCCCTTAGCACTTAGCTTGAGGACATGAGGATCTGGCTAGCTGTTAGACAATCAGCTACTTCAGATGAGTTGGGGAAGAAGGGAGACCTATACCTACCAAGCAGGGCAACCCTGCACAGGGAAGGGACCCCCAGTACTGCTCATGGTTCTAAAGAAACCCATGGTGGGCCACCCAGACTGCCTTAACAGAATCTGGCAGTGTCAGGGGAAGCCACTAGTCCAGGTACACGTCCAGGACCTAGGGTTAAATGTTTTGAATGCAATCAGTGGGGCCATGTGGCATATAGATGCCCATGAAGGCAAGGTGGGGAACAAAAGGTGAGGGAGCCAGTAAGTGGGAAAGACAAAATGCCAGTAGTAGGTTGTCTTGAGACAACAGGGGTACCAAACTACCATCCTGCATATGTCCTGATAGGGAAGGATTTTGATGAAACAGTACCATGTGTTAATGTAGTTACACCAGTCAGGCTTGGAGACAAGCATGTAGGTCTGGTAGCCTGGACGAGACCCTGTCAGACTGCATACTTGCAACTAGGACTGGTGAATCAGCAAAAATAGCCTGCTGGATGTCCATGGCTTGACAATAACTTTTAAAACAAATTTATTAGGTGTTTCTTAAAATATGTAGATTAGTAAAAGTCCCTCAGTATTCCAAATGATAAGCGCTTTCGAATCTTCTTCAGATTATGAATGTATAGGGACAAAAAGCAGCTTTTCAAAGAAGAGCAGTTTCCGTTTCCTTAATGATGTAATTTCATTTTTCTTATCTGTTCCAATCAGTAAAATGGATATCAGTCTGCCCCCAAAGAAATATAAACCAATGGCAGAGATTACTATCAATAAATATGCCTGTTCCATTCATAACTTGTCAAGCCAATCATATAGTCCTATGGTTGACACACCTTCGTGTCAACCAATAGTAGGTCTTCTGGCTTTTAGTATAAGTTTTAATGGAATGATGCTGTTCAAACCGGGTGTTTGGTCATCTCGTAAATTGATAATCCATTTGGTTTCCTTTAACTCAGTATTGTTTTCGATATCCCCTTTTCTTAGGCTTACAAATACCTGTTCAATGACTTTGAAGGAAAAGGAGTGATCAGAGAAAGGATTAACATGTACAGCCAATGCATTATAAGGATACTTGTTATGTATTTCCCGTAGATGTCTTAGAATACGATTTTTAAAAGGTTGATTGGTTTTTCCTACGTAGTATGCTGAGCATATTTGACAGGTTGCCAAATACACAACGTTGGGCATATTACAAGTAGCCTTTACATTAAATGTATAGCGCCTTTTAGTTTTGGGATGTTCAAAATGGTTATTGTTATCTATGTGTGGACAAGCTGTGCAATTACCACATCTAAAGGTGCCTTTTCGCCCCCAAATTGTCGGTTTGTCAAAACCATATTTTGGCACAAAGGAATCTTTTTAAATTATTTTTGTTTTTGTACTCAAAAGTTAGTCTCTCACCCACGATGTCTTTCAGTTGGGGATCTTGAGTTAAAATTGGCCAGAATTGCTTTATCACATTCTGGATTGCTACATTATCTGTACTGTGAGTTAACATAACTCTCATATTATTTTTCTTTACTTTTTCCAATTTACTTTTTCTTTTGTATCCATTTACATCTTTTTCATTGTATCCTCTTTCCTTAAGGTTTTTCTGTAGAAATTTGATTTCTTTATGCCTCACAAATTCTTGACTGCATCTCTTTTCTATTCTTGATACTTCATTCTGCATAATATTCCTAGTAATATGCCTAGGATGCATACTTCTTTATAGGAGATACTGATTTCTCCATGTATTTTTGCGGTATGGCGCAGTGTGCATGACATTTACCTCATTTAAAATAATATTAACATCCAGGAAACTAATAACCTCCCTTGACCATTGAGCTGTGAATTTCAGGAAGGTGGTAGTCATATTCATATATCCAGTGAAAGCAATAAATTGCTGTTCATTCTCTTTCCACAGAATGAAAAGGTCGTCCACAAATCGACCATAATAAAGGATGTTCTCAACCCAAGGATTCATAGGACTGAGCATTTATTCAAGCTCCCAATTTGCTAGTACTAGGTTGGAATAACTATTGGTGCAGTGGGTGCCCATGGCAACCTCCCAGCACTGTCAATATATGGAATTTCCAAAAACAAAATAGTTATTTTCCAGTATTAGCTCCAGCAGTGAGCAGATCCTATTAGTTTCATCCAAGTTCATCTTTGATGTTAAACTTCTCCTAATAGACTCTATTCCTATGTCATTTGGTATTGACGTAAAGAGGTTGTTAACATCCAAGGTGGTTAGCAGTATATTATTACAGTCTTTATATCTATTCATAGCTGTGGACAGTTTACTAAGGAAATCATCTATGTCTCTTAACACAGTTTCAAACGATTTTAAAATTTTACTGAGTTCATTTTCAACATATAAGGACATAACTTCAGTGATCCAACCTTGCCCAGCCACTATAGGATGCAAGGGAGGATCAGATAGCACTTTATGTATTTTCGGTACTCCATTTATAGTTGGTACAATTGGTTTTGTAACTTCCAAAAAACTGAACAACTCCAAATCGATTTGCCCTTCAAGGAGCATATCTTTTAAATGCCCAGTTACATTTTGTATAGCTTTATTGAGATCCACTTGACAGACCTCAATATATGTCTTATTGTTGCTTAACATCTTCTTCATTTTCTCTTTGTACCACTCTGTCTCGAATATCACAATTGCTCCTCCCTTGTCCGCGGGTTTAAACATGATTTCATGATTGTGCTGCAAATCATATAGTGCTTGTGTTTTTTCATAGCTAATGTTCCGAAAATGTTTTGTGTTTGTCTCCGATCTTATTTGATACTAACTATCTTATATTGATAGTAATCTCTGCCATTGGTTTATATTTCTTTGGGGGCAGACTGACATCCATTTTACTGACTGGAAGAGATACGATAAATGAAATTACGTCATTAAGGAAACAGAAACTGCTCTTCTTTGAAAAGCTGCTTGTTGTCCCTATACATTCACGATGTGAAGAAGATTCGAAAGCACTTATTGTTTGGAATACTGAGGGACTTTTACTACTCTACATATTTTAAGAAACAATTAATAAATTTGTTTTAAAAGTTGTTGTCAAGCCATGGACGTGCAGCAGGCTATTTTTGCTGATTTTCTGAATTTTTTGGCTAGCTGCTCTATGGCAGTGGGAGATACTTTTCTTTTTAGTTTTTAGGACTGGTGAAGTGGTTACTTCAGGGAGGGAGCTACCCTGTAGCCTTGAGACTGAAGGTGAGCCACAGCTGCTTGTGGGTACTGATAGTCCCTTGAAAAGAGTGACTGCAATGGTAGAGGTGAGTAGTAGTACCCAGGCTGACAGCGAGGCACTGTTGTCTGAGGATGCCAGACTTCCTGTAGAATGGTAGCTGGGAAGGGTTACAAAGAGAGAGTTGAGATAGGATCAGCTCTCAGACCCTACATTGCAAGACCTAAGGCAGGTAGCTAGTGAGGCACCTGATTCTCAAGGGAAGGGGGAATCTGTATATTGGGGCAGAGAGTTACTGTATAGAGAGTGGACCCCTGAGGGAGGTCTAGAAAGTGAAAGGATACAGCAGTTGGTAGTGCCTAGAGCCTATCATCTGGCTCTTCTAGCCATAGCCCATGATATTCCCTTTGCAGGTCATATGGGCATATAATGTACAGAGACGTATTATACAGAACTTCTATTGGCCTGGAATTTCCAGAGATGGAACAGGGTACTGCAGGACCTGTGAGCAGTGCTAAAAGGTAGGCAAGGCAGGAGACAAAGTGAGAACTGCTTTGATGCCTTTGCCTGTCATTAAGGAGCCATTTCAGGGGGTAGCTATGGATATTGTAGGGCCTCTGAGTACCCCAAGTTCCACAGGGAAAATAGTATATCCCAGTGGTAGTAGGTTATGCTACAAGATACCCTGAAGCAGTGGCTCTGTCCTCCATTGAGGCAGAAAAGGTGCCTGAACATAAACCCCTATGTCACAAGATGGGTTGCCAACTGGCTCATGGACAGAACCCACATGGTAAGAGTTGTGGGAGCTAGGTCTGACTCTAAACTGGTTACAAGAGGCATTCTCCAGGGCTCAGTCCAAGGACCCCTCCTGTTCGGCATAAACTTCTCAGAAGTACAGGAAGCACAGGAGGACTATGGCTAACCAAGTTTGCATATGACTGCAAACTAGGGGCTATAATTGACTCTCCGGCTGACACAGACATCCTCTAAAAGGGTCTCACTGAGACAGATACCTGGTGTCAAAACCATGACCTCAAGCTAAATGCCAAAAAGTGCATAGGCATCCCCTTTGGAGAAAACAAAGTACCCTCAAACTATCACATAGGTGGTAGCCTCCTAAATACAGAAGATGTAATAAGGGATCTGGGGACCCAAGTAGATAGTAACCTCTCCTTTGATAATCACATTGCCAAAGTGGTTAGAAAATCCTTCTATGTGGACCACCTAATCACAAAGAAGGTTTACATCCAGATCGAAAGAGGTCATTGGGCCCCTCTACGCATCACTCATCAGACCCATCATAGAGTACAATGCCTCATTTGGGATGTACCTTACAAGACACCTGCAACAACTGGAAAGACCACAGAAGTACCTCACCAACAGGATCACTGGCCTCAAGCAGATGCCCTATGCAGCTTGACTGAAGAAACTCCAGCTGTACTTGGTTGCATACCGCCTACTCAGAAGTGATCTCTGTCCAACATACAAGGCCATGTCCAACCCAGAACTGATGGACCTGCTCCACCTAAAGAAAACCATATCCCCTCAAGCCACATGCTCCAGGGATCTAAACCTCACCACAACAATAAATAGGACATGCTGGAGGGATAGATTCCTGTCCAAGAGACTTCCAATGCTCTGGAACAAGATTCCAATCTACATTAAGCAGAGCCCTTCGCTAACCCTCTTCAAGAGAAACCTTGACGAGTGGATGGGAAACAGAAAGTTTACCCCAGGGATCATTTCAATGGCTCTGCTGGACAGAGGCACAGGGAACTAATCTAAGGGGGCAGCAAAAGCCAACACATTCTGGCTAGGCTTATAAATGCCTTCAGGCAGATAGCCTAGTACCCACCTATGAACCTATGAAATGCTTTGTTAGAGATTTTCAGCAGGGTAGGGTTCCCAGAAGAAATACTAACTGACAGAGATGCTAATTTCATGTCAGACCTGCTGGCTTGTCTGTCGAATTACTGTGGGGTCAAGCACCTGAGGACCACCCCCTACCATCCCCAGACTAATGGTCTTGTTGAGAGGTTAAACTCTTTACTCAAATCCATTCTACATGCATTTGCAGACCAGTTTAAGAGGGAGTGGGATAAGTATTTGCCCCATCTGTTATTTGCTTACAGAGAGCTTCCCCAGGAATCCACGGGTTTTCACCCTTTGAGTTGCTGTATGGGCATAGGGTGAGAGGACCTCTAGATTTAATTTGAGATGAGTGGGAGGGTGAGTGTGAATCTCACAAGCAGTCTGTTGTGGCATATGTCCTAAATCTCAGGACAAGGCACAGGGAACTCATGGGCTTGGCCCAGGAGAACCGGGCAGAAGCCCAACAGCAGTAAAAGGTCTGGTATGACCGAAATGGTAAAGCTAGAAAGTATGCTGTAGGGCAGGAGGTAATGGTTCTCATTCCTGTCAGACACAACCAGCTGCAGGCAGCTTGGGAGGGACCCTTCAAGGTGGTAAGAAAGGTAAGTGATGTTAACTACATGGTAGAACTGCTAGGCAGAAAGCAGGGGCACAAATTGTACCATGTTGAAATGATGAAAATTTACCATGATAGGGAGGCCCTTGTGCTGAGTATATGCAGTGGATTGCAGGAGGAGTCTGAACGAGATCTGGTGACTGATCTCTTTAGTGAGGCTCGGACTGACACCTCAGTGGAAGGAGTAGCAATGTCCCAGCAGCTATCTCCTACCCAGGTTCTAGAAATCTGAGCAGTGTTACAGGAGTTTGGGGACATGTTCACTGGAAAACCACCATGCACCCACTTAGTGCACCACCATGTGGATACAGAACCCCAAAGGCCTGTTAGGTAGGCCCCTTATAGGGTGCCTGAGAGAGTCAAATATACTCTGAGGGAGGACATACAGGAAATGTTGGAACTAGGGGTAATTCAAGAGTTCAACAGTCCTTGGGCCTCCCCAGTGGTGCTGGTGCCAAAGAAGGATGGCAGCACCAGCTTCTGTGTGGACTACAGGAAATTAAATGGTCACACAGAGTAAGATGCTTACCCCATGCCTAGGACAGATGAATCCCTAGTGCAGCTGGATGGGGCTAAGTATCTTACCACCATTGATCTTACCAAGAGTTACTGGCAGGTGGCCTTGACTCCCAGTGCTAGAGAGAGGTCAGCCTTTGTGACTCCTTTTGGCTTGTATGAGTTCACAAAGATGCCCTTTAGGAAGAAAAATGCCCCAGCAACTTTCCAGAGGCTGTTAGATCATATCCTAGCAGGAACAGGAAGGTTTGCCCTTGCTTACCTAGATGTTATTGCCATCTACAGCCATTCCTGGCAAAAGCACCTTCAGCATGTCAAGGAGGTGCTGGGCAGACTACAGGGGGCAGGGTTGACCAGTAAGCCCAGCAAATGTCAGGTGGCTATGGCAGAGGTTTCCTACCTAGCACATAGAGTGGGGAGTGGTAATATCAGGCTAGAACCTGCCAAAGTGGAAGCCATTCATGCATGGCCTGCACCTGTTACCAAAAAGCAGATGATGGCATTCTTAGGGACAGCAGGGTGCTACAGAAAGTTCATCCCCAGTTATAGTATCATAGCTGCTCCCCTCATAGACCTGACAAGGAAAAACAGGCCAGATAAGGTAGTGTGGACCACAACATTTAAGCAGGCATTCCTGAAGCTTAAAGAAGCTTTGGAAGGACCCCCTGTGTTAGCCAGACCAGATTACAGCAAATAATTTGTTGTGAAGGCGGGTGCCTTGAACCATGGGGTGGGGGCTGTACTTAGCCAGATTTCTTCAGAGGGAGAAGAGCACACAGTGGTTTATCTCAGTCATAGGTTCCAGTAGAAAAGGAATGTATAGCCATAGTGTGGGCACTGCAGAAACTTCAGCCTTATCTGTATGGAAGAAAATTCACAGTAGTTACAGATCAAAATCCCCTAACATGGTTACACCAAGCCAGCCAGCAAAATGCCAAGTTGCTAAGATGGAGCCTAGGGTTGCAAGCATATGATATGTCAGTGCAGCACCGCAGTGGGATTATCAATGCCATTGCAGATGGGCTCTCAAGACAGGGAATGGGGTAAGGTATACTCAGACCTAATAACCCTCTCAAGCAGCGTTTCACAAGCTTAAGTACTCCGGGGGGGGGGGGTATGTGAAGGCTGCTAGCCAAGCTAGATAGAATTTTGTAAATAATTCTATGTCATTTGTAAATATTAATGTAATCCACAGACTTGTTCTACAAATGTAAAGAGAACTATATGTTAGGATTAAACTATATGTTGTACTGAGCTTCAAAAAATGTAACCTCAGTGCACCCTGCTTGAAAAAAGCTGATAAGTAAAGCATTGTATGACTGTTTGATCTCAAGCTCGGAGACGGGATGTCTGGACCAGCACATTCTTTCTATTATCTTAACTTAAAGGATAATTGCTAAGGTTTTCCATGTAAAGTGTCTTATTGCTGTGGTTTCTGGGCAGCTGCAAGATCAAAGAAATGTAAAAATTTTAAGTTCTATGAGCCTGGGAAACTATACCAGGGAAGTGTCAAGAATGATGTAATGTGAAATGACTTAGCAGTACTGTGTTATCAATTTAAGACTTTCTCAGAGAGAGAGAATTGAGCATTTTGGATTTTATCTGAACCTGAACACATCAACTCACCAGCACTCTGCCTTTGCTCTGTAAGTAAGATATTTATTTAGAACAGTGATTTATCTTAGAGATAGATTGAAATAGCCAGATTAGTCTAGCTGTTTTATATATTTATGTCAGACTGTTCTACAGTTTTAATTTAAATCATTTTCCTGTGATTTCTGAACTATGTAATGTCATTGTGTTGAAGTAATAAGTATTGTCTTGTGTTTTTATTATTTATTATTAAATATTTTAAACCTTTCAACTGTGGTTGTTTTGTGTAGAGATAATTTAAGCTCTTAGCATACATTGCATGTATTTGGTGATGCTGTCCAAGCCACTCCAATAGCTTTTGCCCTGGGTAACACTTACTGTTTGGATAACAGTAATATTACACAGTGAAATTGATCATCCTTTGGGAAGGGCCTTATAGTAGCTGATGCGAGTGGTTGATGGCAGTAATTTCTACCTTACTGTCTGGAGAGAAGTGGTCATAGCTGGAAAACCTGTGCCAGCCTTCCCCAGGAGTGTCTGTGTGTTTGTATATAACTCATATCTCAAAGTGTGTATGTGTGTGTGTGTGTGTGTGTGTGTGTGTGTGTGTGTGTGTGTGTGTGTGTGTGTGTGTGTGTGTGTGTATGTGTGTGTCAGCTACTTGGGCAGGGACACAAAACACTAGTTGGACAGAGAGGGTGCTGGAGGTTTTAGCTTGACCACTAGGGTGAGATCTGGACCCTATAGCTGTCCCAGTGGGGAGTCTTATTTGGGGTCTGGAAAGAAACAGTGAAACCAGCCCCAGACTGACTGTGATCTCTGTGTGCCCTTAAGGGAAATTATACTTTACTGTGTGTGTGCTTGGGGTCTATATTATACTCTTGAAGTTACAGAACATTGAATACAATATGGTCTACACCATATTATTGAAGTTCCATAACTTTGAAAATAAAAGAAAAATTTTAACCTTCGAATACTTACCCTAACGAGTTTAAGCAGGGGGGCAAGCCCATCTCCACCCCCCACAAACCCCTGCTATTTAATATATACCAACTCCAAGATCGTACTTTAACATAGTATGGTGCGGAAAGGGAAAATGTATCTTTCCTATACTGTAGCGCGATCTTGGAGTTGGTATATTTAAGTAGCGGGGGTGGGGGGTGTAGGGGGCCTTGCCCCCCTGCCTACACACATTCGTTTTTTTTTTGTTCTACATTTTTTTTTATTGAGTTTCAATTGTTTAATGGTTCAATGTATAAAGTTCGATGTTTATACATTCTATCCATTAAATATTTGAGATTATAATATAGACCCATGTACTTGTTATCCTTCCCAATGTGTATGCCGCTCACTGGGGCTAGTGGTCAGGATTAAGGCTCTTTGATTACTGGCCATTGTACGGGTATCACAGATGTCACCAAAGTGTGTGTGTGTGTGTGTGTGTGTGTGTGTGTGTGTGTGTGTGTGTGTGTGTGTGTGTGTGTGTGTGTGTGTGTGTGAAACAAGCAAGTAAAGGGGAAGATGTATGTCCAGGACTGAAGCCTAAGCCATCAAAGCTTTTTTTTCATATCCCACAGCAGCTGTTTGTCTCCTCTGGAGTGTAATCATCCTCATATCAGCTCTTGAATTCAAGTAAACTAAGCCACCCTCAGGTCCAGTGGATCTCTGTGCCCATAACAAGAAGAGGAAACCTCTAAAATACCTCAGTCATGCACTGGGCACCCACGGACCCTGTCCTGTAACTAAAGAGACTTAAAGCTAATTAAACTAAGCTGCCCCTTGGGTCAAGCAGATCTCTGCTCCCTATAAAAAGAGGGGAAACCTCAAAAATACCTCGCTCACACACTGGGCACCCACTGACACTGTCTTGTAATTAAAGACGCATAAAACTAATTAAACTAATCCACCCCACTGGTCAAGCAGATCTCTGCACCCCATAACAAAAATTGGAAACCTCAAAAATATGTCACTCATGCACTGGGCGACACTTTAATGTAACTAAAGAGACTTAAGAAACAGCTGCATAACTCTCTCTAGTAAGTGTTCCCCTCCCCAAATCACAGCTTATTTTCTTTTGAGCAAAAATTAAATCTATAAAATAACATACTATTACTTCTCCTCTTCATCTGTACCTAACCCCAGCTTTAATATTATATAATTTTAAGAAATTCAAGGTAAAATTAGATAATGCCTACACTTGCCTGAATTTTACAGTACAAAGTAGAGTGATTATGCAAAGTAACATACCCTTCCTTAAGGTCCACTGATTGTTTTCTCTTTTGCACTTTACAGTGTAACAAATGTTTTAAATGTGTATTAAACATAAACTATCCCATTAATTTTAGCAGCAGCTTTCAGCCGATCCCATTGCTCTGCATCTGCAGATAATCTGATTCTAGTCACCAGCAGTATTTTTCTTATTGAAAGGTACACTATCCACGGTCATCAAACTGCCATGCAGTAAGCATGTCTGTTTCTGTGCTCACTCCATCTAAGTTACATTTCACTGTTAAAGGCATTCTACTCCATTTTAAAACCCTACTTTTAAGTAATATATCCTTTTGTTTTTCACTGGTTTTAATATCTCACTGATTGTTTTTGAAGATGGCTACACTGAGGGTCCAAGTCAGACCCACTTTGACCTCACTTCACTCAGACTCACTCTGCTTCTCTTCCGTACCCGTATTCCCACCCATCCCCACATCAATAACATTTATCTCCAACTTCCTCCACCCAACCACTTCATGGCCCAACCACCACTCACATGCAATTACTAATCTAAACTCTCACAAACTTATCCATTATCCTATCTCCAACCCCAGCTCACTGCAGCTCTACTTCCCAGCCTATAACCTTTTAGATACTCTGTACTGGCCCTATGACTGTTACAATACTTTCTGCTTCCTTTCTTACCCCATCTTCCTTTTTATTATCCTGCTCTTCTCTTTCACTAGTACTCCCCCCATTATAAAACAAACTATTACTACTTAGTGCTTCCCCCACTCAATTAAAAAATGCGAACCCATCTTAATACTTCTGTCTTTCTACTTAGCCACACACTATACTTCCTACCACTATCCTTTAGTCCTTCCCAAGGTAACCAAAAGGTAACTATTAACTCTCTTACACTAAAGCAATCAACAAACTTTAAAATATCTCTTGGCATCTTCAACACCACCACATTAGGTCAACATAATACTAAAGTACCACCACCCAAAATAACTTTAAAAAATATCACATTTAGATACCACAAACATATATGTAGTGACATCAGAACAATAGCAAACATTGCCAAAAAAATGCTTACAAGTGTGGACGTACACCCAAATCCTGGACCCAACACCCTTACTTCATCCAATTCTCAACCACAACATATACTTAATATACCTCAATAAAACACACTTATTGTTTCTGAACTTAAATGTTAGAAGTCTGGTTAATAAAGTTCATGAACTAGAGGCTAATCTATCACATTATTCCCTAGAAATAGCCATAGCAACATAGACCTGGCTTAAACCCCATATTTCAGACAACAAAAATTATACCTTCAGGGTATAATATACTTTGAGGAGACAGAAATAACAAAAGAGGAGGTGGAGTAGCTATACTTTTCAAAAACAGCCCGTGACACCTCTAATTCTACAAATATGTACCCCCACTAATACTGACCTACTTCTTGCCAAATTACAATTTATTGCTAACAAGCACATGACTATAGTAGCCATTTACATCCCACCAGGCAGTAATATTTCCACATTGAACACATCCTTCAATGTATCTCTAATAACATCACCCAAGAAACTATTATCATGGGTGGTCTTAATACTGACTGGTTTACCTGTAGCTCTAACAACCTTAGCAACCACATTAATCTCTATAGCTTCTCAAAAATTATCCAGTTCCCTACTAGATTTGACAAAAAATATAACAAGCACTCTATTCCCAACTTGCCCTAACAAACAAACTCTCCCATTATCAAAATGCTGTCTGTTTATCAGACATCAGTGGTCACATACCTACCTACCTACCTATTCAGGCAACACATTAACCTTACTAAGCGCACTATATATCATCAGATCTGTAATAAGAAACATTTTAAACCACAGGAATTAATATACACACTAAAACAGTGTAACTGGAGCCCACTGAAGACTTTACCCCGCGATTCAGCAGTTGAACATTTTAATAATACTTTCCTCAATATACTCAACAGTATAGCACCCCCTAGAACAGTTGATGTCAATGCAAATTCTGCCCCATGGCTTACTACTGAAACAAAAACCCTCCTTAAGAAAAGGGACAAGGCCTGGCTCTCCTGGCATACTAACAAAACTCTACCTGATCGTATAACTTCTAAACAACTCAGGAACAAAGTTAAACATCAAATCAAACCACACAAAAAAACTATACTAACATGCAAATTAAGTATCCAAATAACGCACAAAAATTCTGAGATACAATTAAAAACATACTCAATCCCGGACAAACCACAACTCCCTCCCCCACCTTACCAAATAACTCAGAAACCACCGCTGAACAATTTAACAAGTACTTTACAGAAAGCATTCTTGCACTAACCACAGATAACCCAAATAACCTACAAACAATTAACAATCTAAATAATAATAATACTTTCTTCTCATTTCAACTCATCCCCACCAAAACCATAGAAAAACTCCTAAAACAATTTAAAACAACTATAACTGCATCTGATAACTTGCCAACAGAGTTCCTAAAAATTGCAGCTGAGGCTATATCTTAACACTTATCAATACTGATTGGCAGCTCATTTTCTGAAAACTATGCCCCTACCATATGGAAAACTTCTTATATTATACCCCTACATAAAGGTGGTAAATCAAATGAACTAACTAATTATCACCTAATAGCTATCATATCCCTACATTTAAAACTCCTGGAGAAATGTATACATTCCCAACTTATGAGATATCTCACATCCAATAACTTGCCATCTCCCAACATGGATTTAGACCATCCCATAGTACAATCACTACTCTACTTAGCTTTGTCAACACCATAAACCAATACAGGAATGAGGGAAACATAGTCTCATCAGTTTTCTTGGATATAACCAAAGCCTTTGACATAGTCTCCCACAACAATTTTGCGGTGTACCCCAGGGATCCGTCTTGGAGCCTCTCCTGTTTGAGATATACTTCTCAGAGGTACAGGCCAAATCTAGTGGGTTATGGCTGAGCAAGTGTGCAGATGGCTGCAAGCTGGATATTGTCATCAATTCCCCTAGTGATGTGGACATCCTCCAAGAGGGTCTCACCCAAACAAATGACTGGTGCCAGAAACATGGCCTCAAACTGATTGCCAAAAAAAAAGCATCATAATCCCTTTTGGGGAGAATGACATCCCCGCAAATTATCACATTGATAATAACGCACTATGCATGCAACCAGTTGTGAGGGACTTGGGCACCAGGTTGATAGCAAACTGACTTTTGACCACCATATTGCCTCTGTTGTATGGAAAGCTTTCTACATGGCCCACCTCATTAGTAAGGCTATCTTATCCAGGGACAAGGTGGTCATAACATCCCTGTATTCTTCCCTTATAAGACCCATTATTGAGTACAATGCCCCTTTCAGCATGTACCTCACAAAGCACATGAAACAGCTGGAGAGACCACAGAGGTTCCTCATCCGGAGAATCTGGGATCTCAAACATCTACCCTACACAGATCGGCTAAAAGCCCTGTCCCTCTACTCAGTCTCCTACAGACTCATCAGAGGTGACCTTTGTCTGGCATACAAAGCAATCTTAGACACCGCACTGATGGGACTGCTACAAGTTGAGATCCACTCAAGTAACCCACACGCGTGACCCCAACCTTGTCTGTGACATCAATATGACTTGTTGGCAGGACAAATTTGTGTCCCAGAGACTCCACCTTTTGTGGAATAGACTTCCTCTCCACGTAAAGCAGAGTACCTCATTAAACCTTTTTAAGAGCAACCTGGATAACTGGATGAGGAACAGAAAATACACCCCTGGGATTCCACCTGTGTCCCTGCTTGACAGTGGCATAGGATGCTGACTTGTTGGAACATGGGCTAAATTCTTGGCTAGGCTTGTAAGGGCCTCAGGGCCAATAGCCTAGTAACTTCCTATGATCCTATGAACTGCTCTCTCAGACCTAAAGATACACCCTTCATGTACCTTATGGTTCCATAGTTACTTAACAGGTCATCAGCAGGCAGTTAAGTAGGAAAATTACCTCTCCACACTTCTCCCTATTACTCTTGGGGTCCCACAGGATCCACACTTGGCCCTCTTCTCTTCAGTATTTTCACTAATAACCTCAACTCACCCACCTCGCTTGCCACCATTATCCAATATGTAGATGATTCAACATTAATATATGCTGCCCCTACCATGCAACAACTTCGGGACAAAACACAACAGGCCTTTACAGAAAGTTAAACATGACTGATTAACTCCCAACTTATTCTTAACCCCCTCAAAAAACAAAAATGATTATCTTTCAACCTACCAGATCACTAAATTCCCCCCACAGTTCCACATCACAGCTAACAACACAATAATTACACCTGAACCATCCACCATACTACTAGGAGTCATTGTATATGATAAACTAAGATCTGACTTGCATATATCACAAACAATTAAAACAGTCCACAAAAAAATGGACACCCTTTACAGAAACCAAAAATTTTTAAAAGACTCCTCAAGGGCTGCCATAGCCAGAACACCCACCTACTAGCAACAAAAAAAAAAAAAAAAAAAAAAAAAACAGATTCAGATAAACTGAATACATGTTATAACAAAATCGCTAAATTTGCTATTGGATCATTACACAGTTCACATCACTGTCTAGCCCTCAAAAAACTCTCCTGTCTTCAACTACGTCAGCTTCTTGCATATAACCAATTAATCATGGCCCACAAATTACTGTATAACCCCGAAAAAAACTCCAGCTCTCCAAAGCTTACTACAGCCTTACTCTACCATTTGAATACTACAATCATCAAATAAATCTTTACTACAAGTCTCTAAAACTTACAACACTACAGGAGACTCCTTATACTCTTGTTATAGCTCAAAAACCTGAAACTCTCTCCCTCATAATATCAGAACCACTGACAACACACACCAGTTTAAAAAACTACTCAAAAATTATCTCACTGACACTTGGCTCTGCTCATGCAACACCCCTGACTGATCTCCTGTTATCATAAGTACACTTTCCATTAATTATTCAGCCTGTCTCTTGGACAGTGATTTTATTTGTATTATGATTTTTCTTTTTTTCTTTTTATTCTTAAATGTATGATAAATCTAGAATTATTTTCCCTTTACAGATGTAAATTAATACTCATAGGTTCTATGTTAATAATATCACTATGTTAAGTGCCATATCTGATGTTGTATCTGTTGCTAGACTTATTGTGTCTACTGTAACCTATGCAGTCTACATTGTTGGTAATGCTATATTTACTGTTACTAATGTATGTGCTGTCACTTTTTGTGGAGATTTTCTCCCCAGGCCTCTGCTGAAAATGGGATTTGCCCCATCTGACTTTACTGGTAAACAAATGAAAAATAAAATAAATAAATAAATCAATAAATAAAATCACATCGGGAGGGAGAGATCTGAGGATACCACTGAAGAGATAGTGTGTGTGTGTGTGTGTGTGTGTGTGTGTGTGTATGTGTGTGTGTGTGTGTGTGTGTGTGTGTGTGTGTGTGTGTGTGTGTGTGTGTGTGTGTGTGTGTGTGTAAGTAAAATTTCTCAGTTAAGTGGGCTATCAGAGTGACTTTGGTTATAATCAAACCTTGAGCCTTAATAATTTGCAAGTAAGTGCCTTAAACCTCCACATCAACTGCCAGATCTCCTTTAATTAATTTATTTGTTTTTTTTTTTTTTCTGTTTTTGTAAATCCCTGAGGATTATAGTCTATCAATGTCAGTGCTAGAATTTTGTACTTGTGCTGTTCATTGTTAGCTGTGCAACAGGTTACATATTCACCTTTGGTTTAGAAGGTTGTGGGTTCTTTTCCCTTACTAGGTAGATCAATTGCTGACACTACTGTTTGGCATGGGGGGTAGTGTTGCACTCTTCAGGGTGTCCTCCATTGTATGAGATGCCTCCTAACTATGAACCTGTTGTCTGTTTGACAGCCATTTCCAATTGTATATCACCAGCTGCAATCCTGAGTGTGCTCTTCTTTGGATGAGATGTCTACTAACTATGAACCTGTTGCTTGTTTGTCAGCCATTCACCACTGCACAACATTTTTAAATAACATAGGCAATTTTATTCTTTAAGGGCAACAGGCATTGAATTTGTAGATGAAATATTGAAATGCAATGTTGTTTGCCAAGAGCAACTTTTTAATTAGTTACAGATCTCTTTAATGTGGAATTATTCCGAGGACTTTTACTTCTTCAGAAATTGTGCATATTGACTGTTATTGGTGGATTATAACAACAGCAGTTTGAGTAGTCCGTTATAGATGAAATTTTCTGAAATGGGTAGCCTTGTCATTATTGATTCATTTTTGTTTTGTTTTACTGCCCACTGGAAAATGTTCAAAACAACAAATTTAAAATGCACTTTAACAAATGGTGCTGAATTAAACAAAGAATATATTTAATGCAATCAGGGAGGTGAATCAAAGAACACAACCATTTATGCATGGTCCTAAACATGTGTACAGGGGGGGTCCATGGTTTGAGAACAGCCCAAAGGTTAACTTTGCCACTGCTATGGTAATCTACCTATATAGTTAATGCTACTGCAGCAGTGATCAATATGATGAACATAGTGCAGATGTGTAAGTAAACTTGCAATAACAGAAGATGTTCAAATTATCACTCCCACAATAGCCACTCCCTCTCTCCCTCTACCCCCTAGTTTTCTGGTATGTTGTTAATTTCAGAGTTTGGATATTTATTGTTTTTGTTCCTAACATTGTCCTTTCAGGGCTCAGTCTCCCTGTCTGTTAGCATAAAAGCTCTATAGGGCTCAGCACCCAAACTTATCTTTTTTGTCAGCTCAGCTTGAGTTGACTGAGTTTGGGCACACAGACGGTGCCTTGAAGTTTTGGAAGATGGCCGGCTATTGCGCCCTTTGCATGATGTAACTTATATAGCTAAGGCTACTGCAGCAGTGATCATTTGAACATCTACTGTTATGCTAAGTTTACTTACACAACCATACCTCCCAACTGTCCAGATTTTTTCCTCATATAATTTGTGCTTTTCTGGCAAATTGATGAAGATTGAGGTCACTAAATAATGACAGACATTTGTGTTTTAGACTTCATACACTTCATAAAAATACATGCTAGTACAAAAGCTGGTAATCTATCAACTTTCTAAGTTTAAAACAGCAGTATTTAAAATCTGTCCCTATTTTTGGGCCTTTGTCCCCCATTATTTTAGCCTTTGTCCAGATGTCTTGCATAGGAAGTTGAGAGGTATGTACACAACTGTACATTTTTATAGTCAGTAGCAAGAACTGAAGAATAACTTTTTTCCTGTAAAAAGCTATAATGTGCTCTGTGCTGCCAAATGCAGAAGAAGATGTTTGGCAACCTGAATTGTTTTGCAATTTGTAAAGCTGCTTTAGCTGCTAGTGGCTGTTCAGTATTGCACATTCTTTATATTCAAGCATGAAACAAGAGCTTAATAGTACTGAAAGGTGCTTAACAACACTTTAAGAACCATTCTTACATGAGAAAGGTAATTAAAAAGTTTATTTTCCAAATTTAGTACACGAATGTGGCACTTCATACATTTACATTAAACTGAATTTGTCTGCATATATTCTTGTGGTTATTTTTTGTGCTTTTAAGTTTAAATTGATACATACTATTGTCACTAGGTTTTTAATGAAGAACTCATGCTTTTGTGATTTGACCATTTATTTTTTAATCACAATTTATGTCCTTTTTTCTTTTCTTTTTTCAAATAGAAATTTTATTAACATATATATATATATATATATATATATATATATATATATATATATATATATATACATATATCTATCTCACACTATCACAACAAAATGCAGATTAATCATGAACAGCAATACAGAAGAGATCCAAAACATAACATATAATACACGCTATATACATATGTGCTGATATGAACAGAAAAATCACTGCAAAAAACTCTAAATGCAAATCTAGCTGGAAGAGGATAGATATAATGTACACACACACTGCATTTCACCCTGATCAATGTTCAGATATCAGGAGAAAGAGGAAAATTAAATATCAAACTCAAACTTGAGCCCTTTTCAAAACAGGATACGGGTAATAGGGAGGAACAAAGGGGTTAAGAGGCCTGTAGGTAAGTGGGGGTAAGTAATATTAGAGACATATAGCTAAAAGTATTTAATCATCAGTCAGGAGTTCAAATATAAAGTTCCAAAATTTCTGGTAGAAGGTCCGTTTACGAGGGTTAGTTAGTAGGCAGTTCCTTAAACCCCCCCCCCAGGACATCTTGGAATGATCTATCCAGTGTTTAGTAATGTAAAATTTGACCAAAAGGCAAAGTGTAACTAGGATATGGAATTTGAATTTTGGTACATTAAGGCTGGTAACATGTAATAATGCCATTTCCCAGGACAGAGTTGATTTGTGGTAACCCACTTTGTCAAGCCTCACCTTGAGGGAGCACCAAATACTATGAGAATATCTACAGAACCACAAAATATGAATAATATCTGCATATGGATAAGAGCGGCAGGAACATGAAGTAGATGCATTCAAATCAAATTTGTTTAAGTGGACTGGAATGACATATAAATTATTTATAACCATAAATTGTATATAGGTAAGTTTTTTTTAAAAGGCGAGAACAGAAGGGTAGATTTAATAGCTAAAAGTTTCTGCTCCACTGACAAGTTAGTCCCTTGGTAATCCCAGTAGTCTGCAAAGACAATTTTTCCCTGAAATAAAGTTGAAGTAATGAGTTTATAAGATGCGGACAACATACTTTTCTTGCTGGCTAAATTTTGCAATAGTTTGGCCACCAAGTTACAATCAGAGTTAGTGCTAGGATATCTGTGAAGTAATGATTGCCTCAAAATAATGATGTATTTTTTTGGTAAATTTAAAGTGATTCGAAGATCTGTTAGGGATAGGTGACTGTGCTTATGGATATCTCATAGATTGAATTCCCTGATTAGAGGGTAATTAACTAAACTGATCATATTGCAGTTCAGGTTAAGATTCGGGTTAAGAAGGATGGGCTGGAAGAGGAGAAGTGCATTTTGCTAGTTTAAGGGATTGGAATAACTCTTGAAAAGTTTTTATTATAGCTTTTAAGGAATGATGGATTTTCAGATTCTTGAGGTTTGATTTGCTTAAAAATGGAATAGTTTTCGGGATGAGATTATTATTTAGGGCATGATTATACCACATTTTGACCCAGAGGGGAGTCTAAGTGACAGAATTTGAGTGATGATTGGCAATTGTGATTAACCTATTAGCATGTATGATTCTATAATACAAACGGAGATCGGGCAAAACTAAACCACCTTTGATTTTCGGAAAGATAAGTCTTTGATAAGATACTCTTACAGACTTAGGGTGTCATATAAATTTCACGAAGGCTTTATGTACTCTAATAAAAAAGGAATTAGGAGTGGGAGAGAGAGATGCATTGAGATGATAGAGGAGCTTTGGAAGAATATTCATTTTAATGATAGAAGTTTTAGCTAACATAGGGAGTTTCAATTGTTGTCATCTCGACATGTCTTGTGAAATAGATAACCAAGCTTTTAATAAATTAGAATGTAGAATGGAAGAAGAAGAGTGATCATATGAAACTCCTAAATATTTGAGGGAGTATACAGTGTGAAAAGATGAATGTGGAAAGAGATGATGTCTATGTGCTAAAGGGTTGATTGGGAAAATAAAGGATTTGTTTTGGTTAATTTGGTAATCTGAAATATAGGCAAAGGTTTTCAGAGAATCAACTATTTTCTTGGTGTCAGACAAGGGATGTTCAAAGCAGTACTAGTACAAACTAGTACTGGTGTTGAGGATTCTGGAGATTGAATAATAAGTTCTCTGCGATATATATATAAGAAGGGTTCTAAATATAGGTTAAAAAGAAGAGGGGATAGAGGGCACCCTTATCTAGTACCATTTGAATTTTTTATCGGTTGAGAGTACTGCTTGTTTATATAAAGGCGTGTGTAAGCACTCATATAAAATTTTGATAATGTTGACAAATTTAGGGGGAATGTCAAAATAGGACAATACAGTGAACAGAAAGTTCCAATTGACCTGATCAAATGCCTTGCATGCATCTAAAATCATTGCATATCTAGGGTTTCTGTCTTTTTTGGTGAGGCTGACCATGGTTTCCAAAGTTAAAGTATTTTCCCAGGTGTGTCTACTGGACATAAAACCTGCTTGTTCTGCAGAGATTAGGGAGTGTATAGTTTTTTTAAGCCTACCCACAAGGAGAGTCGAAAGGATTTTTATGTCCACGTTCATACGGAAGATTGGCCTATAGTTGTTTAAGTTTGAATTATCTATATTATTTTTAGGGATTAGTATGGTTTTAGAGTGGTTAATATAAAGGTCAGTAATGCCATTGCTTGAAATGCAATTATATAGTTTAAGCAGGATGGGAGCTAAGATAGATTTAAATGTTTTATAAAAATCTGGAGAGTAGCCATCTGGGCCTGGGGCTTTCCTAGTTTGAGATTATCAATGGCCTCAAGGACCTTTTGGATAGTCAAAGGGGCTGAGAGAATGTTTTTCTGACTCTCGTTTAATTTTGGAAATGTGAGGTTGTTAAGATAGTTTTCCATCTCAGCACAAGAGGTCTGGAGATTATTGCTAGCATAAATATCCAAATATATTTGGTGAAATAGTTGAATAATTTGCATATCTGTTTTATAGCGTGTATTTTGATGTTGAATAAGTGCAATTCTAGGAGATTTAAGCTTATTTTCTATCAATCTAGCTAGAGCTTTGGAAGGGATTTGAATCCATTCAGAGTATTTAGTTATAAATCTTAATTTTTGAAAGGAGTAGTTAGATTGATGGAGCTCAAAAAGTTCTCTTTGCTTATTTAACATCTCCTTATCCATGTCCAGGGTGTAGTTAGCTAGGAGCTTATCATCTAGATTCTTAATCTCTGACACTAATCCATTTTCCTTCTCCTTTCTCATTTTTTTTAAAATAGCTAGATTTTTTTAATAAATTCCCCTAAGTACAGTTTTACATGCCGCCCATCTAACATCAAAAGCGATATCCAGGTCCTGAGAAGCAGAGAAGAGTTCTTTTAAAACTATGGTAATTTCTTCTACTACTTTTGGGTCTTTCAGGATGTTACTGTTCAGAGACCAATTAGAACCTCTATTGACTAGGGATGTATTAGATGTGAAATCTATTCCTAAGACTATCATTGAGTGATCTGAAAGGAATATAGGCTGAGTTGAGAATTTAATTTGCCTTTTAGTTAGCATACTACACAACAGAAAGAAGTCTATGTGAGACCAAGAGTAGTGGCACTTGGAGAAGTATGTGAAAAAAAATTTATTCCCAGTATAGCTATTAAAGGAAACCAGGTCAATCAAATCAAAATCAAAAATTAATTCCATCAAAGCTAGGGAGTCCTGGGTGTTATAAGCCTTAGATTTATTGGAGCGGTCAACTTTAGGGTCAATAACCGTATTCCAATCTCCCCCAAAATATAAAAGTGGTTTGCGAATTTAAGTATAAAGTTATAGATTTTTAGGATGAGTCTTTGTTGGCCTGAGCATGGTCCATAAAGGTTTAGAAATAAAACTGGTTTATCAAAATGTGGAGTTAAGCATGTGAAGTAACACCATCTACCTTCTTGGTCAGCACTTTTGTCGACAATAGAAGGTTTAAAGGAATTCTTAATAATAATCGCTACTCCCTTAGAATTACTACTGCTTCCCAATGAAATAATGTCTTTTACCCACTTTCTGTTCTTCTCCTTAAACCAATCCTCATTGATCATGTTTGTTTCTTGAATAAAACAGATATCTGATTCGGATTTACAGAGTAGGTGCATTAACAAATTTCTTTTACTTTTCTCCTGGAGTCCTCTGACGTTCCAGGAAAGTAGGTTCCAGGCCTTATCTGTACTTAGTGGGAATCAGGGTTAAGCTATATGGGTATATGTAGTGGGAGATAGCTCAATGTTAATTGCAATAGTAGTACATTGTGTGACAACTATTAAATATACAGCACAAGTCTCTCTCAAAATTACCCCCGTGCCTAGCCACAAAACCCCTATCATTGAGAGAGAAAAAACAAAGTACACAGTAGATAAGCATGACTTTAACATAATTATGAAATTCACTTGGAAACCAAAACACAAACAATATTTACAAAAAATATACATCACTAATCCAACTCCAAACGAAGCCATCAGAGGCCCTACTTGTCATATCCAAATAGCTTCCATTAGAGGTTTAACCAGTTATAAAAACTGGTCAGCTACATAGGAGCAAACCCATTTCAATAGCCAAGTATATTGCTCAATAAAGTAACTTAGCAGACTACAATATTAACAACAAAATATCTAATCCTCAGAGAATGGCTAGTAAAATATATGAAAAAGAATGGTCTGGAGATAAGGGAATATATGTTTAAAAAATTACAATTAGAGGTTAAGACTATTAACTTATATTCCCCTACTCTCCAAATTGCCCAATATATCCTACTTTAATGATAGTAAAACATTCTATTTACTTCTATTAATAGCATAACATATCAAAAAACATCAGTAAAAATTTTAAATTACTGAACTAGCAGAAGGTAACACCAACAAAAGCCAGGTCATTGAAGAACAATTGCACGTTCTAATACTGTATGACTTGATCGAGGAGGTCCCAGTTAGGATATAAGTAAACATCAAGTTGGGTCCACTGTGCTATCGTTGATGACCAGAGGATTCCATCATAACAACAACATTAAAATCACAGTTAGAATATAGCTTATTGACACAACAAGAGCTGACAAAAGTACCAGTACACAGAATATTAAAATCAAGAGTAATAGCAAAGCAGAATAGTAAAACCCCGAACCGGGATTCTGTAATCATACTGTAACCGAAAGTTATAGATAGAGCCAGAGATTTTCCGAAAAATTTAAACAAATATGGAAAAGGTCTGTATCCAACTCGAGGCTTAATAGTCAAATACAGATATAAAGAGTACTTTGGGGGAGAGTTTATTCTGAATCTAAAACTAGGTAGCGGCTGCATAGATTCAAAATAAGTCTCACCTTCCTAGGTAGTAGAACTCAGCTGGTAACCTGCTCTTCGATAGGATAGTTAGCTTTATAGGACCGGAGCAGAACTTGACACTCCTGCATAGCAGAAATGATCTTCATGAAAAAAAGTGGCAATAAGCGATATAGGGACTCACTGATTCACATACAGCAATACAGATTAACAGGTGAATTACACAACCTGATTTCTGGCTTAGTAGGTGCACATGCAAGACCTCGTCAAGATTGTCACTGCTCAAAATTCCCCTGGCTAACCAGTGCTGGACCAAACATTCCTGGGAATAGCTTGGTGAATTGCGAAGGCAAGCCTTAGCCTTAAATAACTATTTCTACATATCGGAGGGTTAGTGACCATCTTCAGCGGCCGTTAAATGGGATTAGAAACATGATCCATAGCCTCCAGTAAGTAAGATAATGCAACAGAGCACTTCACTGTTTAGTCGGAGCCAAGGCAAAGTATTTGATGAAAGCTGAGTCTGCTTCTTTGGACGAGGATATTGTATATTTAATTTCTTTATGAAAAAAGATAGGGAGCATGGGAACTTCATTTGAAATTTAATTT
Organism: Protopterus annectens; assembly: GCF_019279795.1. Lineage (NCBI taxonomy): Eukaryota > Metazoa > Chordata > Ceratodontiformes > Protopteridae > Protopterus > Protopterus annectens. Next base: position 155,004,030 of record NC_056731.1, read on the forward strand.
TGCATGAGATGAGATCTGCACAGTAAGGAGATAATTTGCGGCATTTCTCTCTGATTTCAGGAGGTAGATCCTCGGATATAGAAAGAGCAGCCATGGTGGTGCAGCAGTTAGTGTTGTTGCCTCACAGCAAGAGGTTCCCTGGTTTGATCCTCGGCTGGGATGCCTTCTCTACGGAGTCTGCATGTCCTCCCTGTGGTCGTGTGGGTTTCCTCTGGGCGCTCTGGTTTCCCCCCACATCCCAAAGACATGCTGTAGGTGGATTGGACACTCTAAATTGGCCCTAGGTGTGAGTGCTTGCATGTTTGTGCCTTCTGTGGAAGGTTGGGTGCCGGGCTGACAACTCGACACTGTAAAACTCCACTGCCAATCATGAGCGGACAGGTGATCCACTATGGTGACCCCTAACTGGGAAAAGCTGAAAGAAGAAAAAGATACTGGGATATAGAAATTGACTGATTATTCCATACAAAGTGGTTTAGCTTTTTAAAGGCTGAAAGGATGGTTTGAACATCTTGGTGATTAAAAAGTTTAACATAGATGGGTCTTGGCACTGAAGTACTTTGTTGTTTCTGCAGGGCTCTATGCACTCTTTCAATGATGCAATCAGCTTAGGGATTTTTTGCATGCAGCAGGGTATTACAAATTTGAGTAATGGTTTCAAGCAGATGATTTGCTTCATATTTCTCTGATAAATCTCTGATTATAAGGTTATTTTGCCTACTTCTAACCTCTAGATCCAAAATTTTTGATTGAATGTCATTTAGAGTTTTATCTTTAATTTTCAGCTCATCCTTTAAACGTTTAATTTCCATTTCATTTATCCTGGATCTCCCTTCAACTAGTTCCAAACGCTCGGCAATTTGATTGATTGAAGTACCGAATGAGTTAATTTTTTCACTTAAACCTCGTATGGCAGATTGTAGAGGTAGCAATGCACTTTTCAGTTCATCCATTTGAATGGTGCCATCGGCCTTTTTTTGCTGGGTTCCTTTGGTTGCCCTTGATGTGTTTTGGAAGTTCTCTGTCTCTTAGGGATAATATATTTTTCTGGAGAAGAAAAAATAGATGATAATTTTGTTTTGGATGTTTGAATGTCCATATTTTCAGCTTCTTTTGCCATTTCTTAACTTCGGTTTTGTCTAGATGATCCCCTCATGGTTGCTGTCTGTTGCTGTGGTGTTGAAGCCTTAGGCCTCTATAAATCCACATGTATGCTCATTTTTAGGTGCTTGTTGAGTATTAACTGTAAATTTGAGGTGCCAAACTACCACATTTTAGGTTTTTCAGATAAATCTGACATAAGTCAGATGGATCTTCAGAAATTAAGGGTCTTTTCCAATGATTTGCTTGTTTTTTTGCAGTTAAATTTTCTGAGTGATGCAGGGGCTATATGGAGAGGGTGTTTCTCAGACGACCACCATTTTGGAATCCTTTATGTCCTTTTTTCTGAATAGCATGATGCTTCATTTACTGACATTAAATGTTTGGTTATTATCATTGCACCACAGGAGTATTTTTTGGAGACAGTCTTGAAAACTTTTGCATGTTTTATGAAGTAATCGTTTTACTCAGTTTGCAATCATAAATATATTTGTTTATCCATTACTCATTTCCAAGTTTTATATTTGAGAATAATAGTCTAAATGAAGTGACCCCAGTGCAGTGCCATGAGAGACTCCACTGGTAACTCCTTGTGCTTAGGCAATTAACCATCACCGTAACATTGTCAGGTATTCTGACCATCACCCTAACATTCTCAGGTATTCTGACCATTACCCTAACATTCTCAGATAATCTGACCATCACCCTAACATACTCGGTTATTCTGATCATCACCCTAACATTCTCAGGTATTCTGACCATCAACCTAACATTCTCAAGTATTCAGACCATCACCCTACCATTCTCAGATATTCTGACCATCACCCTAACATTCTTGGGTATTCTGACCATCACCCTAGAATTCTCAGGTATTCTGACCATAACCCTAACATTCTTAGGTATTCAGACCATCACCCAGCCATTGTCAGCTATTCTGACCATCACCCTAACATGTTTAGGTATTCTGACCATCACCCTAACATTCTTAAGCATTCTGACCATCACCCTAGCATTCTCAGGTATTCAGACCATCACCCAGCCATTGTCAGGTATTCTGACCAACACCCTAAAGTTCCCAGGTATTTTGACCATCACCCTAACATTCTCAGGTCTTCTGACCAACACCCTACCATTCGCAGATATTCTGACCATCACCCTAACATTCTTGGGTATTCTGACCATCACCTAACATTCTCAGGTATTCTTACCATCACCCTGACATTCTTGGGTATTCTGACCATCACTCTAACATTCTTAGGTATTCTGACTATCACCCTAACATACTTGGGTATTCTGAACATCACCCTACCATTCTCAGGTATTCTGAAAATCACCCTAATATTCACAGGTATTCAGACCATCACCCTACCATTCTCAGGTATTCTGACCATCACCTTTACATTCTTGAGTATTCTGACCATCACCCTAACATTCTCAGGTATTCTGACTATCACCATAACATTCTTAGGTATTCTGACCATCACCCTAATATTCTCAGGTATTCTGATCTTCACCCTAACATTTGAAGGTATTCTGACCATCAACTTAACATTCTCAAGTATTCTGACCATCACTCTAACATTCTCTGGTATTCTGACCATCACCCTAACATCCTCAGGTATTCTGACCATCACACTAAAATTCTCAACTATTCTGACCATCACCCTAACATTCTTAGGTATTCTGACCATCACCCTAACATTCTTAGGTATTTGGACCATCACGCTACCATTCTCAGGTATTCTGGCCATCACCCTACAATTCTCAGATATTCTGACCATCACCCTAACATTCTCGGGTATTCTGACCATCACCCTAACATTCTTAGGTATTTGGACCATCACCCTACAATTCTCAGATATTCTGACCATCACCCTAACATTCTCGGGTATTCTGACCATCACCCTAACATTCTTAGGTATTTGGACCATCACCCTACCATTCTCAGGTATTCTGGCCATCACCCTACAATTCTCAGATATTCTGACCATCACCCTAACATTCTCGGGTATTCTGACCATCACCCTAACATTCTTAGGTATTTGGACCATCACCCTACAATTCTCAGATATTCTGACCATCACCCTAACATTCTCGGGTATTCTGACCATCACCCTAACATTCTTAGGTATTTGGACCATCACCCTACCATTCTCAGGTATTCTGGCCATCACCCTACAATTCTCAGATATTCTGACCATCACCCTAACATTCTCGGGTATTCTGACCATCACCCTAACATTCTTAGGTATTTGGACCATCACCCTACCATTCTCAGGTATTCTGACCATCACCCTAACATTCTCAGGTATTTTGAGACATTGTAAACAGTACTTTAGCTGCAACACATGGACTTGATTCCTTTGCTGCTGTTACAGATCCATACTATATGAGCTGTCCAATATACTCCCTACCATCAGAACAGAAGGAGCATGGGATGATGTGTATATTTTCTGCATGGATAAGTGGATGTTTGTACATTTATAAGCTTTTTTGCCCCAGCCATGGCACTGTTCTGTCTAGTATATCTCTGTGAGTGTCTCTACTTGTTTTCTGAATGTTCTAAGAATGATGATTATGGTGAGAAGAAGCCTCATCTGCTTTAAAGAGTTCAGTTTGCAATGTAGTTCATTATGAAATTTGGTCTTGAGGGATATGTTTTATAACATCAATGGGCTGAATGCACATCAAGTAGAATAAATAGAGGAGCAACATTCAATATATGAATTTGTATAATACCGTACAACCAGTAGGTCCATCCTTTGTTGCCTGTACGTCAAAGCCTCCAGATGCATTGCTGGTGGCCTTGTGTATTGAGGTGGTTCAATCCTGATCTGTATCTCCTCTGTCATCATAGCTGGTGATAACAGCATTGCGTGGTTGTTGTGTGCTAGGTGCCCTGCACGCATTGATTTGAAATTTAACAGTGCATGTTTATTTTGTTTGTTGAATGGAATATTGTTACCAAAAATCAGCTGATCACACATGCTGACTTTTATTTCAGTGTGAGATTGTGGTGCAGTGTTGATTAGGGAAGTTGCCCTTTCCCCACTGTAATGTAATCTCGGAGTTAGTATATATAGTTAACAAGGGATGTGCGGGGCACATAGATTATGTTTTATGCATTTGTGCTCAATGATTTGTTGTCAGATTTATTGCTTTGTTGATGAAGCAACAATACACCAGTGTTAACATATTAATTACATAGTGCAAGAGTGCAACACAGCTCTAGCCCTGACTGTACTGTTTTGTAGGTCCCATATCACACCACAAGTAGTTGGGCACTTGACTCATCATTTCTGGAGGCTAAACATTGAATCATTAACTCCAGTATTTGACAGTGAACCAGGCTACATCTACTCATTTCAGGATATTCTGTTTCCTCAGAGAGTGTACAGTGTCAGACTTAGTATATATTATGACAGAAAGAAGTACTGTATGGAAATCATAGAGAATTAAACAATCTCCGTTATGTCTACAAATATATATAACTAGTAACTAAGTCAAAAACTTAATATGTCAGAATGCTCAACAAACATATCTTAAAGGATTTTTTTTGAGATTTGTAGCTACAGTTCTGCCTGGAGGTTAATGATTATTTCTTATTATACAACGACCCTCAATTAATATTCCAAAACGTGCATGCTGATTGGTCAGCGTGCACATTGTAAATCAGAGTTATAGTAATGGATAAAGGTCCGGTCGCCCGGACTTTTTCCATTAGTATAACTCTTTTTTTTTTTTTTCTTTTACAGCAACGGAGAATGCAAGATCTCCATTGCTTTTTACAACCTGTCTCACTATGTTAAACGAGTTTAACATAGTGGGACAGCTTTAAAAAAAAGCAACGGAGCCTCTCTGTTGCTTTTTTTAAAGCTGTCTCGCTATGTTAAACCCATTTAACATAGCGAGACACTTTAAAAAGCAACGGAGATCTTGCTTTCTCCGTTGATTTTTCAAAACTGTCTCGCTATGTTAAATGGGCTTAACATAGCGAGACAGCTTTAAAAAAGCAAGGGAGATTATCCGTTCCTTTTTTTAAAGCTGTCTCGCTGTGTTAAACTCGTTTAACATAGCGAGACAGGCTGTAAAAAGTAACAGTGATCTTGCTTTTTCCATTGCTTTTGCCCACAGCTCTGATGTACTGCGTAAGTATACGCATGCGCAGTACATCAGAACTGCCGCAGAATACCAAGGGCAGCAAGGAGTCATTATACAATGCCATTATTTAAGAAAAGTAATTATTTTTTTTCTTAAATAATGTCATTGTATAATAGCAATAACCCACTTCTGGATGTGGGTAATGCTGAATTTACCCATGGTTGTCTTTGTTTGTCCACTCAGGCTTCGCCCTTGTGACCAAACCACAACAACCGTGGGTAAATCCAGCATTACCCACACCCAGGCGTGGGTTATTGCTATAATAGTTCTTATCCAAGTTCTGGTTTTTAATATTGCATTAATGTGTGGATGGAATTTGTAGTACATTCCTATCTGTTAATGTTTTTGTAGAAGTGAATAATTGACCATTAGTGGCTATCAAGATAAAACACTATTAGCATTGCCAAGAGAACTTTTTAATCAGAAATGAAGAATTTTATCTATTGTTTCCAATGAACAGGACCAGGAACTCTTTCTATTGCTTGGATTAAATCTGAGTGACCTGGTTCTGTTCTTTTATGTTTTGAGAAAATAATATTGTACTTCGAAAGACAAGATTGGAGAGTAGAATTCATTATAAAGGAAATAATGGATATGGACTTCATTCAATTAATTAAATGTATTGCACAGTTAATGAATCTGCATGAAACTTTATTGACTAGTTATGAATAAAGTTCTGCATTTCTCTTCTATTGACTGTATCACTATGTACTACTCTGGTCTAGCTGTCAGACAGACATGTACTGATGTAATGGTCATATGTTGTATCTTTCGGCTTTTCCCAGTTAGGGGTCGCCACAGCGGAACTTTGGTCCGCTAATGATTGGCAGTAGATTTTTACATACCGACTTGCCAGGCCTGACGCACACCCTTCAACGAAGGTATGCCCATTCACGCATGTCTCCACGCAGAAGACGCTTTAGCTGAGAATCGAACAGGACAACGTCTTACTGTGAGGCGACAATAAAATACTTAATTCATCACTGGTGCAAAATGAGACATATAAGCTCAATGCATACATAGTTATGCAGTCTAAATTAGTGGAATAGTAGTTAACTGTTATATCCCATTTGAATGCTAGTCCTTATTATTTCATACTGTTGTTCCCGTTTTGCAGATTTACACAAGTTCCTGTTGTAGCTTGATATTTGAAATTCTGGTTTCCTATTGTACATCCATTTGCTTTTTGTGGAACTCCATCACGTCTTCTGTTTCTATTAGAACTTTTCTTCTTTTTATTTATTTATTTATTGTTTTAATTTCATTTTTGTGAGTGGCAAATATAGTGTGCAGTGTTTTCTTCTGAAGTAGAGCCTGGCAAGAATAATACCATTTGCAAAACAAAAATAAAGAAGGACAGGGAGCAAAACATCATGAAAATATAGTGACAGGCTGCATAAAGCAGACCAGGGAGGGAGCAGTTGTGGGGACAATTGCTATATTATACTCAGCATAAGGGAAAACACACATTTTATTTCTGGATTATTTTCAAAATTAAAACTTTCAGGAATAAATTCTTTAAGAAATAAATGCAGATTCAGAATACAATACTCAAATTTGGAAACGTTCTAAGTAGTTTTCATAAAGAAATCATCAGCACAGTACATGTAGTGATTTATTTCATGTACTTTGTGGATTAATGCACACAAGCTATTTTTTCATATTTGGAAAATATTAACTAGTTGCATACAATTAAACTACATCTGAAACTAGAATTAGAGAGAGAGATACAATTTTCCCAATAGACATCATTTGTAGATCATTAATCTTTCACATGTGTGAAGGAGCAACATGTTGTCAACTATCGCTGTCAAAGACTGACCAGTTCAGGTCAGGAAAAATAACTCCTCAGTTAATCACCGTGTCTGCAAGAGTCAGGTTGCTTGCCCTCCAGGCTTGCTATTTATTATTAAGCATATGCCATAGGAGTGACGAGAGAGTTCACACTGACAAATCTTAAATTAGAAAATGAAATGACACATTCAGAAATGTCTAAAAGTTTTAAGTTAACAGTTGGCATTAGATAATACAAAATATGCATAGACACCCCGGAGGACACTCACACACAGACACACACAGAAACAAATGCACATATACCCACAGAAACACATACACACAAACACACACACACACACACACACACACACACACACACACACACACACACACACACACACACACATACACACACACACACACACACACACACACACACACACACACACACACAGGCTCACAAATTGAAGAAATGCATATGCTTGTACAGACACACACACACACACACACACACACACACACACACACACACACACACACACATATCATATCTCTCAACCTATTAGCACAAGAAATCTGGACAAAGTCTAAAATAATGGGGAAAAAGGCCCAAAACTAGGAACTGAGTTTAAATATTGAGCCTACAAGACAAAATCCGTAGAGTCCCTCAAGGTTTCAGTAAGCCAAGTATCACACACACAGTCCAAAAAAGCAAACACTGTAAGAAAATTTCCACCAGTTGTTCTCAGTGGGATAACTATACAAAAATACTCCCAAGATTTGAAACAATATGAACCTAGTATTGGTATTAACTGCTATTAAACTTCATTAGTATATCCATGTATGCACAAGCACCAAAGTGAAAAATTTCCTCAATGACCGCTTCAGTACTTTGTCCATGTCTACACAAGTACTTCACTGACACCAAAATATAAATGTTACCCCATGACCCATTCACTAGTTTGTCCATGTATGCCATAGCAATAAAATGCAATAAAAATTGTCTTTAAATAAGGTCAATAATTGTGCCTCCTTTTCAGATGTATGGCAGTACATGTTCCTTGTTCCCTTCCCCTCGCACCTCTATATTTTCATGGTAAATTGCTGCTTACTGGTATAAGTAAAGGGCCATTTACACATTTAGTATGCAAATTAAGTCCCTTTAGGTTCTTTTCTGAATCCCATTGATATCAAAAAGTGTAATGCCCTTTATCTGGATATTAGCTTTCCTGCTATCACTTGTATAGCCATAACATGCAGCCTTAGAATAAAAGCAACTCACAAGAAAGCTGCAGTGTTTCCATTCTTGTTGGTTTATTCATTTATTTATTAATAAAACACATGCTACGCACTAAGGAAAGGGCAGTTTATGAGCAGAGTTAGAGTGAGTGTTTGCATCTGAGTGATTTGTATAAGGAGAAGAGTTGGCATACTGGTTAATGTGTTTACCTCACAGACACAATGTGCAGGGTTTGCTTCATATCTGAGGATAATTGCCTAGGCTTAAAATGGCCCAGAAGGGCAGAGAGCCTAGTTATTATCTATGAAGCATACATAGTTCATTAATTTAGTAAAATAAAATATTGGGAAAGCGGCAGTAAGAAGTTCATATTTTCCACTCTTAAATAATGTACTGTATCATACCCTGGCTAGAGCTCTGTCCAGAGTCTCTGTAAAGTAGGTATTCTTTTCAGACCATGAGATCAATACTAGGCAGTCATTCTAAGCATGTCTATAGTCCTTAAGGAATATATTCTGACAGTAGCTATGATGTTTTGATCGAGGCCTTATATGAAGTGATCATTTTCAGTATTAGCAGTTTGCTTTCAATAGTTCTCAGCTGTCTGTCTATCTGTCTTTTCCAAAATTAGGAAAGTATTGAGTAGGAAGGGGTCAAGAAAAAATGTGATCCCCTGCAGACATTTTTGAATAACTTTCATGAGATTATCAGACAGACATTTCTGGTGAAAATTTTCATCACATTTCTATCAATATTCTTTTTAGTGTTAACATATAAAAAAGGAGCATTGTATATTAGGATTCCTAACAGCCTGTCTTATTTTTATAATGTTAGCCTGAGGATGGCATTACTTAAGTACTGCAGATCCGTGTTTTCAGTTATTATTGATTACAAATCATGGCCAGTTTCCATGACAAATGCTGTACTGAACTCTTCATATCAACTGCAATGCAGGCTATGAAGTGCACTCCTGGGTGAAATAAGTGTATTGTATATGATGATGATGAATGTATAATATGTGAGAAAATCAAATGTGTCCTTTAGCTAAAACAGACTAACTAAAGTAAGCAGGTTAAACCTTCAAAACATTAATTCAGACATGCCTATAAAATATAAATATATACTGTTTTGGAAGGGTAGACAGAAATGTTTAAGCAAAATGCTGCCGTTTCTATATATTTTATATGATTTTTTTAAGTTTCAATACCTTTCTTGCACTTTACAGTTGAACTCTTTTCCTTTCATTACTTTAGTCATGAAATATAAGCTTATGCAATCAGTTTACATCAGAGAGTCAGAGAAAAATCTATGCCATGGATGAGGTACCACTTAAATCCATTAATTCTGCAGAACTCTAAACTTTGGTCTGTACCCAAGTATCCTGGTCTAAAATTGGAAGTTTGGTTGCAAAGGCTAAAGAGCATAAAGAGATGGACTCCAAAATAGTTTACACATGACATTGTGCCAAATAACTGGCTAGCTAGATAGACAAAAAGAGAGGTTTAGAGAATTGTATGCAAATGAAAATGTGTACAAACATTTGCTGTCACTCAGCCTGTCACTCAACCTCTTTTGCATGCCACAAGTCATTCTTAAGATATGTTCACAACTTCAAAGGCAATAGACAATTGTGTGCAGAGCTCATTGTAAATGGAGCCACCTATACTCAGCCAGAAGATATAGCAATCCTACTGGCCAATAAATTCAGCTCCAACTTTACCCCTCTGTCCCCCTCAACGTTCCCTCAGGAAATACTATCAAATATAACATCCTCTACTATCACTAGGGAACAGGTCCTTAATGCTCTCTCTAAGACCAAGAACACAGCATCAATGGGCCCAGACAATATCCCAGGATGCCTTCTAAATAGCATGAAACATGACCTATCAGGGCCTCTGGAACTGCTATTTACCTGAAGCCTCCAAGTAGGCTTCATGCCTCATGAATGGAGAAAGGCAACAGTCAACCCTCTGCATAAAGGTGGCCCATCTACAGACCCTAGAAACTACGAACCCATAAGTCTCACTAGTCTTATATATAAAGCAAAGGAAAAAATTATCATGGAGATGATCAACAGAGATATAGTAAACCTCCAGACACTGGACCCAACCCAGTTTGGTTTTGTCAAGAGCAGCATGCCTAGTCAACCTGGTGGAGTTCTTTGAGAAGGGCACTAAACTAATGGATGAGGGCAAAATCGTTCACACTCCCTACCTTGACCTGGCCAAGGCATTTGATCCAATACCCCACTTGGGCATTGTTGACGAACTCAAGAGGTTAAATACAAACCCATATGCCACCCAGTGGATAGCCAACTGGCTCACAGACAGGACCCAGGAAGTTAGAACTGAAGAATCCTCCTCTACAAAAATGCCAGTCACAAGTAGAGTCCCTCAGGGATCGGTCCTTGGACCACTCCTTTTTGGCATTTACTTCTCTGAAGACAAGACCAATGCCAATAGTCTCTGGTTGAGTAAATTTGCAGATGGTTGCAAATTAGGAGCTGTCATTGAATCCCACACTGAAACAAATGTTCTCCAGGAAGGGCTGACACAGACAAACAACTGGTGTCAGAGCCATGGACTAAAACTAAATGCTAAGAAATGCATAATAGTATCCTTGGGGAAGTCATCCACCCCTGGTAGCTATCTTATTGACAAGACACCCCTTAGAGTTGAGCCAGTATTCATGGACATAGGGACACAAATAGACAGTAATCTAGCCTTTGACCATCATGTGTTTACAGCAGTGAGGAAATCATTCTATGTTGTGCAACTTATAAACAAAGGGTATGGGATCTAATTCCAAATAAGTCATTGTTCCACTGTATTTGGCATTCATCAGACCTACCATTGCTTGCGTATAATGTCTCCTTTTGGTATATACCTAAGCAGGCATAACCAGCAATTGGAACATCCATAGAGGTTCCTCACTAAAAGAATACAGGGCGTAAGTAAAATGTCCTATGCATAATGCCTCAAGGCCCTGTCTCTGTACTCTATCTCCTACAAGTTTCTATTCTATTTCTACGGTATTTTATGGGGAGTAACCTGAAGTGATGAGGGGTGAAATTTGAGCTGAATTTATCAGCCAGCACGTTTGCTATTTCTTCTGCCTGAGTACAGGTAGTGCCATCTACAGCCAGCTCAGTACATTGTTGAGTGATTCCCTTATGACTATGGACATAACTAAACATGCTTAGTGGTTATCCTTTACTTGGGAGGCTATTTAAGTCCAGTATTTAGCTTTTGAAGACTTGACTAGTTACCTCATTTGCCTCATGAGATTAATGAGGGATTTTTTTCTCTGTTGTGCATCCTTTCACTTACTTCTAGACAGGAATTTCTTCCTTCTGTTGTATAGTCTATGTATGCCAAGAGTCCATCAGAATAGTTTTTTTTTCTGGCTAGTACTGGGTTTTGTTCAGTCAGGTATGACTATTTCTATGCAATTGTTTAAGTGGTTGTACAGGGCACTTGTGTATACTTCTGCATAGTCCTCTGAGTTTCCCAGGTTAGGGGAAGCTTTAAAATTACCTATGCTATCACTTACTAGAGGGTGATTCACCTTGGAAAAACTCTTTATAGTTTTAGGGTTTGATGGGGGTACTGCCATTACATTTATTTCAAAGGAGACCAATTTATGATCCGATCTTACCAATGAGGACATTATCCTTGGGGGGGGGGTGCAACACTCCCCCATGTTTGTCAGTACTATGTCAAGGATATTTGAGCCCCTAGTGGGAGTGGAGACCAGCTATTCCAGAGCATTTACATTGATAAAGTCCAGAAATCTCTGAGCCTGCATGTTAGTGGTCATATATGATTCCCAATTTATGGAGGGATAGTTAAAATCACCCATGAGTAGTGTGTTCATCTGAATGGTAAGTAATTCTAGTAACTTCTGGTATGCAGAGGGGTTTTCATGGTTCATGGCTGAGGACCTGTAGCTATCGATGATATGGTGGGGGATTTTGCCTATGATCAACTGGACATGGAGAAGCTTAAGTGAGTTATCCTGCTTGACCAATCTAGAGGTGTGATTCTTTTTATGTAAATGGAAACACCTCCTCCTTTCATTTTTTTTTCCTTTTCAGTGGGTGGTCTGAATGTGTGATAGGAATTGTAGCCTTGCACTGCTGGGATGCCTTCTTCAGTCTTGAACCACGTCTCTGTAACTGCAGAGATGTCAGCATTCTCCAGGGTGAGGAGAGCTTCTAGGGAGTGCAGCTTTTTATTAAGACTCCTAGCACTGAGCAGTAGTAGCTTCAACTGGACATTAGAAGAATTTGTTACATTGGTAGGTCTGCTGGTTTGGCAATGCCTAAAAAAGGCAGTATGGGGTGACTAATGCCTTGGCCAGTATTCAAAAGCCAAGTAGCAACAGGTGCAGACGATCTCTGGCAAAGCAGCATGATCTGTTGATAATGTCATAACAGGTTGAAAATACTGGACCTCCTTGGAATGACCCCAGTAGCTAAGCTACTTATTGAAGTCAATCATTTTCTGTTTGTATTGTGGTATCATTCTTGGTAAGGGTAGAATGCTGCTCAGTGTGAGGCTCATACTAGCCTGTGACATATATTCAGAGAGGTCCATCGTGTCTCTCTTTATATAGTCCAGGGAGGTATGTCTCAGGTCATTCACACCCACATGGCTATAACTGAGTCATACTGGTACTTTTGGTTGAGTGACCTGAGTATCTGCATGATCTGGTGAATCCTGGCCCCTGAAAGACAACTGACTGTAACCCTCTCTTTATCCAACCTGGTGAGGGGGGCATCTGTGTATCTCACGATGTTTCCTATGACCAAGATGCTTAAATGTGTGGTGTTTCATCTTAGGGGCTTGCTTGTGGAGACACTGTGATTTATATTTTTATGTGTAGTGGTTGGTGTAAACTTAGTTATGTTTGCATGTGGTTTCTGAAGGCAACATATGAGAGGTCTCTGAGGTTCTGGTAAGTTACTTGAGAGTAACTCTGCATATGTGGGTTTATATGTCTAGACCTCTTGTAATGAGGGAAATTATGTGCATATGCTGATAACGTGTTTGTCATTTGATTTGTCAGTATGTCAGAGTCATGTCTCAAGTTTCATAGTGTAGCTACAGCTCTCAAATACTGTGTTTGTTTGTTTGTTTGAGGATTAAGTAGTTGTGAGTATACATGAGACAATTACTACATTGCCTAAGGAAGCCCATGTCCACCATGCTGGGCACAGAGATAGCAGGAAAATGCTTGTCCATGGTTTCAGGTTTTTACTATGGGTTTAACCAGGGAGAATAGTGGGAAGATTTAACTGGACTGGGATGACAGCACATAAAAGAAGAATGGGTGTTATACTCAGTGTGAACTGCAGCTATCCAATAAGGTTATGCTGCTCTGTGTGCAACTTAGATGCTCTTAGAGCAGCAGGGGGACTGGGGAATGTTGCAGAGATAGTTATTCTAAGGGAAATTTTAACTTGATAGCATTTGTGTCTATACAGGGCACTGCTAACAGCCGCTGCTTGGAGCTCAGCCTAACACACAAAAAATAGGCTTATATAGAATCGGAAAAACAAGTTTTACAATAGCAAGGCCTACAGATGAGTCAGGAGAACTCACAATAAGCTTTCAGCCAGCAGCTCCCCCCAACTCAGATAGGTTTGCTGCAGCACATGTCTACCACAAGAGTGCAGTCAGAAAACCATCTTAATGTAAAAATTCTGGTTTTAGAGCTCAAGCGCAAGGAAATGGGTATGTATCAATTTGTCAAAAGTTCTCTTCTGTGGGCCTTTCTTCATCGACCCCAAACCACCAAAAGTTCAGTTCAGTGAACATTCACATCCATGAAAGATTTAAGTAGGGAAAAGAAGCAGATGGCCAACAGTACAAATGTGCCCTTCTCGACATGTAATGCAATCTCAGAGTTGGTATATATATTTATATATATATATATATATATATATATATATATATATATATATATATATATAGTTGTGGGTGTGAAGGGGTGCAGCCCCCACTTGGGTGGGTTTGACATACTGCAGTGTGTGTTCCAGTGTAGTGCTGGCCAAGTGCTTCCTTTCCCTGGTGAAATATTTTTTCGATGTGAATGTTCGGCAGTTTTGGGTCGATGAAGAAAGGTTTGCAGAAGTGAAACTTCAACAAATTGATATAGACCCCAGGGAAACCACACACCCTAGATCCTAATGTCCTGTAAAACTAGCAGACACAATATAATTAAGAACTACAACAGCAGTGGAAACAGTTTAGCTTTGAAACTCTACTAAAGTGCAAGACATGTAACAATTAATACAGTATTCTTAAGAAATACAGTAAAAATAATCATCAGAAGTGCAAAATAGAACACATTTATCAAAAGGATGTATCTATTGTCTGTAAAGATCACTCAACACCCATGAAAAAAGACATTGCCACCGACAACTTTAGAAATCTGGATGCAAGTATTCAGCAATCTGAGGAGTCAAAGTATATAAGAGAGAATAAAAAAAAGAAATAAAGGAAGAAGTTCATAACAAATAAAAAAGAAGAAAAGGAAACTGATAAATGTCTGTAAAGCAAAGCGAATTCATACTGAAAAGGACAGTTTTGCTACGTGACACACATATTACAGGGGATTATAACATTTTTCTACCAGAAAACCTTCAGTCTACAGAAAAAGGTATCAATTTTCCCAAAGAGAAGTTAGGAAAGAGAGACAAGAGGCAGGTGAAAAGGAAGAAATGAAAACTGAACATGGAAGGTTTGAAGAATATTACTGTAAGAAAAAAGAGGAGAAAAAGAGATGATGACAACATGGCTCAAACTCTGGATGAACAAACACAGATGGATGAGAACTGGATATTACAAATATAATAAACAATGAAAACAGTGAGACTACGAAACTAATGGTGATGATGATCATTAATTTATAACAACTGATAGAGCAGATGTTAATGAATTAGAAGTTGAAGATTTTTCAGATCTGGTCACAGAAGATCAATAACAGATTGCATTAAAGCAAAACAGTCACTATGTAAAACTAACTGGAGTGATAAATTCAGTGGAAAAACTGCCAAAGGAATGTGGAAAGTGTTGAAAGAGAAATTGTTTGAATTAAAAAAAAAAAAAAAAAAAATATAACACCAGGATCTATGCGCACAACTTCAGGAGGATATATATCCATAACAACAAGATACTTGATTAAGGTGGAAAATAAAAAATATAATAAATGGAAAAGAGGTCAAACTACAACTTTGAAAACTGTAATAAATGAGCTGGACAAACAAATTAGGCACAGTGTGAGACAAGATCAAGAATAATTTGAAGAAAATTTGTATAAAGATATTGAGCATAATAGTAAACCATTTTATGGATACATAAGATGTGGAAGGAGTAAAGACATCCAAATTGATAAGCTCTGTGTAGATTCTTTTTCTTTTTATCTCATACACAACAGATCATATATATATTTGCTAAATCTTATGCAAAACAGTTTGTCTCTACAAAGGGGAATAATAAGTTACCTTACTGCCATCCAGGTAACTTCAGATACTAAAATCAAATTAAATTATTTTGAAAAAGAACTATGCAAACTGGATTCAAACAAAGCATGGGGAGGAGATGGAATTAGTAATAATGACCTGAGAACACTTCAGCAAGAACGTACAGTACCATTATATAAAGGAAAAGTATTGAATAAGCAATTTATTGATTACCAAAAATGTTTAATAGAAAATTGGGAAATAAGGTAAAAGGAATTGAAAGACCACCAAAAAAAGAAGAAACATATACAGTTCAGAGAAGTATCTACGAAGATCCTGTGGAACATAAAAAAGATGCTAAATGGATAGAAAAAGTAAAATAATGCATAAGAAGTTTAAAGGTACAGGATATGAATTGGGATGAAGTAACAGCCAGAGAGATTGAAACAAAGTTAAGAAAAGCTTCAAATTGGAAATCCCCAGACCCAGATACAGTACCTAATTTCTAGTTAAAAGTGTTAACATCTTTGCATGAAGATTTAGCCATGAGTAAGAACTATTTATATGCACACCGTGAACATACCCCAACCTGGTTAATAACTGGAAAAACAATGCTCTTACTTAAGAGCGAATCTGCAAGCTACCCTACAAATTATAGACCAATAACGTGCCTTCCGACAAGGTATAAACTATACACTGGAATTGATGCTAACAGAGTCTATAGTCATTTGGAAGAAAACTCAATTATGGCAATAGAACAAAAGGACAATAAAAGAAAGTCATATGGAACAAAGGATCATTTGCTGTTAAATAAAGCCATACTGGAGAACTGTAAAAAGGGGAAGAATTTAAGTATGGCATGGATTGAGTACAAAAAAAGCAACTGATAGTATCCCATATTCATGGATAAAAGATACACCCTACACTAACCAACTACATTACAGTGACCATGAAACAGTGGCAGAGCATTTTGCAATTAAGTCATGATAAAGGACAAATTATTATTCCAGGGATACAAATCCAAAGGGGAATATTCCAGGGTGACTCTCTGTCACCACTGCTATTCTGCCTTGCCCTTAACCCATTAAGCTGTCTATTTAACAGCATAGACCATGGCTATAATTTGGCTCCTAGAAAACAACAGTGTAAAGACTTCTCATCTCCTCTTTGTAGATGATTTGAAACTGTATAGTTCATCAGATGAGGCACTGAAAGTACAACTGCATGTTGTCAAAACTTTTTCGATGATATAAGAATGTCATTTGGTCTTGATAAATGTGCAAAAGCAACTTTTAAAGCAGGAAAACTGCAGCACCAAGAAAACATCAGTTTGGGACAAGAATGTGATATAAAAGAACTTGAGCAAGAAGGAGTGTATAAATATTTGGGAACTGATGAAGGATCAACAATAAAACATGAGCAAATGTGGATAGAATTTAACAAGTAGTACTTTAGAAGGCTTACATTTTTCCTGAAAACAGCGTTGACATCTAGGAACAAAATCCAAGCTATAAACCAATTTGCTCTTTCTGTCCTAACTTATAGTTTTGGAATGATTAATTGGCCCCAAAACATGTTGGATAGATTAGATAGGAAAACAAGAAGGATGCTTCTTACTCACCAAATGATTTATAAAAATCAGTGCATACCAAGATTACATATTCCTTTCTCCAAAGGAGGGATGGGCCTCCTTGAAATTGATTACATGTATAGATCTGCAATTGTGGGACTCTACACATATCTGCTGTTTCACATGACCCAAATGTACTGTAAGTTTTGAAACATGAGGAAAATAAATCTAAGATAACTTCCCGGCTTAGGCTAGCAGAAGCATATCGGTGTCAAGTAGGAGTGGAAATCAAACCACAAGTGGATAAAAATCAGGCAGCAACTGAATGTGCCAAAAAACAAAAGAAAGAATATAAGATGAAGGACCAAATGAGAAGGCAAGAAATGTGGAAAATGCATAAATATAGTTGGAAGTATAGAAAACTTCTGGTAGAACCTCATGTTGATCCGGAATGAATGCACCAATTGTTAAGGAGAGGCGAATTCAAACCAAGAGAGGAAAGGTTAATGTTAGCAGCACAAGATAGTGGGCTACATACACATTGGTTTACAAAATCCATTGAACATGTGGGAGAAACAGACAAATGTAGGTCTTGTAAAACAGAATTGAAAACAGTTGGACACCTCATTGCTGGTTGCAACATACTAATGGCAGAAGGACTGTATACTGAATGGAATAATAATGTGGCAATACTGTTGGACTGGGGATTGTGCAAACATTATGGTATTGAAGTGGCTGAAAATCACTGGAAACATGAGCCACAAAGAATCATAAAAAATGATGAAGTCTATATCACATGGGATCATCCATTACCAACAGTTCAAAAGATAGATGCTAGAAAACCAGATATAGTGGTCCAAGAAAATAAGACAAAAGTAGCATTGATCACTGAAATTGCCACACCCATTGACTACAGAGTCCTGCATACAGAGAGAGACACAAAGTCATAAAATATCAGGATTTGCAAGTAGAAATGACAGCAATGTGGAAGAAAGATACCCAGATAGTTCCAATAGTAGTAGGAACAGTGTGCCTTATAAAAAAGAGTCTACATTCATATTTAGACATGCTATCAATACATGCAACTCCATATGAATTGCAGGAGTCATTACTGGGCACATTGCGGGTGCTGTGAAGATCACTTTTGTCTGACATCAAGGAGTGAAACAATACTAATTTCATGAAGGTTAATCGTACTCTGACTTAGGAATGGGATCTATTCCCGTCATGGTATTAGAAACCCAAAATATTTGGAGAAATTAAAAAAAGGGAGATGCCATTATAGCTATTATTTACTAGGTTGTATAAATATGTGGAGATTAGGGGAGTGGGACAAACCCAGAGTCATACAGATCATTAAGTCTACTTCTGTGTTGTGGAAAATAATGTAGAAGGTAATACTGGGTAAGTTATTGTCAGAACTGAAAATGTTGGGACTTGAAACCATATATTACCTTGCATATGTTGAAAACAGATCTATTACCACCTGTTACATGATGTATAACAATTTAATAACAGCTAGGAATGAAAATGTGTGCTGTGATGTAATTTATATAGATTTAACTTCACCATTTGATGGAGTCATACACAAAACACTTATTAATAAATTAGAATTAGGTATTGATGCACTCTTGATAAGATGGATAGCTGCATGGCTTACAAATAGGACATGGCAAGTATCACACAGCAATTGGACAGGTGAAATTCTTGGTTACAGTGATGGTTTCCCACAGGGTTCTGTCCTAGGCCCATTCTTGTTTACATTGTATCTTTCAGATCTAGATTTTTCATCTGAGGTATTCTGCAGTCTGTATGCAGATGACATGAAATTTGGTGAACTGATTACATCTGTCACAGATAGGGCATGTCTGCAAAAAAACTTCACTACATTTGAGCACAGGAGAATAATATGCTCTTAAATACATCAAAACCTAAGCATATGAAATCTAGGAGACATAAACTGAAAAGTGACAAAACACAGTGATTGAAACTATAGATTCGCTTAAGGACCTGGGTATATGGGTAGTTCCAGCTTTGAGTTTTTCTAATCATATCAACCAAATGGTTAATAATATTTATAGAACTATAGGTTGTATAAAAGAGTTATAAAGTCTTGAAAGCCAGAAATAATGAATTCATTGTTTGTTAGATACTTTAGACCTAAAATTGAGTATGGAAGAACAATATGGAAACCTTACAAGAAAACAAGCATAAGTAAACTGGAAAGAGTACAGTGGAAATATACCAAGGGCATCCATGGATGTGAAAATTTAAATTATTTGCCAAGCTTAAATATCTGAACTTGTACAGTGTGTCATATAGATATTTAAGAGGACACCTTATTCAGGTATATAGGGCATTTAGAAACAACTTGGAATCTTTGGGGTTATCAAAAAAGTAGAAGACCATCATCAGAAAATCTATGTAGAAGATTATATAGGAATAAGAAGTGTACTAACTGGTTCTCTGAGACAGTAGCTGATACATGGAATATACTGCCAAATTACATTAAAACAAGCACTAGTTTAGATATTTTTAAGAACAGCCTGGACACTTATTGTGGGAACAACTGTTTTGGCATATTGGCAGACTAGGAGAACATTAATACCCATGCTTAGAATATTTACATGTATGGATGTTTAAGGGATTCAAGGGTAACTAACAGGCAGGCAGGCATGCTTGCAGCATTGCCTGAGTACAGTAAGTACTTTAGAAGGAACGTTACTTTTGTTCCGGCAGAAAGTTAAGAAAGGGACTAAGATCAAACTTTCATCATTGTAAGAAACTGTGGGATAAATATGATTACCCCAGAGATCTTAAAGATATGGGTGAGATACAGGACAGTGTTTGTATGGCACAACAAGATTGTGTTGTTCTGGGATAAAACCAGCTTGTTTTTGTAGAACAAGAAACAGACATTATTAAGGCTGCTGTTTAGGGTGAGCTGGATTCCCTTGTTATTTTTACCTCCTCTAAGAAAAATAAATTTGTCATCATATAATATAGGGCCAGATTAATTAACAACTCCACTAAGTGTTGCGATAGTGTTGGCAGTGCAGTGTACCGTCAACTCTATAGTGTGCTAATTGTCATGTATAGCCTATATATAAATGGAAATGGCAGAACATGCTAATGACTGCATAAAGAGCTGAATTACATGCTAATTAACCAGTCCAAAGATGGCAGAGTTCTTCAGTAAGCTGTAAAGCAATTGTGTTTACTCAGTACTGAATTTTGCCTTGAACTCCAAAACTCTTTGGAATACAGGAACAATTGTACTTAGAAAAAAACATGTTAGGCGTTGCTGCTGCTGTTATTATGCTGTGTTAAGAAGGGGCTTTAAATAAGAGTGCAGCTGCTAAACCCAATAAGAAGAAAGATGTTTAGACTCTGTTTGACTTTATCATGGACTGCATGACACAGAAACTGCAGAGCAATACAGGGAGGTCACAGAAACACTAGAGGAAGTATGCAACCTCTGCCACCCCTACCTCAGGCTCCAGGGAAATCATGGAAAACCCATAACAGTGGAAATAGAGGTATGCATAGCATTACCTATACCAGCTACTGTTACTTTTCAGATACCCACAGGGGATATATCAGAGATGTCACTGGCATCAGCCTTGAGAATATTACATCAGTTTCTAAATGCAAAGCTACAATCCACAAGGGATTACATCTGTTTATCACACACCCCATAGGAGTGATCAATAGCTATGCAGGAATAACATAACACCTTGTTTTACCTGACAGGTCCATTTTCTTCACTGAGTACAGTGTAGCAATAGCACATTTCCCTGAAGAGTTGGAGCCCCCCAGTACTTCAGTGAGTAATATCCAGAGTGCTGAGAGTCAGGGATGAGAGACCCAGACTGCTTCAAGCAGAACTTCCAGGTAAGCAAAATAAATATAATGCAAAGTGTCATTGCATATTTCTTTATATGTGTATATCCTATATGTCTGATATATCTAGATTGAATGATGTGTGAGTTAGACAACACAGTACCAGAGCATAAAGGAGTATGTTTGGGGGGTAGTAATTCAACTGGTCAGTAGATTTTTGCATGAGATGATTCTTAGTCTGCACATGTAAAGGAGATTGTTCTCTGTTTCTTGTTTCACTTGCATTGTGATACATATCAGCCTTCTTTCCTGTCCCTCCCTTACATACAGGGACATCTGGATTGTAGTCTGCAAGACCAGCTTCACATAGTAAGTACACCTTTTTACTGTTATTAGAGTATTTATGTTAGATTTACATGTAACTCAGAGTAATATTTGTTTTGCTATAACATCTATTATATTTTAACATACCTTTTGTATAACAAAGTTTGGATCATTTTCATTCCCTATTTCTTTGTTGTGTTTATTGCTTGTTATCATAAGTGATCCTGATAGTGGCACTGTATATCTTCTACCACTTGATATCAGAGTATCGGTTGCCTCTAATGATGATGGTGATGATGAAGTGGCACACTTGGGAGGTGCAGAGGCCCTGCCTAACACTAAGATTGTGGCTTCCACACCTCCTGCCCATATTTTGGATGCAGTCAGTATGCCTACACATACCCAAAACACAGAGCCCTCTGATATAGGGCAGGTTCAGGGTAACACATTTGATCAAGGTAGTGTGGCTACTCTGGTTGCAGAGTTGGTTGATTCTCCCTATAGCCATCATGAGGATAAGGTACAACACAGAAGGGTTCTCTGTAACACAATGATGAGATCATCCTTTCAAAAGTGCACTCTCTGCCCTTAAGAGTCAAATTTCTCCTGATGTTGTTGCAACTAGTACTGTGCTCTCTAGATTGTAAAACTAGATAGGTAGGAGGTTTGATGCATGTGTTTGTGTGTGTATGTGTGTGTGTGTGTGTGTGTGTGTGTGTGTGTGTGTGTGTGTGTGTGTGAGTGAGATGGCGTAAGTATATTGAGTCAGATGAGCATGTTCTTCAGCACTCCCGGGTTGAATCAACTTCCAGTCTGGAGAAACAGTCTAAACTGATGACTCCACCATCCCGTTACCCCATCTTTCACAACTTTTCTGCAATGCACTGATGGGGTTATTATTTCTAAAGTGCATTCTGATAATATTGAAGTCAGACTTCTGCTGTGGCACTTGCCTTTCATACAGTAATCTCAACAATGTGTAGTTACTTATGTAGATGGTTAAAATGTAGCACTGATTACCATGTGTGTGTGTGTAGAGCTCCTAATACATTGGATTGCATTCACTCATACTTGTAATGTGTAACTTTCCCCTCAAGTGTCATGTTTTGTGTAGAATCATATGCCAACATCAATGTATTAAGTTTTAACCATACAAGTGTTTCTACAATGAAGTGGTAATGTCATCCCCTCAAAGATGCTGCATGTCTCACTAGTTGTCAGACTTCTACTGTGGTGTGTGTATTTAATGCAATGATCTGTAGATTATATAACCTAGCTAGGGAGAATGTTCGAATATCACAGTGGTGAACTTGTTTGTGTGGGCTGAAGAGTCAGGTAGGTATAACTTCCACAACAGTGGAATCAATCCACTTCCACATGGGGAAGCTTTTAGATAGGTAGATGGGTCCCACATTGCCTAACCCATTTTTCATGACATCTTTTCTGCAACATACTAATGAGGTCATTCTTTCTAAAGTGACTTTGGCACTTTAAAAGTCAGAATTTCCAAGATGGTGGTCATCTGATAAACACCCTCTCCACGAAGCTCCTAATAGAAACCAACAAAAACATGCAAAAAGCCATATAACTACAATGTTTATATAATAATCTTGAAAATTAAGGCGTTATGCATCAGATCTTAACCTAAATAGAGAGGTTTTTCAAGAAGCGGGCTTCTAAAATTCGCTATTTCTACCTTGAAGATTTCCTGGGGCCCCTCACCACATCTAAGCCTTGAGCCTGAAGACACTAGTAGAAAAACTGTAAGCAAATGTCAGAAAACCACAAGCCTCAAGGTGTCAAAAGAAATAGATAATATGGAGACGCAGACCACAAAAAACAAAATTATCTACTATTGCTTCTCCAGAAAAGGAAACTAAACAAAAGGCAGAAAACTACAAAACAAGAAGAAGAAGAAGTAGCCAGAGCTAGTGCAAAGCAGAAGATTTAAACCAATATACAAATGGATGATCTCAGACAAGCCCTTTTACCACTCCAAAATGCAGTACAAAACTTCTCTGAACAACTGACTGGTTTTGGGAATACAATCAGTCAAATAGCAGACTTCATGGGCCTGATAGAAGCAAAAACACAGGCAAATGAACATCATATTGCAAAAATCAGAGAGGAAATGAGTGCTAAAAATACTGAAATTACAGATATACATCAAAAAATCATTGATATGGAAGCGAGAAGCTGCTATAACAATATATTGATCAGAGGTCTACCAGAAAAATATGAGCACAATCAGCTAATCCAGGTGACCCAAAAGATTTTTGATACTGTTATGCAAATTGGGGAAGACTTCAATGAGATAAAAATAGAAAGAGCACACCGGGCCCTCCGGAAAAAATAAGACTCAGATTTACCAAGGAAAGTTTACATTAAGATCCTTAACTATCAAGATACACAGAGAACACTAATTGCCGCCAAAAAGCAAAAACATATAATATGGAATGGCCACAAGTTAACATTATCCCAAGATCTTCCGTTGATGATAAAACAAGAATGATAGATTCTCTCACGTTATTGTGCAGATTTAATTAAGTGCAAAATCAAGTTCCAGATGCGCTTCCCAAACACTTTAATCTTATACAACAATGAGAGAAAAATTGCCATTGACTCACCTAAAGAAGCCAAAGCAGCATTCATTAAATGCTTTGGCAAAGCACCAGAAACATAAACTACCTCTCAAGCAGCAATTTGCATCCAGTTGTACAAATATAAGGGATGCTTTTCATATATTTGACTTTAATCTTTAATAAAACCCTTGTTCAGGTTAAACAAGATTCAAAACACCGGAAGTGCATCCTTAAGCATCGAAAAGAGGCTTAGGAACATAAGGTGTAGAAGTTGTTATATTGTAGGAGCCATTAAATGTAACAACTTCCCTGTGACCATGCGTTACTCCTCAGGTAATCTCACGAAATTTGTAGTTCAAACCACTCAATGTAAAACCTACACACAAGTGTTACCCATCGAGATAAGGGGTTAACTCTTATATCGATTCTTTACTTGATGTGGGCAAAAATTGCTCCAAATAAAAGACTTTGGCTCCTGATAATAATCGTTGTGATGACAGAACCTCATGGAGACCAGAAGAAACAGAGGAAGAATCACGCATTCTACACGTGCCTGGATATATGCGAATGTTGACTCCATCTCTCGTGAGAGTGGTTGTTATCAAAATTAATAAGATATACCCTCTTTATGAGGGCACCATCTAAAAGACTTACACTATATGACAAGATCTGGTTTGACTTTATTCTAGCCCAGTAAGGTGAATTTTTAAGGCATCCTGGTTTGGGTCACAGTGTTTGATTCTCTTTACTCCTCCCATTATATAAGAGTCTAAAGTATGAGCGTATACCTGTCACATGATCTTGTACCACTAGATAGTAGTCAGAATTTAATTGATGCTAAGATGTGGTGGAAACAGTTGTATTTAAATATTTGTGTTCTGTGTTTATAGATTAATGGACATTTTGGACTGTAAATATCTTTGTAAATAAGATGAAGAGCTAGATATGCTCTTCCATTTATCTAGAGTTGAGTTATATATATTTCATTTGTTGCTGCCACAGACTGATGGCTGTATCCATTAGCTTAGACAAATGCTTTTAAAGATTGCAGGGTTCCTAAATATGATTAGAACCTTTCTTTTTCTTGATAACTAAAATGTTACAAAGTGTTTTACATAGTTTGCTTACATGTAGCCTGGGTTGGTGTAGAGTTAACCAATATCCTCATTGTTAGGACAATGTGATATTATTAAACACTTCTGTGCTCAATGTTAGAGTAGAGGAAATGTAGGATTTATGTTAATATGTTAATATGTGCTCAAGTTTGAAATGTCTTTAAGCAGTGTAGGTAATTGATATGTTATAGTAAGTTTATGCCAAATTCATGTCAGACTGTGTTCCTATCTACATTTCTTCATATGTCAGGATGGATATAGATAATAAGTTATATTGGCTAAGAATACCCATAATGTACCTATTATAACCAATTCATAAATGGCAGAACATTTGAGTATAACTTGAGTGCTTACACTTATTACTATATAAATACATGTTTTACTCCAATACAGGTCCATTTCTCATCCCCAGTGGTACAGTATGCTGTTGCTACATGTGTGTGCGACAGGAAGTGAGATCTAGAAACTATAAGAGAAGTTGTCAAAGAGTAGTAATAGCCCTGATACATAATAAGATAAGCCTCATGAATCATATATACTATTATGGAAACTATGCAAGTTCCCCACTAAGACAGGCTACTAACTGAATGTGTCTGCAAACTCCCAAGACTTTGGATACAACTAGAGTATGACTTACAATATAGCACAGGCCTAACTCTTCTTTAACCCCTTATAGAAATAATTATGTACAACTATAGTAATGCTGAAAATCATAATTTTGCCTTTAGCAAGCTACACTATAAAGGTAACCCTTGACAAATACTAATTTTGAGCAGTGACATAATTTGCAAATAAGAGACAGTGGATACCTCAAGTAGAGTGCAGGATGGCTAGCCATGGGGTAATTTCACTGACATATAATAGTGCGAGACTTACCCAAGAGTTTAAATGATTCAATAGACTAATGTTAATAGGTTACACCCGTATTCTGTTAAGAAACTACATATTCTTGGTTAAAATTGTAACCCTTTCACTTCAAGCTCTTTGAGACAGGGGGAGTAGGTGGGTAGGCACAGAGCTAGGTTTGAAAGAGTTAAGTGCTACTAAAATAGGAAACAGACCCAATGTACCTATTAAAAATAATCTAGGGGCCTATAAATTAAAGGACTCCCTCAAAATAAAATTAGCAATACTTAAACTACAAATCAAAATCTACAGATGTGGACGATAGATTCATGGAACGTGAGAGGACTGCAGGATAAAAATAAGAAAAAAACTACTGTTGCATTTATTATTTAAATCTGAAGTGAATATATGCTTTATACAAGAAACACACTTGTTTAAGGAAGACTTGGGGGGATGATAACAGGAAATGGATAAAATCCATCATTGCAGCTGGGGATCGTTCTAGCTCTAAAGGTGTGGCTATTATAATTAAAAAATATTTTCAAGAATCAGTTATAGAGTACAAATCTGATACTAAGGGCAGATGATGCCTTTTCACAGCCCCAAGTCCCCTAAAGGGAAAACTTACTCTTTTTCTAAATATATATGGCCCATGTTTAAGACAACAAAACTTCATTGTGGATATTCATAATCTGTTATGTAAATTTCCAGACCACTACCACATAATAGGAGGAGACTGGAATGCAGTTATTGACCAAAATCTAGATCGTACCAGTAACCCAAATCACCATAATTCTCAACCCTTGCTAGCCATAGCAGATCTCATGTCAGATTTCTTCCTCACTGACCCCATATCTTTTGGAGAGGACTGTGATATAAATAATATCTACACCAATTACTCTAAATGCCACAATTCCTGGTCTAAACTAGATTTCTTTCTTATCTCAGAATCCCTGACAAAAAGAGAAATAAAATACTCAACTCAACCTAGACATCTATCAGACCATTCAAAAATTACATTAAAATTAAACTGGTCAGATATATCATTAAGTAAGAATAATAGGTATAATTGGTCTCTAAATAATAATTTACTTCTTAAAACAGAAATGATCCAGGAAATTACAGATGTATTAACCAAGCATGAAGAAACTCTAGAGACCACTAATATCCCATATGACATCCAATGGGCGGCATGTAAAATGAGACTTATAGGGTTACTAATACAGAAAGCCTCTTACTTTAAAAGAATGGGAAAACACAAAGAAAATAAACAAATGGATAATCTTTAAAGAGCTAGAGAAGAAATATCAACAGAATCAAAATTCCAATTCACAGAATTTAATCAACAAAACTCAAAAAGAACTATTCGAGCTACATCAGTATAACTACTCACTTCAAGAACAAAGGTCTATTGCCAAACATTATGAGTGGGCATAGATTCCATCCAAAACATTAGCTAGAATAATAGAAAATAAACAGGAAGCTCCTATGATATCAATGCTTCTTTATCAGGAAAAAATGTACAAATCAGGTATACAAATTATTAAAATATTTCAGCAAATATATACAAAGTTATATGGGATGGAATTACAACAAACATCTACCTCTGAGATTGAGGGATTCTTCAAAAATATCACATTTCCTAAATTAAACATAAACGAGGCCCCACTCTGTAAACATGAAATAAATGAAACCATACAGAAATTAAAATTAGGCAAAGCTATGGGACTGGATGCGTATACACCAGAATTCTATAAAACCTTCAGTGAGAAACTGGCATCTCTTCTCTTAAAGGTATACAATTACATTAAATTTAAAGGTATAACCAATCTCTATCTAAATAACTCGAAAACAATTTTTATCCCTAAATATAACTTAGACAAATCGAATCCGCAGAATTACAGGACAATCTCCTTGATCAATACACATATAAAAATTCTATCTTTACTACTTGCCAAGAGACTTAAAAAAGCCATACCCCTCATAGTATCCCTAGAACAATCTGAATTCTTATGCAATAGACACACATGGGATAATACATTAACCCTAGACTCTACAATACAACATACTAAAAATGGTAGGAATCTGAAATATGCATTGATTCTAGATGCGAGCAAAGCATTTGACTGAGTAAACTGGAACTTCCTATTTTCATCTATGTCTCATTTTAACGCCCTTAATGGGTTTATTAACCAGATAAAAACCTTATACAAGAACTCATATACATACCTTTACATTGACAAATCATTATCTGATCCTATAAAAATATCTAATGGAATGAGACAGGGTTGCCCTCACTCACCGCACCTTTTTAATTTATATATTCAGCCCCTATTTCTCCACATCTTGCAAAACACCTACCACTATATCCCTAAAATCTTAAACACCAGAATAACCCTTTCTGCATTTGCAGATGATTTAAATATTTACTTCGAACACCCCAACTCAGACTTAAAAATGATAGTTGAAACAATTGATAGATTCTCGAGAGTTTCAAAATACAGAGTTAATCATAAGAATTCTCAAATTTTTCCTATCAACCCTTTAAACTACAAAGAAAATTACTTTCCGATTTCTCCACATAAAATTGAATACTCCTTTAAATATCTAGGTGTTCTTTTTGAACATAACCATATATCCATGTACCAGAACAATCTGCTTAAAACATGGACCATTATCACGCAGGACCTACAGAGATGGCAACAACTAAGGCTCTCTATGATGTCTAAAACAGCAATCATTAGAATGAACATCCTACCTAAATTATTATATCACTTTAATGTACTGAACTACACTATCACAAACAACTTCTTTCATAAAATCAATAAAGAACTAGCCAGATTTGTTTGGCTTCCCAAATCAGTTAGAATAAGCAATGCAAAACTGGTTTACCCAAAATGCAAAGAAGGATTAAACCTACCAGATTTTCAGCTATATTACAAGATTATATGTGCTAACAAAATTACCTCAGTCTCAAGATATTGCCTTATTAAAGCTAGTTGGGCCCCATCATGGGTTAAAATGTGGTACCAGCATGTGATTATCAGTAATATAAACCCTAAAGGCCTCCCCTTTATAGCCCTGATAAACTATAGTGGCACAAAGATTAACAACAGTATAAAGATGAAAAGAAACATATTTCAGAACTTGATAAAATCCCACAAATTGGACAGAGCTCTACTTCTCCTCCAACCTATTCATGTGAATTCCAACATTAGAATAAATAATAAAGTGTTAGAAGTCGGAGAGTATCCACTAATCAAAGACTGTACGGTGTGGGATATTCATAGACATAGGGGAAAAAAACATGCAAGAATTGCATCTTGCCCTAAAAGTGAATAATAAGTACACTATTATACTCCATCAGATTAGAGAGCTCTTAGCAACCCTAACTAGAGAAATAACTATTGATGAGATAGATGTAACTAGATTAATGCAGATTATGGAGAGCTTATCCTGCAAGAAAAGAATGCTATCAAACACCTATAAACTGGTTAGCTCCATTATACACAAATCCTTACTGTTATACTCCAAATATTGAGACCAGCAAGGAAACGTTTTTACAGAAGAACAGAAACTCAAAGCATTAGAATCTACTATTAAGCTATCTCCATTTAAAAAGCTTATATATACAGAATTAATTATTAATAACAATGCATGTTATACTCCACTGATCTTAAACAGGTTTGATCCTAAGGTTTCTTCATCCAGCACATGTTCCTTTCCCCAGGCTGACATCCTCCATGTTTTATGGTTCAGCAAACATACACATAAACTTTGGTGATTTTTAAAAGTTCGTCTAGAAAAAAATCGGTTATCAAAAATCAACCCTATCTTGGGAACTTGCGGTTCTCCATATCACAGACCTTAAACTCTCCTAAATGGAATTTCATATGCTAATTACTTTATATTCACTTACCAAACTTTATATAACTAAAAACTAGTTAGATCGCACCAAACTTACGTGGAATGGTTTTAGAGATATGGCTTTCAAATATATATCCTCTCAAAAACTTATAAGTAATAATATAAACAAATGAGCCTATTATCAGAAATTCTGGAAACTTCTTTTCGAACACATCCTTGAAGATTACAGTAGTGAGTGAGGTAGAGATCCAATTTCATGAGTTAGAATACAGTTTGGCCCATGTAAACAAACTGATTCACACTTCCCCTGGGATTCATGAAGCTTGCACCAGGTGCAGGCGCAGTGTCGGCAATCTAACCTGCTGAGCTATTCAGATACTAGCTGTTTCTACGTGCACTACCTGCGTACGCCACACCCGCACAGCTCCCAGCGCCTGTATGCTAATCACCCCATGCACAGCAGTGTAACGTGCAAATGAAGGTATATCACGATTCAGGAAGTGGTGCAGGCGTAGTGTAAGCATGCATAAATGTAAACCGAAAAAAACGGTTTACATTTTTCAAACATAAAATCGGAGACATGACAGCGGACCAAACTCATGTATTATACTGTTAATATATGCCAATGGCTAAATATATAGCCATTGGCATAAAACAACATGCACAAAATATGAAAAAGAACATTTAATATTATGCCCACACTAACGTGAAGTTAAAGCGCAGGGCATTGGTGCGCAAAGGGGATTGCAAGAAATATACAAAAATATAGAATAAAACTGCAATGAAACACATATCACGATTTCCCCATAATAGTCAATGGCAGGCATGCTACACCATACTCATGGCGTAAGGGTTGCTAAGGGGCAGTGACAGTGTTATGCGCAGTAGTTAGGAATTAGAAGGCAATGCCATGCAAATGAGAGGAGTAATACTGAAGCGCAGATTTTCCACTGGTGTAAGGATGCACAAAACAGCGTAGCGTTATAACACCGAGGTGAGCCCTTGAGATAAAAATGACATCAAGAGAGTGGTGTGTCACCATTGCTGTAAGCACATTGGAGCATTGCTAACCCAGTTTGCCTGTTGCTAAGCAAAGCTGCAGAATAGGGGTGTGTTGAAGTAGCCATAGCTTGGCTTAGCTGAGAGCACACAAAGTAACCGAATGTGCATGTGAACGTGGATGAAAACATGCTGTAAATCCGGTAAATGGCTGTGCGTGGCACGCATCAGAGTGGAAACAGGAAGAATACAGGAAAAAGATAAGAAAATGCTGCAGCATGGAAATAGGAGTACAAATGAGTAATTAACACCTAGGAACCCATCGTGGGCCACTGACAACAGCTAACAAGGGTGCTACCAGGTACCTGCAGAACAGGAAAGGGCAGGTGCCATACTGCAAAGAAAACAGAACTGTCACAGCAGAACAAAGCAAAATTGCAGTAGATCAGCTACAAAACACATTTCGCAACACATTCCTGGGTAGGGAAAGTACAAAACAAGAAAGCCGGCAGCTGGATGCATGCCTGTCAATGGGAGGGGATTCGGGTTAAAAAGTGAAATAAAGGTCAACAGATAAATCACGGCAGTCAAGCATAATTTAACACCAAAGGCCCCACAATTGCAGTACTCACTGTAAAACCCATATTTAAGATACCCTGCAGCTGGAATTGCACATACACACCCAATGACATCAGCAGCATCCAAAGCACAATAGTATAAAGTGTGAAAGCACCTCACACACACTTGTGTATTCCCAAATACTCTGCACCATCGGTGTAAACAGACGGGGAACTTTTAAAATGTACATGTTAGAGGCTGCCATAGCTTTGATTCATTGGCATGTGTTGGAGACTGAAGGTGATGTGGAGGATGATGCTGACAACCACCTCAGGCACCGGAGGAGGAGAAGAGTGTTCAGACCAAGGGTAACCTACCAGGGGCTAAATGATCTGGAGTTAGTAGAGCATTACAGGGTGGACAGGGACACCATACAGCAACATATTGAGCTGTGCTGGCCATGCCTCAGAGCGAGAAATAACAGAGGGGAACCAAGCCCAGTGGACACGAAGGTATGTGTAAGCTTGAGAATACTAGCCACAGGTACCTTCCAAAGGCCAACTGGGGATATCCCGTGGGTCTCACAAGCATCAGCATCCAGGGTAATCCACCAGTTCCTGGATGCCATGTTACCACATGCCAATGAGCACATATATTTCCCCCGAATGCAGGAGGAGTTGGCCAGCAATATGTGTCTCTTCCACCTTGTGGCAGAATACTCGGAGGTACTGGGTGCAATAGACTGCATGCACATACACATCAAGTCACCACTCGGTGAGCAGGGTAGGCGCTACATAAACCACAAGAGATACCGCTCCATCAACTGCCAGGTCATGTGCAATGCCCAGGGCATTATCATGGATGTGCGTGCTGGCAGCCCTGGAAGCTATCACGACTCCCACATCTGGCATGCCTCACAACTGTATCAGGTATTTGCCAGGGGGAACATCCCATATGGCCACCTGGTGGGGAATGCTGGCTATGCACTGGAACCATGGATGATAACTCTCATCAGAAATGCACACACACCCATGCAAGAACGCCAAAATGAGGCACACGCACAAACCAGAATCATCACAGATCGTGTGTTTGGGATGCTGAAATCACGGTTTCATTGCTTGGACATATCTGGTGCAGCCTTGCAGTACTCTCCAGCCACGTATACCCACATATTTATAGTATGTGCCATGCTACATGATATGATCCTGTGGAAACAGCTGCAGCAGGGACAGAATGGTGAAGGCCCTCACAGCCCACCACCATTGCCAAGGGCCCCACAGGCACAAAGGTACTCAGACCATGAACACACTGAGCCAGCCCCAGTAGGCAGACAGAAGCATACCCAGTAT
The DNA here is from genome assembly GCF_019279795.1 of Protopterus annectens. NCBI lineage: Eukaryota > Metazoa > Chordata > Ceratodontiformes > Protopteridae > Protopterus > Protopterus annectens. The sequence goes on from NC_056731.1 coordinate 155,036,829, forward strand.
GCCCATGCCTTGGCAAAGAGGGAATGTATAGCACACACACTGACAGTGTAGGCACCTATGCACTGACACCCTTCTCCACCTGCACACACAGTAAACATGGATTGCACACACACACAAGACCACCTGTAAATTGTCATGTATAGGTGGTCTACTGTGTGCATCCTACAGAGACAGCCCTCAACTATTGCACACACAACTGCTATTGGCACAAGGTAAGTCAACACCTGAACAGTAAATTAAGCTATCAGCATGTGCTGATACTTGTATGTATAGGTTCATAGGTACATAGGTAGGTACTTGGCTAACTGCCCGAGGCCTTTCATATGCCTAGTCGAAATGTGTCAGCTGCCTCCACCCCCACTGATCAACTAACTGTCCCTCTGTGGAGTAGAGCCAATTGCGGGATCCCTGGGGTGTACCCACTGCTCCCAATCCAGTCTGCAAGGTGCCCCTGGAGTGTTAGTGAGGGGCTCCGTATAATGTAATCAGGGATGCAGTTCCAAAGCATGGGGAGTACCTGTGACAGGAATCTGTCATTCCAGCATCTTCCAGTTATGGTTGTGGCAAGGTTTAGCTCATTACAGTGTGTGGCTCACTGTTACATGGATTCCCATAGGTGGAGCATATCTATTAAGCCTGACTTGGACATGGCTTTGTTGGGCAGCAAAGATCATCTCTGAGTAAATGAGATGCCACTGAGTAATGCAAGAGTTCATGCAGTCTGGCAGCATAGGATATATGTCTGAGGCCAGTAATGCTCTTGGCGAGGTATGTTCATGGACCCTCCAGCTGTTGGATGTGTCTTCTGAAGCACATCCCAAATGGGTTATCATACTCAGTGATGGGATTGATGAGTGATGAGTAAAGGGGCACAATAACCTCAGTATGTCTAGATGCGAACCCTTAAGTAATCAGATGGCCTACATAGATGGATGGCCTAATTACTTTAGAGATATGATTGTCAAAGGAGAGATCACTATCTAATGTAGTCCCCACATACCCATTACCTCGTCTGTATTAAAGTGGCTGCCACTCATGTGTTAATATGTGGGTGTTTAGTTTTCCCAATATGGAATGACCATGCAGTTCATGGCCTTTAGCTGGAGGCCATGACTGTGACATCCTGTGTTGGTCTATGTGAGGCCCCTTGAAGGATGTCTGTGACAGCTGGACTGTCAATTATGGCCCCCAGTTTGCAGTAATTACCAGACACGGTCTGCTGTAGTCCACCTGTGTTTGTCTGTACATCTGAAAAGTATATGGCAAACAGTAGGGGTCCCAGGACTGAGTCCTGTGGGACACCAGTTGTGACTGGTTAAGAGTTGGACCTGGAGGCTGCTAGGCTTACCATGTGGGTTATGCGTGTAAGCCTGTTGGCAACCCAACCTGTGATGTATGGGTGTATGTACTGGCTGGTGAGTTTATAAACAATACCTGAGTGGGGAATGGTGTCATAATCCTTAGCAAGGTCCAGGTAGTATGTGTGAACTACCACACCCCACACCTAAAGTCTAGGTGACTGTAAGACGTCAAACAGGTTCAGTAAGCATGATCTGCACTCATCAAGCAGATCTGGGTTGGGTCGAGTGTCTGGAGATTCCCAATGTCTCCGTTAATGAGTTCCATGATGATGCACTCCATAGCCTTGCAGACCAGGCTAGTCAGGCTTATAGGGCAATAGTTTCCGGGGTCCGTTGTGGCACCACCTTTGTGGAGTGGGATCACTGTTTCTGTGCGCCACTCTGTGGGTATGTAGCCTGTAGAGCGTCTGTGTTTGAACAGTGTGTTTAGGTGAGGGGTTAGTTCATTTGGAGCTCATGTAAGACACAGCCTGGGACACTGTCCGGTCCCATTGAGGCTTTGGATAGGGCTGTTTTATCATGTGTGTCGGTGATTGCCAGGGCCATACATTCATCTGGTATGGTTAAGGGCCATTTAGGGGTTGAGAGGGGTGTGATGTTTGCACTGAACATGTCTGCCAAAATGCTGGCAATATCAGTCGGTTCAGTGTATTTTGTGCCAGTCTGCACCAACTCTGAGCAGATCTGAGAGTTCCCACTTAGGTTCTTGACATAGCTAAAGAATGCTTTGTGGTTGTCTGTAGGGTCCTTGGGAAATTGTCTATTGAAGCTAGCCTTGGATGATTTCATGAGAGATCGTAGTTTCTTGCTGATACTGATCAGGGATGTCTGTCCTTCTAGGGATTTCGCTCTTATCTGTACTAGTTACCTCCTACTATTGTAGAGCCTGTGTATGGCAGGGGGTCCACCAGACCGGTTTCCTGTTCTTGGAGGAGTGAGTCTAGGTTAGACTTGGAATAGCACAATCCATGCATTCCTGTAGATGATCATAGAGTGCCTTTGTATAGGTTTCAGCATCTTGGACAGCATTGTCCATTGGCATGGGGACTGTGAACTGTTCCACCTTGGGCATAAGGAAAGTGAAGTCTGCTTTGGAAAAGATTTCCACAGTGGTTTCCTTGTCTGGGGTTGTAGATGGAATGTGAATATCCAGAGTGATTAGTCTATGGTCTGATCTAACCAGCGAAGGGTTGATGTCAGGTGTGGAACACTGGTCGCCCATGTTGGTGATGACCAGGTCCAATATGTTGTTCCCTCTGGTGGGGGTGTACACCAGTTGTTCCTGGGCATTTGAGTCGAGAAATTCTAGGAAGCGCTGGGCAAGGGAGTTAGTACTCAAGTAGTTCTCCCAGTTAATGTTTGGGTAGTTGACATCATCCAGTATTAGGGTGTTTGGTAGGACCCACATATTTCCCAGTGTCCCCGGAAATGCGGAATGTGGTTACTGGGTCATGGTGGGTGATCTGTAGCAAGCTATAATTTGGATTGCAGTGTTGCCCATTGCCAGTTGCACTTGGATGATCTCTGATGCATCGTGCTGCACCACTAACCTAGAGGTGTGAGTATCCTTGATGAATATGGGTACACGCCCACCTATTGTGTTCAGGTCAGGGTTCTGTGACCAAAAGGTGTGGTATGAGTTATAGCCTGGTGGCGCTGGGGTGCTCTCTGGAGCCTTAAACCGGGTGTCTGTTACTGCACAGACATCAATGTTCTCCATACTGAGGAGTGCCTTGAGTGTGTGCAATGTGAGGTTTAGACTTCTGACGTTGAGTAGCAATACCCTTGGTTTCTAGTTACTTGTGCTATGTACGGTGGTGGGTTTGTCTTAAGAGCCTTGCCTAATATCCACCTCTCTAGTATTGTTTGCAATCAATGACAGCTGTGCATGTGTACATGTTCTGCAAATGTGTACTGACCCTTGTTACAGGGCTGTGCCAAATGGCTATGTGTACACCTACATAGAGTGGATATTGACAGTAGAGACACACTGGTTGAACATGTAGATTTGTGTAGCCTAACCTCTCATTGCCAGACTAACAGCTGCTTGGAAATATGTTGACAGTACTGGTAATGAAACAGATTGCATATCATCTTTAACTCCAGTGTGACATCTGCAGTAGGCATGTAAGATGTAGGAAACTACTGCCCATGTGTAATAGCAGCTTCATAGGTGATGGTGTACACTATATGATTATATCCTGATCATGAACAAACTTGTAAAAAATGGTAAAACCACAAAGTAAAAAACTGCACGAATCCCAAGCACTCCACTGTAGTCGACCAAACCATGTTAGAAAAACGTTGGAAGTAAAATAAAATAAAATGTTGGTTTATTATTAAGTGTACAATTTTAAAAATCCACTTTTCATAAAGTAAAACTTACTCAACTTCTTCAAAACTTATAGACAACCATTTCTAAATACAAGTGTCTTATATAGGTTTCAAACCAGGTCACATGAATATGGTAATAACATTGTAATTGACTGGATAATTTAAAGTGGTATGTAGTCGTGCTCAAAAAATGTTTAATACCAAAACATTGTCTGTATGTGTATAAATAAACATTAACAGTATTACTCGTCCAACAGTGTCCAATGTTATGAAAATTACTACTGCCTATAACATTAAGTAACTGTTGTTCTTATTAACTTATTTAAACCTGCTCTCCAAAAATGGCGCACTGAACATGAACATAAATAGTGAACTCAGAATTATATATATATGCACTCATAGATGAAAAACCTGTGATACCAAGTTCTTATTAGCCTTATTAGGTCAAGTAAATTGAATAAGTACACTTATTAAGACGTATATGAATTCAATGAAATACAATAATCTATGACATATATGCAATAAAAACCTACCATAGTGTACATAAGTACCTGTTAGTTCAGTAAAATATAGTAAACGTAGCATATCTAACCTAAAAAGCAACCCTACTGTGGTGGTGTGTGGTGGTGTAGTGCTCTTTTAAATTCTTGTTGTTATCTAACCAAATTTTTTAAACGTAAAATACACATTATAGAACTCATTTCATTTATACCTGGAAACTGACAGGCATTAACCCTCAATTGCCAGAGAAGTTCACATCTTTCTAATCTTAATGACTCAGGTCCTCCTCTCCCATCATTTCTCAATGGTTGTAAAACCATAAACTTGAACTGATGTCCTGTATGTTCACTAATGTGTCTGGCTAGTGCGTTTTCAAGTTTGCTCTTACCTATACAGTATATCGGTCTTACCGATATAGAAAGCTGGACATACTACACACTTAGCCAGCTAGACAACCTGTTTACTTAAACAGTCATATTTACCGGTCGTTTTAAATTTCTTGTTGCTTATTTCAAACCTACAACCCGTGTCTATGTATTTACAAAGGTGGCACATATTACATTTATACATGCCGTCTCTGTTGCTTGATGGTCTCATATTAGCCTCCAAGATTGACTTTAAATTGCTGCCACATCTGTAAACTACCTTGGGAAGTACTGGAAAAAGTGACCTGAAGTGACCATCTCTCATTAAAATTTCCCAATTCTTTGAGATGATAGCCACTACTTCATGAGAATCTAAATTAAAAGTACAAATAAAACTGTAAGGACTAAATGGCTGTCTTTCTGTCCTTACTCAAGGCCTGACAGTAGAATTATTGTTCAATATTGGAGTGTATACACCTATCATCCTCTTGTACTGAACCTCTTTGGTGATTTCATGCAAGAGGTAAACTGGGTACCCCCTCTGTGTGAAAAAAGATTGTAGCAACCTACATTCATCCTCAAAATCAGTGTCCCTAGATATCATTATAGCAGCCCTGACCAGTTGTCCCTTCACTACAGATTTTTTCTGGAATGAAGGGTGACAACTGGTATATTGTAAAAACGCATTAGAATAGGTATCTTTTCAGAAGATCCTAGCTACATAAGTCCTTTCCTGATAGTCTTTACTTAGTTCCACATCCAAGTATGCAATTTTGTCTTTGCTGTAAGTGAACGTGAACGTCAAGAACTTAGTGCTAGAATTAAAACCTTCCAACATTTGTTGCACTTCATCTGGTTTACCCTTAAATAGGATAAATATGTCATCTAAAAATTGTGTGTAAAACTGGATTTAATCTTTGCACATAGGGTTTGTTAAAATGTGTTCCCTTTCCCAATATGCCATCACAAGGTTAGTTAGACTGGCCCCACAAGGTGAGCCCATTGCCACTCCAACTTTCTGGTGGTATAATCCAGTGTTGAAAAGCACATAGTTGTAAGATAGCACAACGTCAATGAGCTCTTCCACTAGTTGTGTCTCACTCGTGGGTGCCCCTAGATACCTCAACATGTATGATACCCATTCTATCCCCTCACAATGGGGGATAGATGAGTATAAATCTTTTCATCTATGAGTGCGTATATATATAATTCTGAATTCACTATTTATGTTCATGTTCAGTGCGCCATTTTTGGAGAGCAGGTTTAAATAAGTTAATAAGAACAACAGTTACTTAATGTTATAGGTAGTAGTAATTTTCATAACATTGGACACTGTTGGACGAGTAAGAATGTTAATGTTTATTTATACACATACAGACAATGTTTTGGTATTATACATTTTTTGAGCACAACTACATGCCACTTTAAATTATCCAATCAATTACAATGTTATTACCATATTCATGTGACCTGGTTTGAAACCTATATAAGACACTTGTATTTAGAAATGGTTGTCTATAAGTTTTGAAGAAGTTGAGTAAGTTTTACTTGATGAAAAGTGGATTTTTAAAATTGTACACTTAATAATAAACCAACATTTTATTTTACTTCCAACATTTTTCTAATGTGGTTTGGTCGACTACAGTGGAGTGCTTGGGATTCGTGCAGTTTTTTACTATATCCTGATCATGTTGATAGTGGCAGCAGAGTCTATTGATATTTGACTCTGTGTGGGGAGAGGGTGTCTGTGCCCAATAGACCAACAGACCTCATGGTTCTGCTGGGTATGTGAGTTTATACCCAGACAAGGATACAGCCCTGTTCACACTTGAATCATCTGTAATCAACTATCAGGATGTGATGTGGCCCTCAGAGGGGGATTGCTACTAAAGGTAGCTACCATGTTCCTGTAATAGCTAGTGCTGCCACATCCATAACTCAAATATTTACATGTGAGCATCAATGTCTAAAACATCTTCATAAGCAGTAAGTATACTAAATACTGTACATGGTACTTGTAGTACTGAATGCTCATACAGGCATGTCCACTATTTAGCTACTGGTGTTTACTAATGTTAGCTTTGTGTATGTGGCCATCCTGGGGGAATGCAATCTCTATGCCATGTACACTGCCAAACCCACCTAACAGCACACCCCACACATTGTCTGGGATGCAGCTACAGGGGTTATCTTGGAGGCAGTCCATACTACACCCATGACTGAACTAGACAGTCAAGGGGTGTAGGTTAACACATGCCTCTCATCACCACAACCAACACATACCCTTACCAGAACACAGTAAGGACACACACACATTTCACTAGATATCACACACATTCACAGAGGCCTATAAGTATCTGGCCAAGCAAGAGGCCTCTCAAGTTGGAATAGTCAGACAACATAATACAAAGACTGTACAACATAGTTCACATAATTGTGTCACACCTCAGAACATGTGGTCGGAAACATGGCCAACAGTACTCATTTGTGAACACAAACCCTAGCACTATGTTACACACCAAGCTATATGAGGGCAAACATACTGTCAACTGCCTGTCTGCCATGATTAGCCACATACCCATACACTCCAACCACCTTTAGAACTATACACATGTCTCTGGCATATGCTATGTTGTTGTGCAGGACCTGTGATGCAGTAGCCTGGACTGCATGGAAACACATGTAGGAACTGTCAGGTCATGTAGCCCATGTAGGTATGTCGCAAGGCCTGGGTAGCATTCTGCTAGTGGCCAGAATGATGCAGCAGTACAGGGACAAGGATTGTATTCCACAATCGTGACATTTACTGGTGTAATTCAGAGTATCCAGCATCTCTCTGCCTGGGATAACATGGTTGATAGACCATGATGCTTTGCCAGACAGGCCATGCACCTGTCACCCCTGAGAATCTGGATACTGGCAACGGCCCATGCGTCCCCTATAGTGCCCTCATCATGCCAGGTTCAAGTGAAAGTAAATTGGTGCAACAGGGACAACCAAGAAATAAACTGTGGGTCTTGCTACTCAATAATACAAATCAGGTACTCAATATGGACTCACGGCAATCTGAAACATGAAGAACATATCTGTGCAGTGATTGAGATATGGTTCAATGCTTTGGAGAGCACCCCTGCATGACCATGTTATAACACATACCTCACCTCTTGGCCAACATTCTTTATTGGAACACATGGGCCACAGGTGTGTCCAACTTCCTGAGGGATATGTACACCCCCATGCAAGTTGCACTTGCACAACGTAAGATGCATTATGCTGAGCAACTACCTTTGTGCCAAAGTGAATTTCAAATTGCACCTTGTGACAGATCATCCACCATGCATCAGAAATTCCAACTGTCATTGTGCTGTAATGGGGAATACCAATTGTGAGACAGGACACCATAATCATGGCCACTCAGCTATCCCATTATGAACCAGGAAGACTCATCATGTACCGACACATGTGCTCAATGCATGCTGGATGTCATCAACACCAATAACATGGATCACCATAGTCACACCAACAGGGCTAACAGTATGCCACACATGGTCAGTCTTCAAAGCCAATGTTATGCTCCTTAAGAGCGAAGTGGTGACGGTCATGGTACCCATGCAGATGCACAATGCATGTGCAAATGCTGGATCCTACACAAATGCAATTTAGGCACTCACATATGTACAGTGATCATGCCATTGAAACAGAAACAGGATTCAAACAAACACAACCATGAAGGCAAACCAGTGGTACCCTGCCTTAAACTGTACTGCAGAAGGTAGTAACTGTTGCAAGGGTCAACACACATGAGTGGAAGTTGAGCCATGGTCAGTCTCAGTAAGATGCAGATACACCATATAATGCCACGCAACACTACTGTGAAACTACTCATCCACATATTATGAGGCCAAACACAGAGGATTCCATAACTGTGTCATGAAACATAATGGCAACAACAAGACCTGCTGTGCTTCACAGCACTATGGCATGAGAGGTACTGCACCTACAAAAATAGCACCTATTCAGCCAGATAGGGTCTTGGATAACATAAACCACTGTCCCCCCCCAACAAGTACACATTCATATATCCATGTATACTACAGAGCCCCTGTAATAACAACTATGCAGGTACAAGCTGCACTCTCTAATGCCATACATACAGGCTGCATGGGACCTGTCCACATTCCAGGTTATATCCTACACAAATGTCAAAACAATCTGCTCCCAACATAAACATCTTGTACAATCATAGCTTCATGTCAGGCTGTGTACACACTCAGTGGTGCACAGCAGCAGTCATCTGTTAATGCTGTCAATATCCGAGGGACCCTGGTATGTGTACAGCTGACCCGGTTACAAAGCGTGGTATCATTGCATTGCATAACATATAATGTAACTGTGTCAGTACATGGGTACTCTGCGCAGTTGTTGTAGGGCTAGGTACAGTCCATCACTCAAAGGTTACTTGGTGTTGTTCCATTACATGTCATACCACATGTATGGATGTGTGTTGGTGGTCTGAGGACATGGTAGTGTCTGAGGATTACATCCTAGAATGCAGCTTTTGACACTGTGACCTGTACCTGGCTCATCTGTGATGATATATGTTGAAGTACTGGTCTGTACATGTGAGTAGCCATTATGAATGTGGGGACACCACCACATGGAGTGGTTTGTACCAGTGTTATGGCCCACATGTCTGGTTCTGAGTTATATGGTGGTAGTGCTATTGTGCACAACAGAGCCGTCAACCAGGTGTTCCTCACTGCACAGATGTAAGTATTCCCCACTGTAGGTTCAACAGTGAGCAGCTGTGATTACGACAGCAACACATCTTGCACTGCTTAGCATAAGCATACAATGCAATTATCTTGTAGGTGTCAGGGTGTTATCCTGTGTTTAGGTCATTTGCATTGGAATGGCACTATATGGGCAAATGCGAACGAAGTATTATCAATACTCCCTTGAATCATGGATGCATGTGATCTGTTAATGCTGTCAATATCTGAGGGACCCTGGTATGTGTACAATTGACCCGGTTACAAAGAGTGGTATCATTGCATTGCATAACACATAATGTAACTGTGTCCTGTGTCAGTACATGGGTACTCTGCACAGTTGTTGTAGGACTAGGTACAGTCCACCACTCAAAGGTTACTTGGTGTTGTTCCATTACATGTCATACCACATGTATGGATGTGTGTTGGTGGTCTGAGGACATGGTGGTGTCTGAGGATTACATCCTAGAATGCAGCTTTTGACACTGTGACCTGCACCTGGCTCATCTGTGATGATATATGTTGAAGTACTGGTCTGTACATGAGAGTAGCCATTATGATTGTGGGGACACCACCACCTGGAGTGGTTCGTACCAGTGTTATGGCTCACATGTCTGGTTCTCAGTTATATGGTGGTAGTGCTATTGTGCACAACAGAGCCATCAACCAGGTGTTCCTCACTGCACAGATGTCAGTATTCCCCATTGTAGGTTCAACAGTGAGCAGCTGTGATTATGACAGCAACACATCTTGTACTGCTTAGCATAAGCATACAATGCAATTGTCTTGTAGGTGTCAGGGTATTATCCTGTGTTTAGGTCATTTGCCCTGGAATGGCACTATATGGGCAAATGCGAATGAGGCATTATCAACACTCCCTTGAATCATGGATGCATGTGATCTGTGACAATGGCTTGTCTTCTGTCAATCATGTCATCCCAGACTGACAGACACTGGACAACCTCGTAATTACAGCAGGATATTGGCTCATTGTGTTGGTGAAGCAGTTGCTATTCCTAGCATGAAATCACTGTGAGTGGTAGTATTGTGCTTAGTATAGACTGATACATCTAAGGTGTCAGACAGCAGCAGGTGTTGTGTAGATGACCAGTGTCAGATAGATGAAGTGCAGCATTCCTGCTAACAATGACAACTACTAACACCAGAGTCCATTACAACATGTTCTGATGTTCTGTACATCTAACTGTATGAGCATGGCCACTGTGGCCTTCAGTGTTTAGAATCAGAGTGCATCCTAAATAGCCCTGTGCTACCAAGTGTATGAGCATGTCCAGTATAGCCTTGTGTATTTGGACTCATAGTGCATTCCAAACAGCCCTGTGCTACTAAGTCTGTGAGCATACCCACTGACACCTTGTGTAAGTTATGTGCTACTATGTGTATGAGCATGGCGATTGTAACCCTGTATAGTGATAGTAACAACAAATAAATGAATTCCTCCCTACTAAGGCAACAGATAGTAGAATCCAAACAGTAAAAATCAAACTGTTGCACCACAGCCAAAGATACGTAAACGCAAATCCAAATAAAAATCTGACAAGTCTATTTATTTGTTAAAAACAAGCAAAAAGCTTGATAAAAACTTTGTCAATGACAAAATCATCACAGGCAAAACGTTGCTTGAAAAATTGAGTTTCTTTCAGTCCTTGTCGTTGACAATATAAGTAGCTTTTCTGAAGTGTTGACTCACAAGATTACTCCATATAAAAGAAAGATAGTAGTTCATCCCAATGTGCAGCAAAATTACTATCCTTCAGGTGTCAGTAGGAACGTGTTATCCAAAGGTAAATTCACAAGCAAAGTTCAATCACAAAATAGTCTTCACCTTCGTGAAATACCTTCATGAAGTGCCTGATAGTGATGAAATATAACTCTGCTGTTAGAGCTCAGTAACGAATCTAAGCATAAAGTTCCAAAACTGTGGATCCCAAATACACGATAAGCGCTTTCGGTTTTCACCTTCTTCAGATCGCAAGGGGTATTAAGAATGCTGAACTTTTAAAGTAGCTTCTAGCCAATAGCCATGCGCTAAATCTGGCGCCTTAAGCAACGACACACCTTCTATGCAAATGGGGTGCTCATTCATCACATTCTAAGCCAATGGATTGCTGATGGATGGCATTCACAACTTTAACTGGAATTCTAAAGTTGTGACATCAGATAAATTACAGCAAATTAGGAAACATATGATTATTTGATGGAAAGGTGCATGCCTTATATTCAAATAGGGTGTTCATTCGTTTTCTTTGACCAATCAGCTGATGAAAGACAACGCATAGCATTCAAATCAGAAAGAGTATGCCATCAAATCTATTGCAATAAAAAGTAAATTTTAAAGTGTTAACTTAAAAGTTATTTATTCATGTCCTTCAGCATATAGCTTCTAAAACTAAGGGTATGTGGTGCCATTTTTGCTACAAAGTAAAAGCTGTCAAAGTTTGGCGTATCTTCCACTTCTTCCAATTTCAATATAAGTTAACAAAATTGCAGACAATATTTTTAGGATGTCAAAGCTCATCTATTGCAGTCATCGATACTGCCATATCATTCAATTACTGGTAAATGTCGTACATGACAATATCTTGTGTTCAAATAGAATATTCATTCATTTTCACTACGGACAATATTTCAGGGTGATACAAAACTTGTTATTGAATGGTATGGCAGCATCCCTGCGCTTTGACACCCCAAAATACTGTCCGTAGCTCTGTCGATCTATATTGTAATTGGAAGGGACAGAAGGTGCGCCAAGCTTTGGAAACTTTTACTTTTATGGGTGACATATTTCCCAGCTCTGGTTGCTATATGCTATAAAAATTATTTTAAAAACTTGAAGACCAAAGATTTATTCATAAAATGTTATCTTCGTTGTTTCCTAAGCTTATTTGAAGTACGTTATATGAATAAAGATTTCTCTATTAGAGGAGACAGATTACTAACAAAAGTGTGGCAACAGGGTGATACAAATCTGTTATTGAATGGTATGGCAGCATTGCTGCTCTTTGACACCCTGAAATATTGTCCGTAGTGAAAATGAATGAATATTCTATTTGAACACAAGATATTGTCATGTACGACATTTACCAGTAATTGAATGATATGGCAGTATCGACGACTGCAATAGATGAGCTTTGACATCCTAAAAATATTGCCTGCAATTTTGTCAACTTATATTGAAATTGGAAGAAGTGGAAGATACGCCAAACTTTGACAGCTTTTACTTTGTAGCAAAAATGGCGCCACATACCCTTAGTTTTGGAAGCTATATGCTGAAGGACATGAATAAATAACTTTTAAGTTAACACTTTAAAATTTACTTTTTATTGCAATAGATTTGATGCCATACTCTTTCTGATTTGAATGCTATGCGTTGTCTATGTCTTTCATCAGCTGATTGGTCAAAGAAAACGAATGAACATGCTATTTGAATATAAGGCATACACCTTTCCTTCAAAGAATCATATGTTTCCTAATTTGCTGTAATTTATCTGATGTCACAACTTTAGAATTCCAGTTAAAGTTGTGAATGCCATCCATCAGCAATCCATTGGCTTAGAATGTGATGAATGAGCACCCCATTTGCATAGAAGGTGTGTCGTTGCTTAAGGCGCCAGATTTAGCACATGGCTTTTGGCTAGACGCTACTTTAAAAGTTCAGCGTTCTTACTACCCCTTGCAATCTGAAGAAGGTGAAAACCGAAAGCGCTTATCGTGTATTTGGGGTCCACAGTTTTGGAACTTTATGCTTATATTCGTTATTGAGCTCTAACAGCAGAGTTATATTTCATCACTATCAGGCATTTCATGAAGGTATTTCACGAAGGTGAAGACTTTATTTTGTGATTGAACTTTGCTTGTGAATTTACCTTTGGATAACACGTTCCTACTGACACCTGAAGGATAGTAATTTTGCTACACATTGGGATGAACTACTATCTTTCTTTTATATGGAGTAATCTTGTGAGTCAACACTTCAGAAAAGCTGCTTATATTGTCAACGACAAGGACTGAAAGAAACTCCATTTTTCAAGCAACGTTTTGCCTGTAATCATTTTGTCATTGACAAAGTTTTTATCAAGCTTTTTGCTTGTTTTTAACAAATAAATAGACTTGTCAGATTTTATTTGGATTTGCGTTTACGTATCTTTGGCCGTGGTGCAACAGTTTGATTTTTACTGTATAGTGATAGTGGTCGTCCATTCCACAGAAGGGCATGCACCTGTTCGGGATGGACTCCTACATTAAACACACAAGTTCACATCTATGTACATCGTAACTGTCAGCATCCCTGTTGATGTTTGCAATCCTTGAAGGTCATGATGACTGCCTTGGAATGTGTATTTTCTGTGGCGCAACTCGTAACTGCGCAGTACTGTATTAGTGATCTGTAGATAGGCAGGTGTTCTGATCCCATCACTGGTGTGTATGTGTGTGTGTATGTCCATCTGCTTGTGGACAGAACAATACTTTTTAGAGTACTCACACTCCTTACGTTTCCTATACTCAACTTTGGCAAGGCTGATGATGTCACTCACCTTGGAATACTCCTCTGGGACTGCTGTGACCCAGTAATCTCGATAGTGCGTTCTGTAACTGCATAATGTTGTAATGTGATAAGGTAGATAGGTCAGTGTTCTAATCCCAGACATGCTGAATGTGTGTGCGTGTGTGTGTGTGTGTGTGTGTGTGTGTGTGTGTGTGTGTGTGTGTGTGGGTGTCTGTGTGTGTGTGTGTGTGTGTGTGTCTGCTTGTGGACAGAGCAATGCTTTTTAGAGTACTCACACTGCGTACAATTCCTATACTCAACTTTGGCAAGGCGATGATGTCACCCACCTAGGAATACTCCTCTCCGATTCCTGTAACCCAGTAATTTCGATAGCACATTGTGTAACTGCGTACTGCTGTAGTGTGATAAAGTAGTTAGGTCGGTGTTCTACTCTCAGACATGTTAAGTGTGTGTCCATCTGCCAGTGGACAGAACAATGCTTTTTAGCATACTCACACTCCGTACAATTCTTATACTCAACTTTGGCAAGGCTGATGATGTCACCCACCTAGGAATACTCCTCTGGGAGTGCTGTGTCCCAGTGATCTTGATAGCACATTCTGTAACTGCGTAATGCGGTAGTGTGATAAAGTAATTAGGTCGGTGTTCTAATCCTAGACATGCCGAGTGTTTGTTTGTGTGTCCATCTGCCAGTAGACCGAACAATGCTTTTTAGAGTACTCACACTCCGTACAATTCCTATACTCAACTTTGGCAAGGCTGATGATGTCACCTACCTAGGAATACTCCTCTAGGATTGCTGTGACCAAGTAATCTCGATATGTATGTGTGTGTGTGTGTGTATATATATATATATATATATATATATATATATATATATATATATATATATATATATAGACATTAACAAACATACATCTACGTGATGGAATACATGTCCTATACTGTTGAATGCCTGTGCTGGATAATATGTACATGATAACATCTGATGTATGTATATCTGCCATGGCTTAGTGGTAAAGCACATCGTCTATGGTGTGCAGGGTCCTGGTTTTGAGCCTTGCAGAGACCAGTTGTTCTGTTGCTGGGCAGAACAAGGACCATTGAATACAGTGTGAGTAAGGCGCTTTTAAGCAGTTGTGTGTGGGTTTGCATGACGGTAAGCAGTGGTTAGTTTTGGGGAGGCTCAGTATGGGTCATGTAACTATGCATTAGCAGGCAATCCTATGCAAATGAGGTAAAGGATAGTGAATCCCCGTTATCCCCAGGGTGTGAGGCAGGTCCCAAGAGTGTATGTTTATAGATAGCCTTGTGCACGACTCGGATATAGGTTACATCATGGGGGAGGGTGTCAGGCATACTGCACGTGGATTGGAGCCCTGTGGCTCGGGATTGCTCCTAGCTTAGCACAGCTAAGCTAGGGGTGTGTCTATACCTGCCTAGTGCAATTTGGAGGGACAACAGCAGTAGGAGAGTAATTAAGGTGAACTAGCTGAGCTGACAGGTGATATGTATCAGACTCAGCCGATTACAGGGGCAGCAGACCAGCTCAGCCCAGAACACTACTATAAACTAAACAAACACCTTCCCCTCTGTTTTTTTCACACTCTCCACCACCGGTGTATACATGCAGGGAAATTTTAACAAACTAACCTACAAAATGAGAAGGGCTGCTGCAGGCAGCATAAACAAACATGTGTAAGAGGCTGAAGGTGGTGAAAATGTAAATGCTGCTGAACAAACCTCAGTGAGGAGACAGAGAAGAGTGTACAGACTCAGGGTAACCTACCAGGGACTACATGAGCTGGAGATAGTGGAGCACTATAGGGTGGACAGAGACCTCCTACAGCAGATTGTTGAGCTGTGCAGGCTACACCTGACACATCAAACAGGCCGAGGGGAACCCATCCCAGTGGATACCAGGGTATGTGTAGGCCTAGGTATACTAGCCATAGGTACCTCCCAAAGCACAACTGGGAATATCATGGGGATCTCACAGGCATCAGCATCCAGAGTATTTTACCAGTTCCTGGATGCCATGTCAGCACATGCCAGTGAGCATGTATATTTCCTCAACACACGTGAGGTGTTGACCAGCAATATGCATCTTTTCCACCAAATAGCAGACTACCCTGGGGTAGTGGGTGCTTTAGCCTACACCCACTTATGCATCAAAGCACCACCCAGTGAGCAGGGTAGGGCCTACATCAACCACAAGGGAATCCCCTCCATCAACTGCCAGGTCGTATGTGATGCCCAGAGCATTATAATGAATGTGTGTGCTGGCTGCCCTGGAAGCTATGACGATTAAGAAATATTGCATCTGATGTAGCTGTACTACAGCTTTGCCAATATGGACATCCCCTATGGTCACCTAGTGGGGGATACTGGGTACCCACTGGAGCCGTGGCTGATGACACCCATCAGAAATGCACACACACCTGAACAACAACACCATAATGAGGCACACGCACACACCAGACATATAACAAAGCATGTGTTTGGGATGCTCACATCATAGTTCCAGTGTCTGGACACATCCGGTGGAGCCTTGCAGTATTCACCATCTACATGCACACAAATTGTTATGGTATGTGCTATGCTACACAATATGATCCTGCGGAAACAGCTGCAGCAGGAACAGCATGGGGCAGGGCCACACAACCCCCACCAATGCCAAGGCCTGTATAAGCACAGAGTGACTCGGAGGAGGAAGAACCTGAGCCTGACCCAGTAGGCGGAAGGAGGCATGCCCAGTATGACCTGACCTTGGCAAAGAGGCAATACATAGCATATGCACTGACACAGTAGGGACCCAGAGAATGTCATCCTCTCTGACTCGCACAGATAGTAAAAGGGATGCCAAACATGACACTTCCTGTGCTCAGCCATGTATAGGGAGTGTACTATGTGCATCCGGCATAGACAGCTCTCCAGCTCCATCCTCAAGTCTGGCACACCCTCAAGGTAAGTCAATCAACCTACCAATTGCCAAATGTAGTAGAATGTGTTAGTACCTGTAGCTATGGTATGGATGTGATCATGCAAGGGAATTGGGTGGCTGAATGTTAAGGGAGCAGATAGTAGACATCCATAGTGGCACCATGACATCTGTAACACATACTGGAGTCACCATAGTAGCCAGTACTACACAGGGTGACAAAACCCACTGCACGTAATGGCCTGAGTGTCATGTGTATCCATAGGACCAACACAAGTCTCACCCAGCTAGACAGGTGTAGACCGACACAAACAAACCCTGTACTATGGCCTCTGAATGTGCCCTATGGGTAACCCCTCCCACAGACCCACACAGACAGACTACAGCAGGCCAGGAAGTTGGATGTAGCTTGTGAAGGCTAGGAAGTCAGAAACTAATATGTTGGTAATTAAAGCTAAGATCTGTAGTACACTGGTATGCCTCTAGCCAGCACAATAGGTAAGACTACACACTGAATTGGAGTGCCTGACATACCAGTAAAGTACTAGCAGATGTGTGAAAGTGTCAAGTGTGCCCCCCGTCCAATGTACACTTATAGCAATAGTCAGGTGTGCCCCCCCGCTCCTGTGTAGGAATGTAGATACAGTCAGGTGTCCCCCCTGCTATGCAGAAATGTAGCAACAGTCAATTTCACATGACCAATGGATACCCTGCAGACACAACATGCTACTTGTTGGTGTACAACACAAAGGTCAACACCACAGTACAGACTACCTGGACATGTAACACATGCAATACAGATGGCCATACTGGGCATGCTCAGACACTTGAAAGTATGAAGGCAATGTCAGTCAACAACATACTGAATGGTTATACTGGGCATGCTCACACACTTAAACACATGAAGGCCATATCTGCAAACACCAGTGGTCCAGACATATCTGGCAGCCGCAGTTCTTAGTGCAGACACATGTCAGTATGCACCATGCCTGCCTTGCACACACAGTGGATAGGAATACAGGCATATATGTAAGGACAACACACTATAATACATCAAAGGTAGATGGACATAGATGTGTGGAAGAGGGTGACTGTGACAAGGAGCCATCCGGGCCTGTCTCATCCAGCACACAGCCAAAGGGCCCCAAACACATGAGGTGCAAATGTCATTCACTGCAGATACTAGCCACCTGTATCTGTCAGCATGTCAGACTATGTGGTGCACATGCCAGCTGTGCAACGTGACTGTACAGGGAAGTAGTCATCTAGTAGCAGTATACATGTACCTGTGACATATGACTCCGTGTGCACCCGCATGTAGCATGTCAACCCCTACATGACTGGGTAATGGCCCAGCACACACTGCCCTCCCCATTATGACAAGCCTTCTGAGGTCATCCATTGTGGAATACACTTTGGGAGAGCTGTAGCTCAGTAATCTCCATGGTGCGTCCCGTAACTGCATACTGTAGTATTATACTAGTTAGGTAGTAGTTCTAACCCCAGACTTGCCAATTGTGTGTGTGAATGTGTGCAGATCTGTCTGTCTCAGGCTGTATAGAGAGAAATCATTTATAGGCTACCCACAGTCCGTACAAATCATATACTCACCTTTGACAATGGTGCTGATGTCACTCACCTAGAAATGCACCTCTGGGAACGTCATAGACCAGTAGTCTCTGTTGTGCGTTTTGTAACTGCGTATTGCTGTAGTGTGATAGAATAGTTACACCAGTGTTGTAATCCCAGACTTGCCAACTATGTGTGTGTGTGTATGTGTGTGTGTGTGTGTGTGTGTGTGTGTGTGTGTGTGTGTGTCTGTGTGTGTGTTTGCCTAAGGACAGACCAATGCTTTTAGAGTACTCACACTCCGTACAAGTCATATACTCACCTTTGGCAATCCTGCTGATGTCACACACCTAGAAATACACCTCTAGGACTGCTGTAACCTGGTATTCTCTGTAATGCATGCCGTAAATGCATATTGCTGCAGTGTGATACACTAGGTAGGTAGGAGTTTGAATCCAGGACATGGCAGGTGTGTGTGTTTGACTGTCAGAGCCTGTGTGGGGATGGCTGTGAGTGTCTAACCACTGGACATGTGTGGGAGTAGATTTTGTAGTTTTCCTATATGGTGTCCGCCTTATGACACAATGCCCACCTCATGAGGTGTACAGATGTTAATCAGTCACAGGACTGTGTTGGCAAGCCAGACCCCCACATCTAGCAAAAGGCCTGGTGAACAAAGTATGCAACCCTACTAGTACCCGGTATGTCCTGAACCCATGTGTCATACACAAACACACTTGCCTAGGATATCATGCTATGTTGCTAGTACCATGCACATTGATGACAGATAGTAGGCATGGTGTGATTGCAGTGGGCTGCAGAGGACATGGCACCCTGTAGAGTGGTACAATATGCACATACTTTTGGACAATGTGCCTTCACTGTGTTCCCCACTGGATGCCTGCAGCATATGTGGTGCCATCAAATGTGATCCACAAAGGCCATACAATGCCGTACACATGTGCCCTGTATGGACCGATACCGCTGACACCAGGGAATACCTGTATCATGCTCTCAATGCAGGTGCAGGGTCAACCTGCTGACTATAAGCAGGTTTCGCCACATCAGGCCAGTATTGGCATATCGGAGGATAACAGTCTGTGTACACAACATGTGCCTGCCATACCAGATATACCTGTACATGTCACTGTACAGTATTGTGGGACATGCACATCCCAGGCAATGTCCATGTCAAGGACTATCAAACACAGACATGGCATGCATTGCAAAGCTATGGCCGTACACAATGGTAACCAGGATGTCAGGGCAGTTCATGCAGTACCCATCTGTTTGGGACATTGCAGACACTACACCCCTGTACCACACTGCACACCACTGTCGGGTGGCACGATGCCAAGGATTACCCCTCACCCAGCCTTGTGCAGCCATTTTGCACAGTCAACCACTACACACCCATAAAACAATGCAAACATGCTTGTCAGTACTGGCACCTTGTGTCTGCATATGGGTTATGATGCTTCCAACCACAGTCACTCCCAGTATAACCCCCATTGACATACCAATAGATGTCAAACACGTTCACATGCCCTAGCCCATAGAACCTCCAGATATCCCCTGTGGTGCATGTAGTACCTGTGCATTACTGCAGTGTGGCAAACTAAGTAGTTAGGGAGTGTATTTGCCCTGGCAAAGAGTGTCAATGCAAGTCCATTACAGAGTGTAGTTGTGGTGACAATGGTATCTGTTCATGTGGACAGCCATGTGTACTACACCTAATGTATGTCTACTATATCTCTGTTGCACATGTCTCTCACCAACACACATATATGTTCTTACAGCACAGCAACATGTTGGCTCTGTGGCACATGTAGTAACTGCATGCACTTGTAATAGTAATCACTAGTCAGTCAGGGGTTTGACCCCTGTACTGGTAGGTGTGTGACAGACGATGCTTAGGTTTTAGTCTCCAAGCCCTTCTCTGATGTACTTTGTCTGTCCCTCCCACACACTCTCTGGTGGATGTGGAGGTGTACACCTGCTCAGCAGCAGCATGTGTATTGTAAGTGATGGACATGATCAGGTGATGGCCTCTGCACCTACTGCAGTCTTCTGCTAGCTGATTGCATGTGGAACAACTGTGATGATGTTCTCTTAGCCATTCGCATGATAAACACAGTACAATATCTAGGAACATCATGTTGGTGTTTGGCCACGACAGTCGCTGTGAGTGGTACCTGGATGTGGTGTTTGGAAACGGCATCACAGATGATATCTGGATGTTCCTCAAACATCATACACAGTGGGAAATAGCCTAAAGACAGGAGGGTGATGTGCCAGACATGACTACAACATGTAAGTGTACCTATGCTTCATTGAGACTACTGCCTGTTTAACATGTTGTGTGTGATAATGGCTATTCTGCATGTTTTAAAACGGACATGACAGTGCTCTGTTCATGAGGGACCCCCATCTGTAGGGCCATCTGTGGACTGGTCAGTGTGTGGAATTATTTGTTTCCCATGTTACACATTGAACACACATCTGTGCACAGCAGGAGCATAGTTTGAGGATTGCTGCCAGTACATGGTGATAGGCATGTGTTACTGCCATCACATCCCTGACTGGACATATGTCACATGAAACAGTGGTATGACAGACAATGTCTGGGGTTCTCAGTGGCAAGCCAATAATGGGCCACTGTTCACAGCTGCAGTCACACGTCTTCTACACTTTGTACAGATGTTATGCAGTATATATGCATGTGTTGTGCTCCCTCTGCAAATGTATATCTTCTGTTGTGTTGGGTTGATGGTCATATCTATGCATACTGTTGTAAGTAATCCTGAATGCTGTTGTCTATTACTAAGCCATATCTGTGTTTAAACTGCAACACCATAGGCTGTATGGGTTTGGAGGTCCTAGCAAAACCTCCTGCCCCACTTCAGCTGACCATGGCATCGGGCACCAGCACATCTGGGGCCCAGCCTTGGACCTCAACCTCTGTTGGCTCTGCACCACCTTCTGGTGGTACGACCACTGAGGATGGGTCCTGTCCCCCCTGGGAGCAGGGCCAAACAGGAACATGTCCACTGTCGTGGGGTCCCGAACGTGTTGCGTTGGGGGCTCAATGAGGGGTTCCGCGGCCAGATATGCAAGCTCAAGGGTGGAGTGTCACATTTACAGGGTGAGGCTGCCCCTCCTGTGCAGCCCCCAGCACTGCCTCCTTTGCAGCTGTTTTGGTGCAGTGGTGGCTGCCTTTGGCTAGGGACATCCGTCCCACTGTTCCCATGGGCTTGTGAATGCCAAACACCCCTCCCCATCCAAAGTGTATCCCCTCACATGTGTCATATACCGACCCAATATGCTGTCTTGTGTGTGATCCTACCATACCTATCCTCCACGGGCATACCTACTCTCCTTCCCCCACATCCCACTCTCACCCTACAGAAACATAAGGCCAATCGGTTCCTAGGACATTTGTCCCATACATAGCTGTCTATATCACACATGTGCCCACTGGGCACATGTAACCCTTGTAATATGCATCACAACATACTCCTGTTATCCTTACCCCTGTCCCTCAGGCGCACGGTCCTGGTATGCACATCACTCCTAAATGCTCCCAGTACACGTGATGCTGATGACCCCATTGTACACACAACACTACTGGTCCCTCTATGGTTACCCGATTTACCTTTATCATGATGATGATATTGCACACAGCACCTTGCAAGAGTACTGTTCTCACATAATGAATGGACTGGTACTGCTGTGTTAATGTACATTACATGCACAGAGTGATGTATACGGCCAATGTACAACTGTTTGCGTGTATGAATGACACATGTCTGTCTGAGGGAGTCTTGATATTACATAGGGCAACACCACTGCATAATACAGGTGTCACTGGTGTTTCCCTTTTCATTCGTTTGTAATGCTTTGTTGTCACATGGTATGTTCCTGATATATCTCTATATATGTATGTACCTATATGCTGGACATAAACACTCACCCATACATCTACATGATGGAATACATTCCTATACTGTTGAATGGCTGCACTGTATGATATATTTGTGGTAAGATCCAATGTCTGTATATCTGCCATGGCCTATTGGTAAATCACATTAGCTGTGTGTGCAGGGTCTTGGTTCCAAGCCTTGCAGAGGCCGTTTATTTTGTTGCAGAGCAGAACAAGGCCATTGGATACGGAGGGATTAAGGCACATTAAAGCAGTTGTGAGCGTGTGTGCGTGGGTTTTTGCAGTGTTAAGCAATGCTAACCTCTGGTTACAGCTTCTTACACTCAGTTAGCCTCTATATTGCTTTACCAGTGTAATACTTGCATACTGATGGCCAAACAGGCTTACACCTGCTTGCTCCCACACTTGCAAATGCACTGACATTGGTGGTTGTATCTGACACTCACACCCCTGGGTGGGAGTGAGGACCACAATATTACCTTGTGATGCCTATTACATCGGATTGCATGCCTACAGAATTGGGAATGGCTGCCCATTAGGCAACGGCATGCCATTCAACTGTACGGAATCAGCGGCCTGTCCAGTGTTTTCTTCATATTATTTGTGTGTTCCTCTTACAATCTGCAGCCGTCTGGCTGATACATGGGAACTGAGACTCTTCAATACAGACAAGCAATTGGGTTTTGGGATCCACATCCATCAGCCGAGTCATGCTACTGCAGACCTATTATTCTATCATCTTTCTAAGGTAGTCAGTGGAATATGTGCTTTCTGTCCCTATCAGACCTTTCATACGATTGGGGAAAAATGAAGACTGAATCAGGGACACGGCATAACAACATCAGGGACACATTTAAATTATTGGTGCTATTAACCTGACACATTGACAGACTCAGAGCATATGAATTCATACACATTGTCTGAGGTACATGCTGTTTAGACTCTTAGATGTTCTCGTTATTCATTACATGTAATCCACCACCTTTCCTCCTAATATCACTAGTTTAGGAGGGTTTAAGTGGGACAGAGTTAGAATCTGAGTCGAAATCAGGGACGTCCCTGGTAATTGGGGAAAGTTCAATGGTATGGTCCCTATGTGTTCCCCCAATGGTTTATGGCCTATCCAGTGGATGTGCTCTTTGGGGTTGGGAGGTATGGGTGCCCATATTGGAATATTACTTACATCACTGGTGCAGTCCTAATATGGCTCTGCCAGCCAAAACCTGCACATCTAGACCCATAATCTCATACCCATAGTTTCCCCACCTGCCACTCCTCTACAGCACTCATCCTTACTGTGGCTGCAGGTGGGCTATAAACACACCACTACACAGTGCCCAATCTCCCCGTGTCGGGACACATGTCATACGTTGTTTCGACCCATGGGTTATCAGGCTTGCACAACCTACTGGTCAGTGTACATCTACAGCCTGGTTTGATAAATCATTACTGGGACTGGCTCCAATCATTAATTTTTGGTGTCCCACAAGAGAAATCGATGTCTATGTTTCAAGATTACACCTTGCAGGTCTCTCCCACTGGTAGTATCCTGCCGGTGGTCCGGGAAGCAGTGATGTGTTTACCTTTATTGTGTGTCTGTATGTCTCACCGGCCTAGGGGTGGGGGTGATGCTACGTGTTACACGTTTGTTTATTGGACCTCCCACCACCATATGTACGGCCTGTGAACATATATTACTCAAAACTGCTGTATCCTATCCTAGCTATATACATGTGTATATTTACTGTCACACACACACACACACACACATATATATATATATATATATATATATATATATATATATATATATATATATATATATGCATACATGTATATGTATATCTTGCTGTACACACACACACATACATATATATATATATATATATATATATATATATATATATATATATATAATCTAATGACATGTAGGTCTATGGTTGTCTGCATATTTATATGTTTATATGTGGGTATGTATCTGTATTTTTTCTCTGTATGTATACATTAGTATTATGGTGAGGGAGAGGCATATCTCTATGTCACTATGGGTAGATATACACACACATACCTCTACATATATATGGCTACATCTGGTTATTCCATTCCTTCCCATATAGATTACACTTTGCTTTCGTGGGTCTCACAGTGGGTGTGGCTGCTTGTTGGCCAACGCCTCTGTCCAATGAACACATTCGCTTGTATCCCTAGGGCTGTCCATATAGGCCCACATCAGCCAACACCTGCACACCTAGACCCATAAGTAGCTACCCATAGTTTCCCCACCCTCGCCTCCTCAACAGCACTCATCCTTACTCTGGGTCCTGGTCTGTTCTGGACACACCACTGCACGCTGCCCACTCTCCACTTCACGGGACCAATTTCATACAATTGTCTTGGCCCATGGGTCATCAGGGTTACCCACCTTTGTATTCCGAGTCTGTATACACCGTGGACAAAATGGCTGGTCTCTCACCTTTATTTGGTTTGGGCAAATTTTGGGGTGTCCCGCAAGGGATGCTCCAGTCTGTGTTCCAAGATTAGAATCCACAGGTGCACTGTGTATCCCCCCATTGTATCCTGCCTGTGGTCTGGGGAGCAGTGGTCTCTTTACATTGTTGGCATGTATGTTTCCCGTGTCCAGCTGGGGGGGTGGAAGGGCAAGCTACGTGTTTCATGTTTCATGCCTGGGCTCCTCACTTCCATTGGCATAGCCTGTGAACATATGTTATTCCTGTGTGCTGTTTCCTATCATAGCTGTATATCATTGTATATCTAAGCACACACACAACACACACACATATATAGATATATATATGTATTTATGTATGTGTATATATATATATATATATATATATATATATATATATATATATATATATATATATATATATATATATATATATATATATATATATATATATATATATTCGTATATGTATATGTATATATCTGCAACTAGATATATATATATATATATATATATATATATATATATATATATATATATATATATGTATGTCTGCAACTATATATATATATATATATATATATATATATATATATATATATATATATATATATATGTATGTCTGCAACTATATATATATATATATATATATATATATATATATATATATATATATATATATATATATATGTCTCTACATATACGTATATATATTTGTATGCATATATATATATATATATATATATATATATATATATATATATATATATATATATATATATATATATATATATATATATATGTGTGTGTGTGTGTGTGTGTGTGTGTCTGTAAACCAAAACATACCCCATGGAAATGCACTTACACATGCGTAATGGTGTTTATATATGCTTCACCTGCATATTAGTGCCTTATTCATTATGACACTGACACTTCACTCCAGTTATCTTGTAATCGATATTTAGCAGGTTATACAGCGGACAGATGTCACCATAAGTTCATGTACGGATTACCGATGGTAATTTGAATGTGATACAGTGGGAATCTGTACGAGAATGTCTGTTTGTTAGGGGGTTGCTGCAACGAATGTACTATTGCTGTGCTGCTCCATATGCATATATACCATATACCATGGCTCCTGGTTCTCCAAACACACATCCCAATGCCTCCCTAACACTGCTGTCATCCATTCTCCTGTCGGATTTGCGGTGTATTGACACCACTGCACACTGTCCACTCCCTCCTCCTATAGAGCCATCCCATCTGTTTACTCACTCCATGTATCCTCAGAACTCCCATACTTTTAGTCCACAAACATTGGTGACGTGAGCGACCAAAGGAATACTATTCACAATTATTGGGTTGCCCCACATGGAACACGCATGTGTTTATAGCAAGATTAGACTCTATACTTCATTACATCCTTACTCTCATTAACATGACACTGCAATTAATTAATATGTATGACTATGGGGTAACGCACACGTTACACATGGGAGCCTAATTATGTACGTACGTATCTGCCGTAGCGGGCAGATAACAGGATTGATTCCATGTGTGGGGAACCCCTCACATTTGATTATCGTCAGCACAGCACTGACTTTGGAAACTGTACACACCTCTGTGTTTTAGCAGTTTCATCCCATCCCTCTTCTGCACAGCCTATTATTCCAATTACTGTCGATGTCTGTATGTGCACATTCCTGTTATCTATGTCTACAAATGGAATGCATGTGTTACAGAGAATGTACTTCTATATATTGATGTCTGCATGTGTGTATGCATATATACCTATTACGAACTCTATGACCTCCAAGGGGCGGTCAAATTAGAACCGGGCCATCCAACTCTGGCATGCCTGGATGCATAATTTCTTAGTTCCTCCACTCCACCCATGTTCAACTTACACGCGTAACTTCCAATATCCACTTATTATCACAGCCATGACACACCTCCGCACATTGCCCTCTCCAGAGCGTTAGGGGCCCTACACATATGTTGTCCCACCTCATGTATTCTCAGGCTCTCCAACCATTTAGTCTTTGAACATACCTGCCCTTGCTTGTGTAATAGTTGGACGCCCAAATGCGCCTTATAATTTTTGGGTAGTCCCAGCAGGGACTACTCTCTGTCTGTGTGTAAAGTAGACTTAGCAATTCAACGATGTTGCTCCCACTGGTAAAACCCTGCCTGTGGTGTGAGTAGCAGTGCTTTATTCACTCCTGGCCAGCTTGTTATGATATACACTGACAGCATTCTATAATACTATAGTTGCTGTTGATTCCCTTCTCATCCCTTGTCTATGCTTTATTGTTATAACTATATCTATCTATCTATATATATATATATATATATATATATGTTCATAGGTAAGTACTAAGCTAAATGCCCTTGCAAGCCATTTTAAGCCTAGCCAATCAATTACCCCTTGTGAGAGTCAAACCCTGCACCTTGTGTTTGCAAGGCAAACACCTTAACCATTAGGCCACCCTCCCATCCCCATATATATATATATATATATATATATATATATATATATATATATACATATATATATATATATATATATATATATATATATATATATATATATATATATATATATATATATATATATATATATATATATATACATATAATACATGCACACACATATATTTATATATATATATATATATATATATATATATATATTTATATAATTATATATATATATATATATATATATATATATATATACGTGTGTGTGTGTGTGTGTGTGTGTTTATATATATATATATATATAGCTGCTTACACCCGTGCAAGCGCACTTGAATATGCTTACTGTGTTTACATTTGTTTACTGCTGCTTATTTGTGCTTACTTGTGCCTTATTCATTATGACAGTACCACTTTGATTGAAAAGATCTGGCTAAAAGTCCAATGCGATACTCAAGTTCACTTTTACATGTTATTATGTTGGTTTTACAGCAGAACGACATTCATTCCACATGGAAAATGATATGTGCTATAGGCGAACTTGAACCGTGAATGCCTGTTCGTTAGGCGGATGCTCTGACCACTAGACTATTGGTGCTCTGCTTCATTTATATGTATACCCATGGTTCATAGTTACCCGAACACATGCCTCAACACTTCACTAACACAGCAGGCCTCCATTCTCCTGTTGGGAAAACCGCACCAGTACACATGCGCCATTCCCTACTGCTCTGGACTTGTCCCACATGTTGACTCACCCCAAGTATATTCAGACTTCCCAAGCCTATAGTCCTGGCACATACGTTTATATGATGGTCAGGGTGTTCATATGGTTTTAGGTTCATCTGACTGGGGATCAGGACTGCCCTGTACCTCTTTGAAAGTCAAACAGCATGTGGACAAAGTTAGTCCCACTGTTAGCATCCAACCTGTGGTTAGAGATGCAGGGGGGTTTGCTCAACTCTGGCCAGCTTAATATGTCAGCACTAGATAATACGGGTGTTCCGCTGTTGTTTTCCTTCACATTCATTATGAATGCTTTATTGTGCCCATGTTTTTTCTGTAAATATACATATATATATATATATATATATATATATATATATATATATATATATATATAAAATATCTGTACGTACGCATGCATGTGTTAGCGTTGTTGCTTCACAGTAAGATGCTGTCCGGTTCAATTCTCAGCTAGAGCATCTTCTGCGTGGAGACATGCGTGAATGGGCGTACCTTCATTGAAGGTTGTGCGTCAGGGCTGGTAACTCAGCACGTAAAAATCAACTACCAATCATTAGCGGACTGGTGTTCCGCTGTGGCGACCCCTACCAGGAAAAGCCAAAAGACTCAATAACGTACGCATGCATATACATCTACATGACTAATTACTTTGATCATACTGTTGAATGACTGTGCTGTCTATGTTTGTGATAACATCAGAGTTAGGTATAACTGCCGTGGCTTAGTGGTAAATCACATTGGTTGTGGTGTGTAGGGTCCTGGTGTTGAGCCTGGCCAAGGCAGTTTATTGTGTTGCTGGGCAGAACAAGGGCCATTGGACAAAGGGTGAGTACAACACTTTTCAGCAGAGGTTTTCCATTTTGCCATGTTTAACCGCAGTTTCCCATCACGCAAACACCTTCTGCATTCTTACTGTGATACGTCACCCCAGTTCACATTTCAATGGTATTATATCTTTATACAGCATAAAATTAGCAGGATATGCTCGTATATGGATTACGGGTCATAAATGGCGTGTGCTGCAGTTGAAACGGCAACATCTGCTTGATAGGCGGATGCTCTAACCACTACACTATTGCTGTACTGCTTCATTTGCATGTATACCCATGGCTCATAGTTACCCGAACAAATGCAGTAAAACATCACTAACACAGCCATCATCCATTCTCTGGTCAGAAATAAACCACACCACTACACATGCACCACTCCCTACTGCTCTAGACACATCCTGTATGTTGGCTCACTCCAAGTATATTCAGACTTCCCAAGCTTATAGTCCTGGGACATATGTTCATATAATTGTCAGGGTGTTCAATTAGTTTTCAAGTTTTGGCCTGTCCGAATGGAGACTGCGACTGCCCTGTACCTGTTTGAAAGTCAGACTTAGCACGTGGACAAAGTTAGTTCGACTGTTAGAATTCTACCTGTGGATGGAGATGCAGGAGGTTTGCTCACTTCTGCCCAGCTTGATATGACAGCACTAAATAATATGGGGGGGGGTTCTGCTGTTGTTTCCCTTCACATTCATTATGACTGCTTTATTGTGACCATGTTCATTCTTCTTGTGTATATATATATATATATGTATATATATATATATATATATATATATATATATATATATATGTGTGTGTGTGTGTGTGTGTGTGTGTGTGTCTGTACATACACATGCATATACACCTACATACTTATTTACATTTTTCATACTGAATGACCACCACTTACCGCCGTGCATACCCGCTTACATCAGCTTGTAAGTTACTTAATCACCCTATATCCGACGGCCGTGCATACCCACTTACGTCAGCTTGTAAGTTACTTAATCACCCTATATCCAACAGCCATTATTCTGGGCATCATATAAAATTAGCAGCCCTTGCATGGCTTGGACCCAGGAACAGAAACACCTTAGTCACCGGCTTGACTACTACACCATCCATGATACATTCTCCATGGATGTTAGTTAGGATATATGACTTTACTACAGGCATTCCATACTACTGCCAACAAATGTGACAGTCGGTTGGTGTACATATGTATAGTACATGTTAATGTTCATATGTTTCTGAGAGACATATGTATACATTTGCAAGTATACATATTTATAAAAAGGACACATACTTGACAACTACTTATATGCATGTATGTGTGATGTGTAGCAGTAGCTGAGCGTATATGAGTATGTACATTTATAGATGTATGACTACATATCTGGGGTTGTACATGGCCATGTATATGAACACCCGCATCCGGGAGGGATGTGTACTGTTTGTATACAGGGGTTGTGTGCATCATTACGACGTGGAACCTGGACGAGGTTTACAATTTGTGGATGTGTACTATTTGGGTGAAGGCTATGGGGACGTTTCTAGGGAACATGTGAAAGGTATATATACCTGATAATGCACATGGGGAGACGTGCATCATGATAAGGTGTTTAATCCCAGGTCGTAGGTTATGCAGGACTGGCTGGAGGCTGAGCAGGGTTGTGGACAACTACTGCTAATGCAACTTGTGTCTGGATGTCTACGGGGCTGGACATCGTGTTGTGCCACCAAGTCTAATCTTTAGAACAGACACCTATCCCATGAGGGATGTCCAAAAATTGTGGACGCCAATGACTCCCATTCTTTTGGCTATATGAAAATGAGGGAAGGTTATACATGCATGGGATACCTAGTTTGCAAGCCTGAGACTGCCTAGGGTGAGACTACCTACTAGATGTGAGTAGGGGGCACTATGTGCAGATATGGCTGCCCCAAGCTAGCAGTCCGAGTATGGGTGGTTTTGGTGGACGTGCAGCAAGGGGGGGGTGTGCTGTACTGGGAATGATGGGAATTCAATTATGTATCCAGGCATATAGGGG
The DNA here is from genome assembly GCF_019279795.1 of Protopterus annectens. NCBI lineage: Eukaryota > Metazoa > Chordata > Ceratodontiformes > Protopteridae > Protopterus > Protopterus annectens. Next base: position 155,067,701 of record NC_056731.1, read on the forward strand.
TTAGATGGCTCAGTTTAGGCCAGACCATTATGTAGGTGTGAGCAGGTACTGTTTCTGTACATGTGTAGCGCACATTTTAATGTTCATATGTTTGTGGGATTGTGTTCTGCAGTATGGCCTGTCAGGGTGTATTGGGGATGTGAATGTATGTTCTTTGGTTTCCTTTTTGATTCACCCACTGCTCCCTCGTACACCTTCAGTTCACTTATTGTACATCCGACCCAGTCTCCCCTTGGTGAATTATTACATTACCCGTCACCCCCCCAAATTCCACAAACACACCATCCATCCCTTTTCTGGTTGCTGGCCCATGGCACAGACAGCAGTACACATTGCGTACTCTACATATCTCTGGTACCAATATGGTTGTGAGGACAACCCTAGCATATCTGGTCTTCCACATGCTGTACTTCACGCACATAGGTACACGCAAATACTTATCTTTTATGACATGGTAGGTTGACCCGGGTAATACCCATTCATCTTTGGGCCATCCAGACAAGGATGACTTGAACCGTGAATGGGCAGATATTGAGTGAATGCTCTGACCATTGGGCTAGGCTTAGCAAAAGTCTGTGGAGTGCAAACATGCTGCGTTTCACTTCCACTTGGTATAAAAATCAACACTACAATGAAATATGGACATGGGGTTTTAAATGTCATGAAATACGGACATGGGGGTTTAAATGTCATTGTTCTAGGGACAGGGGCTCAACATTTCAGCTATGTGCTTGTGTGTTTACTCCTATGATTTTATTTCGGTGTTCGCGGAAATCTCTTGTATGCTTTGCATACATTTCAGTATCCACAGACACTGACAGGAGTGATTACTATTAGAGGCAGGCTGTACTAGTCAGCATTTTAGGTTGCGCGAGTGTTGCTGACATGTTCACACCTCCGTGCAGTGCTTAAACACACCCCTGCACTCGTGTACATTTCCTGTGCACGTGGACAGTGTGGCAGTGCACTTTCATTAATATGCATATGGTGCTGCTGTGCCATCTCTACGCCACAGGCTCGGCACAAGACTAATGCCGTCCTTGCGCCAAGCTTCATGAATCCCGGGGTTTGTATATACATGCACCACAAAACAAACTAATGTTTTCTTTTCCATGTTTTCCTCTTGTTTTACCATGATGTGTATTAGTAGCACTTTGTAGAAAGTGTATACAGTTACATGTATGAGATTTGGTAGTGTTTAGTTTATTTTGATCCATAGATTGTAACATCTGCTGAGCTATTCAACTGTCAGATTCTATATGGTTTGTTCTTGTGCATAAAATTAATAAACATTTTTATTGGAAAAAAAAGTCAGAATTCAACTGTGGCACTTGTGGTTCTTGCACTGTCCTCTAGAACGTGCAACTAAATAGGTAGAAAGTTTAAATGCAGCAGCAATTGCTTTCTAAGTGAGTGTGTGGCTGTAAGTGGATTCAGGATTGTTTTATATACTTTTGTAGTGGCAATATTTACAACCTCAGATGATTGTAAAAGTCATTTTAACACACACATTACTTTGACAATACACTGCTGATGTCATCCCTTCAAAGATGCTGTATTCCTCCCATGTACTCAGAATTCTATTGTGGTGCTGTTTGCTGATACTGTGTTCTATAGATTGTGTAGCCTGTCTTTGCTTAAATAGTGTAACTGCATTTATATTCATATATAGTTGGCTACCTCACAACCATCATTATGTACACTTCCATTTACGAGATGTATTTTCACTGGCCAGTTAAACAAGCAAATTCTAGCATCCTTGGGAAAAAATACATTTTTGGCAGCACAATGATGACATAATGCTTATGTAATTGTGGTATGTGAAGGTTGTAGTGTGACGTCTCCTGTGATCCATGACTTTGATACTGTACTTTGTAGACTGTTTACCTACACAGGTAGGAGATTTGATTCCAGCTGTGAATGTGCCTGCCACACTCATACTGTGCAGACTAGTCCTCAAATACATAGATGATGTGTAGCCGTAAAGAGTTATTGTGCTCTTTGACCACTTTTTAGCATAAACATCCAGCTAACAAACAATGGTGATGTCATCCATTCAACTGGACACTCTCACAGTTGTACAGCAACATGTCATGTGACACTTATGATTCAGGCACTAATCTGTAGCTTGTGATCTTAGGTAATTAGTTAAAATCCAGCCATTACTGCTGAGACTGTGTTGTGTTAGCCTTATTGTGACTGTACATGTCAATAACACTGGTGTCAAACACATCTGCTGTGTACACATACAGATGTCAATTCGTCTTACAAAAATCTATGATAATTCCCATACAGCAAAGCTTTTATTGAGAGTAATGATGACATGTGATTGCATTTTCCTTACATAGCATTAGTAATAAGCATTTTTTTTGGCATGACTTGAGTAAATATCCAAACAGTACATTTTAACTACTTGTTTCATAATGTTTCCTCTATTTCAGCAAAACTTGTTTTCTCTTCACTTCATCATTTGCTTGCCATTTGCAATTACTAATGTTATAACAGCTTTGTTCCTTGCTACAAATAAAATATTTTAATTTGGTCCCTTTTATTAAATTATTTTATAATGCCTTTTCCATTTGCACTGCAATTGGCAGTGCACAAAAAACTCCCTAAGTAAAATAGCGAACATTTTAATATTTGCAGCCTTCAGTAGTGCAAACGAGCCTGAGGCTGTTGTGTTGCCTTCAGCATTCTGGATAGTGCTTACTTAAGAAAGCCCACCCATCAGGTAACTATCTCTGTGACACAAGGTGTTCCTGAAGTTGACTTAAAAAAAGAGGTCAGCTAATGCAGGGTTTAAATCTACATGTCTGGTACTTTTACAGAGGGGGTTAGAATGCCATTTGTCACAGGATTTTGAATAGTAATATCACAGTAAATGCACATGAGTATCATAACTATGTTCACTACAACACATGTATCATTACTGCTTGCTATAGAAGCCTAATATAATGTGTGAAAATTATGTTAAACATGACAATGATGATATTTAATGTAGAACTGACATGCGTATGCATGATGTGCACAATATGTTTGTTACAATTCTTATGACTTATGTATCACAAGAATGCCTTGTGAAGTAAGTATATAACCTAACCCACCATGTATTACTCAGGTCATGCAACTGCATGTGTCTGAAATATAATTACAAACACAAATCCTGTCTTTTATAATGGAATGTAGTCTCATGACTAAGTGAAATCACAGACATGCTGGAATATCTGAAGTATAGCTCCATTTATTCTTAAATTTGTATACCTCTAACTGCAATGTTAAAAGTAAGTTCTCCTGTGGCAATGACAGCTGCTTTTTTTTTTGCTAAGCAAATTTTAACAGTTTAGCATTTTTTTCTTCATGGGTTCAATTCCCAGGTAGTCCTAACAGCCCAAAATGTCACAAGTCATGCTATTTTTCTTCCAAACAACCATAATTATAACAAACAGCATAAAGCATTTCAGTGTATAACATTGGTACATGTGCCAATAGTTTGAGGATTACACATGGCCACCTCTCACAGCTATATTTAACATCTTCTTTGCTTCTTGACGTACTCAGTGCCAATGTGTCTAGCAATCCATTGCTGTGCTTTCAATGGCCCAAGTGCAACTGGCAAGGCTGTGCATCTTTGTGTACAAGCCTGTTACATGCAAGATCTGAATTGGGCATGAATTCAGACCCATGTTTCCAGCTTGACTGCTGCAGACGTGGGCGGCGATGGTAGAGATGGTATTCTATTTAGACCATTAAGGTGGGGCATTGAGGAGTCCAGGATTTTTGTGGCACTCCTCATGAAGAGGCTACTGCAGGTGGAATTTACCAGGTCTCATTCTAAGGCTGAGTCATGAAATAGCTTAGTCAAGGCTCTATCCAATGCAACTGGCTTTCTGTGTATTGGAGAGCAATGCCCTCACTACTATAGTGACCTGAAAATGCACAGGCAAGACCTCCTAAGCTGATGAGAGGCTGACTTTTTTCATATGTATAGTTTTCTTTTTTAATACATTGCTGCTGAAAACAAAATGACCATCAGGGAGGTAGACCAACCACTGGGGTTTAGCCCACCATATCGCCACAGGTTGCTGTGGTGGCACCACCAGAGGCACCACAAACATTCAGCACATGTAAGTCACAACCTCTCAGCATTACCTCCACATCTCATGCCCTAAATGCTCCACCTGCATCAGCTATCTGTGCCCCGGGTGCTGGTTAAGTGGTACCCTGCAAGAACAGTAGTAGTAGAGGTGGTAGTTTTGTCAATCATCAGGAGCTAACATGGCTGCTAGAGGGCATTCTGGAAAGGGGATCTGGTACTCAAATTGGCAGGGTTGTAAAGCTCCTGCATCATATTGCCAAAACAATGCCACATCTAGCACTGATCCAGGCATCTGATATAGAAGATAGTGATGGCAGTTCTATGGAGAAGGAGTAGATTCTCACTGTTATCAAGATGGACATGGATGCAGCTATGAGGTCCCTTACCTATTTCCAATCATGGTGTCCCCCAACCTTTTGTGCTCATCACCAATACTGTTTGTCTTGTATGCCTTATATGTCTACATCTGCTGCCTAATCTACACTGTCTGACCCTCTTATTCCTAAGCACCTTCTCACATTTCCTCTTTCTAAAAAAACAAGAAAGGAATGGGCACCTGTCCCACAACAAAAAAAAGATGTCCTGTGCATATGGATCTTCTTGACACACTTGATTTGGTGGTCCAAGTGGCTATACAACATTATTCTATTGTTGTCACACATCCCTGGTGTGCTGACTCTCAAAAATCTTGACACTGTGTGTACAATACTACATTTATGTTCTGAACTATGAGCTCTTCAACCACCCTCCTACAAGTTCTCGCATTCTTTCCCTTCTACCTTACCCTCTGCTTACACACCATACAGATGATCCTACATGTCCTAGAAAAAATATTGTTGTTAGAACTCTCTGCATGTCTCTCTCTGTCTTTGTGGTTAACCCTTCTGCTTCTGTAAGTTGTCACTGTCCTTCAATTGTGTGATTGGAAAGTCGGTAAAGAAGGAATTCCTTTGTGGCATGATGTGATAATGCCCAGTTTTTTACATACTTTCAAGGGTTCTAATCCAGGCATTAGCTAAGTATTACTGACACTTTGTAGTGCACTGTTTTATGTGTAGCTGCTACCTATGTATTGTTAACAGTCAACATTATCCTGCTTCTGTCAGAAGCTACTTGGTTCCTGCCTCCCACTCCTCCTGTCTGTGTATCTTCTCCCTTCTGTGTCTTTTATAGTCTTTCTCCACTGCACTACACAATGTCTGGCACTGAACACCACCTGCAATTCAGGCTAAATGGATGTACACAGATTAAGATAAAATCTTGTGAGTGTTTGCCTTCAGCTGCATTATTCTGGTGCCCTTCATGCTGCTATGCTTAGCTATGCATAGCCAGGCTAACCGTTGGTTGAACAAGATGAAGAGTTGAATGTAGAGCATACAGTTGCCATAAGGTTACAGCAGAGTAATACACACATTCTCCCTTTCTTCCATCTGTTGTCATATTTGAACTTTATGATTTAGCAGTTCCTATATGATGTGGATAGATAATACTCATGTCTGTACTTTTTTCTTGGAATACTGTCAGGTTTTGAAACCAAATGTATGCCAAATCATGTTTGGATGTTTATGGTTCTGGTGGGTGTAAGTGCTGGCTGCACATTTTCTTAATATGTCATTATTCTGCTACTGTAATAATGGGCTTGGTACGTATTGGGAGCCTGGATAATTATAATGAGAAAGAAAACAGTAACATAATACAAATATGTGCAGAAATAAACCATAAACTAATCTGTTATTATGCATGTATGCCTATTCCTGTCACCAATTGTTCACCTTTTTTGTACCCCTTCTGTGTCATCAAATAAATATCCTTGGCTCAAAACTGTTTCCATAAGCTATGTATGTTTCCACCAGCAGTAACATGTTTGGTCCCTTGTGTGCTTCATAATACATGGGACAGGCACAGTGCTGTTACATTGGCCTGTTCACGTGCATGCATTTGTCCCAAAAACTGGATGCACAGTAACAAATTTTCTAAGCAGTGAAATTTTACTAAGCACAAATCTTCACTTTTACTACACACTTGTCTTCAATACACTAATAAGGTCATCATGTCAAAAGTGCATTTTATCCCATTGGTTGAGACCTCTCCTGTGGTGCATGCAGCTAATATGGTGCTCTCTAGATGTTGTACCTAATTAGGTAATTGATTTAAATCTAATAGTGGTGAACTTGTGGTTCAGGGGTCAGGGGAGTAAAGCTTCTGCAACAGATGTGCTGTATTCATGTCCATGCAGGAGAAAACTTTAACTCTGGATACAGCTCTCTCTTCAGTTTATACCAGTTTTAACACAAACACCTCTGCAACACACTGATGATTTCATCATGTCAAAAGTGCAGTCCATACCATGAAAAGTCAGACTTTGCCTGTGGTGCTTGTGACTAAAACTGTGTTCTTTAGGCTATATAACTAGTTAGATAAGAAGTAGGGGATTCAATTCTCACCGGGAAACATTTGTATGTGTAGCTGCAATATCAAGTACTTGAACAAATGTGCTCTATTAACTTCCAGTCATATGAAAAATTTTCTCAGGATAAGTATTTCACGATCCCCTTATCTCACTTTTACCACATTCTTCTTCACTGCAGCACTCTGATGAAGTCATCATGTCAAAACTGCACTCTTTCCCATTAAGATTTAGACTTACCCTGTGGCACTCTAGGCTAACACAGTGCTTGTAGGTTGTGTGACTAGTTAGGTAGTTGGTTCAAATCTGTTAGCAATGAACTTGTGGATCCACGTGGTTCTAGTGTCAGGTAAGTAAAGCTTCAATAAGAAATATGTTGTGTTCCCTTTTGTCAGAGAGAAAACTTTAACTCTGTGCACAGCTCCCTCTGCAGTTTTCCCATAACTTTTAACACAAAAATCTTTTCTGCAACACAGTGCTGAAGTCATCATGTCAAAAGTACAATCTCTTATCTTTAGAGGCAGACATCTCCTATGGTACTTGCAACTAATATTTTGATCTCTAGATTGTGCAGCTAGATAAGTACGAGATAAAATTCTTACCATGGGGAACTTGTGTATGTGGCTGCAATAGCAAGTTCACATAGCTTCCTGAACAGTTGTGTTGTATCAACTTCCACTCATGAAAAAATGTAACCTGGGCGAGTATTCCACCATTCCCTTATTCCACTTTTACCACAAACATCTTATCTGTAACACATTGATGTGGTCATCATGTCAAAAATGCGCACTGTCACATTAAGAATCAGAGTTTTCCTGTGGCGCTTGTAATTACTACTGAGATCTCAAGATTGTGTAAGTTTTGAAACCAAATGTATGCCAAAGCATTTTTGGATGTTTGTTACGATTCTGGTGGGTGTAAGTGCTGGATGCACATTTTCTTAATACGTCATTATCCTGCTGCTGTAATAATGGGCTTGGTGCCTATTGGGAGCCTGGATAATTATAATGATAAAGCAAACAGTAACATAATACAAATATATGCAGAAATAAACCGTAAACTAATCTGTTATTATGCCTATATGCCTATTCCTGTCACCAATTGTTCACCTTTTTGTACCCCGTGTCATCAAATAAATATCCTTGGCTCAATACTGTTTCCGTAAGCTATGTATGTTTCCACCAGCACTAACATATCTGGTCCCATGTGTGCTTCATAATACATGGAACAGGCACAGTGCTGTTACATTGACCTGTTCACATGCATGCATTTGTCCCAAAAACTGGATGCACAGTAACAAATGTTCCAATCATTGAAATTTTACTAAGTACAGATCTTCATTTTCATATAATTAAAGTCAGACTTCTACTGTGGTGCTTGTGATTCATACTGTGTTCTTCAGATTTTGTAACATTATAGGTAGGTAGTTCTACTCTCACCATGGAGAACTTGTGTATGTGGCTGCAATATCAGGTACATATACTTTTCTGAAGAGAGGTGCTGTATTAACTTCCAGTCATGGAAATAATTTACTGTAGGTGGGTATTACATCATCCCTGTATTCCACTTTTATGACAAACTTCTCTGCAATACACTAATAAGGTCATCATGTCAAAAGTGCACTCTATCCCATTGGTTGAGACCTCTCCTGTGGTGCATGCAGCTAATATGGTGCTTTCTAGATGTTGTGCCTAATTAGGTAAGTGATTCAAATCTAATAGTGGTGAACTTGTGGTTCTGGGGTGAGTGGAGTAAAGCTTCTGCAACAGATGTGCTGTATTCATGTCCATGCAGGAGAAAACTTTAACTCTGGATACAGCTCTCTCTTCAGTTTATACCACTTTTAACACAAACATCTCTGCAACACACGGATGAGGTCACCATGTCAAAAGTACAGTCCATCCCATGAAAAAACAGACTTTGTCTGTGGTGCTTGCAAGTAAAACTGTGTTATTTAGGTGGCTGTATAATTAGATAGATGAGAAGTAGGGGATTCAATTCTCACCGGGAAACATTTGTATGTGTAGCTGCAATATCAGGTACCTGAACAAATGTGCTATATCATCTTCCAGTCACATGAAAAATTTTCTCAGGACAAGTATTTCACGATCCCCTTATCTCACTTTTACCACATTCTTCTTCACTGCAGCACTCTGATGAAGTCATCATGTCAAAAGTGCACTCTTTCCTATTAAGAATTAGACTTACCCTGTGGCACTTGAGGCTAATACGGTGCTTTTAGGTTGTGTGACTGGTTAGGTAGGTGGTTCAAATCTGTTAGTAATGAACTTGTGGATTCATGTGTTTCTAGTGTCAGTTAAGTAAAGCTTCAATAACAAATATGCTGTGTTCACTTTCATCAGTGAGAAAACTTTAACTCTGGGCACAGCTCTCTCTGCAGTTTTCCCATAACTTTTATCACAAAAATCTTTTCTGCAACACAGTGTTGAAGTCATCATGTCAAAAGTGCAATCTTTTATCTTTAGAGGTAGACATCTCCTATGGTACTTGCAACTAATATTTTGATCTCTAGACTGTGTGGCTGGATAAGTACAAGGTAAAATTCTTACCATGGGGAACTTGTGTATGTAGCTGCAATAGCAAGTTCATATAGCTTCCTGAACAGTTGTATTGTATCAACTTCCAGTCATGAAAAAAATGTAACCTGGGCGAGTATTCCACCATTCCCTTATTCCACTTTTATAGCAAACATCTTATCTGTAACACACTGATGTAGTCATCATATCAAAAATGCGCACTGTCACATTGAGAATCAGAGTTTTCCTGTGTCACTTGTAAGTAATACTGAGATCTCAAGATTTTGTAACTAGATAGGTAGGAGGTTCAGTTTTCACCATGGGGAACTTGTGTATGTATGGCTGCATTATCAGGTACATATATATTTCTGAACTAATGTGCTGTATTAATTTTCAGTAATGGGAACAATTTACTCTGCGTAAGTATTTCACCATTCCCTTATACAACTTTTTCCACAAACTTCTCTGCAACGCACTGAGGAGGGCATCATATCAAAGGTGCACTCTCTCCCATTAAGAACAAGACTTGTCCTGTGGTTCTTGCAGCGAATACTGTGTTCTCTTGATTGTATAACTGAACAGGTAGGATGTTCAAATTTCATACCAAGGAACTGGTATGTAGGGCTTCAGTGTCAGGTATGTATAGCTCCCTGAACAGACATGCTGTATCAGCATCCAGGAAGAAGATTTTAACATGGGAGAGGATGCCCTATCCTCTTATCCCATTTTTAGCACAAACATCTTCTCTGCATCACACTGATGAGTCTGTGTCAAAAGTGCAATCTGTACCCTTAAAAATCAGAATTCACCTGTGGAACCTGTGGCTAAGTCAGTGTCCTATACATTGTGTAATTAGCTAGGTACACAGTTCAAATCTAACATTGCTTAACTAATGTGACAGTGTGAACTGCCATGTACAATTATGTCTTTAAAAACATGACTAATGTAAACTTTCATTTAGGAGACATATTTTCACTGGCAGAGGACTACCCTGTCAATTTGCATTACCCCAGGCAATAACTAGTTTTGGAAACACAATGTTTACATCATGATATCAAAAATGAACCACATCAAAGTTCTCATATGAGTTATCATGTGATGCTAACTTTTGATACCATGCTGTCTAGATTGTGCAAGTACAGAGGGAAGAGGTTTGAATCCCGCAAGGTTTGACTATTGTGCATGCTTGTCTGTCTGTCATGCTGTGTAGAGAAGGCTTCTAATGTGTTTGGCTGAGTAGTGTTGCTGTGCACTTCAACCACCTTCATTTTTATAAGAATATAATTGTATAAAAGAATGGTGATGTCATCCATTCAAATGTGCATTGTTAGAAGTGTAAACCAACATCTCATGTGGTGGTGAGATTCAGGCAGTACTCTGGATCTTTTGATCTTAGGTAGTCTGTTCAAATCCAGCCATCACTCCTTAGACTCACCTGTGTCAGTATGTCTGTGAATGTGTAGACAGGTAACAATGTCGTCAGTCAGATATCTACTGTGCACTGTATAGGGAATGCTAATTCATTTATTGCATACACTGTGTAGGGGATACTTGCATATTCATGGGGCACACAGAATAAGGGCGGCTGGTATGTTTATAACAAGCACCGAACAGGGTATTCTGGCACATTCTTTATACCCACTGAATGGGATGTACTAATTCATTCATGGTATATACTGCATGGAGAAGTTGATACATTCTTTGTACATGGAGTAATGATGATACATTCATGATACACATTGTATAGGAGATAATGATGCATTCATGATATTTACTTTATACAGGATGATGCTACATCATGATAAACATACTATAGGGGATAATGATACTTCCGTGGTACACACTTAAGAGGGGACACTAATATTCCCATTGTCATCTCCTCTGTAAATTCCTGACTAATGTGGTTCTTCCTAGATTGCAAAACTGGTGCTATTGGCGGGAATAAATAAAATGTTTTCCAAACATTCCTTATATTGGGCATACACCTTTGAGTATTCAGGCACTAATGTTTTTTTTATGTCATCTGCATGTCATTATCATTTCCATTGCTTCTTCAAATCACATTCATTTTCAATAATTCTGACCTTATCTTCACATCTCAGCTCATTCATGTTCCTGAATCATTGTTTCATCTCTTATGTAATGTTTCTGTGTATAGTTTTGTATCATTCTAACACAAGAAACACATTCTCTAATTTCCAACGTTATAATTAAAGGAACACATTGTCAAGTGCCTCCCTCACACATACACAAATGATCCATTATAAGACATTTTGCTATTTCCATTGATATTATCTTCCTGCAAACTACATTTCCTACATTTGTGATTTGAAATAAAAATTTCTCAAAATCGGGGGAGTCGGTGACAATGATAATACAATGCTATATTTCTAATTATTAATTATGTTATTATCCTGCATCTGCTGTTACCTGAATATATGCTTTACAATGAAGATTAATAACTCACCTTAGATATCCTATCCCATTGGTCAATATTGTTAGCAGATTTTACCTTGTTAAAGACACACAGGAGAAAAAAATGCATTTTCTGAATTTTGAAATTGCAGATGCAGATACAAGGCAAAAACAGTATGCAGCATTTCCTATACATACACATATTTGTATGTGTGTGTGTGTGTGGGGGGGGGGCTGCTAGTGATCATGTTGAATATGTGATAGCTTGACAACTGCCTAGTCAACTGCATAACGGTCAGCTAGGCAGCTGACTGAGTGGTGTGCAAGACTGCATAAATCCAGGGGTTGAAAAATGTGATCTTTGTGTGATTTCAGAGATAGTATACATAATAAACAGGTGGGTGGGGGCCAGCCCCTGCACATGAAGAGGGGTGTAGGAGGGCTTGCCCCATGCAAAAAAGCAATGTTTTATTTATTTTTTAAAAGACAAATATTGCATGTGCAGATGCTGTTTTTTGGTGCATGCATACAGACATGTAGATGTCGATTTTTTTATGTTTTGACATTGACATTCTGCCATTTGACAATGGCTATTTCATTTTTAGGGAAACAGCTATATATATATATATCTGTGTGTGTGTGTGTGTGTGTGTGTGTGTGTGTGTGTGTGTGTGTGTGTGTATGTATGCATATTTATAGATAGATACAGATGTGTGTGTGTGTGTGTGTGTGTGTGTGTGTGTGTGTGTGTGTGTGTGTGTGTGTGCGTGTGTGTGTATATATATATATATATATATATATATATATATACATATATAGAGAGAGAGACAGTAAAAATACATACACACATAGACATATATATGTATACTTTAAGCAAAACAAAACATATGAAGCATCATTGTTTTCAGAACAGCACAATAACAAACTACTGATAGTATTCAGAAAGAGAAGTCAGGATTATCAGGTTCATACTTTTTTATATCTGAAAGAATACCTGTTAAACTTTATAGTTTCAAGAATTTCTTATTTTTATTTTAACAAAGATACACTGGAAAATGCCAGAGTACCATTCATTGTAAGTAAGATACTGATGGAATGAGGAAAAAACAGAGACAGAAAGAAAAAAAAACAGATAAGCTGTACAGTGTAATGAAATAGTGCACAGTTTAGCAGACCCTTAATGGACTCCCTTGTATCTGATAGTGCACTCTCCCTAATATCTTTTCAACGGTCTGATCTAGACCTCAGCCATCAAGAAACAGAGCACTATACATCTAATTCCACTCCATTATAGAAGTTACTTCTTCAAGCTGGAAGAATGTTTACTTTTGTTTTTTGTTCTTTTTTCAGAGACATGACTCTGAATACAAAGGAAGCTGTATTTAATTTTTACTTGCAGTTTTGAGGGGAAAAGTGTCTTAAAAGTTATTACTAGCAAAAGAAATAAACTGCTTCTAGGCAGCGTCCATCCCTTAGGTACTTTGCTGAAAAAATTACCACTTGATCACTATACAGTCATTTTGGTCAGAAAGGCATTGTAGTATTTGAGTTCCTATTATAGAATCGAAGATGCAATCCCTTGAATACGTCTTGATCGAATTTGAAAGCACGAAACAGCAAAATAGCGAAATGGCATATAAGCGATTTATTTCTCTGGGAAAGAAATCGCTTGGCCACCGCCATTACTTTGCCATTTTCCTCACTGTAGTGTGATCTTGGAGTTGGTATATTTAAGTAGGGGGGGGGGTCACAGCCCCCCACTTTATGTAATGTTTTGAAGTTTTTATTTTTATTTTTTTTTTTTGTGGAACAGTGATTTTTTTTCCCCTGGGAAAAAAAATCGCTGTTCCGAGTGTTCGAGATTGTAAGCTTTCTCTTACATGAGATTGATAAATCAACATTCACTTTTTTAAGTGTTCGCTGATTTAATATAGACCCTAGTATTTTAGGGCACAGTAATAGAGTTTAATGCATATTTGCTATTTCTCCAGATGTATTAGCTTTGTTAGGGGCTGTTGTGGCTTTGATTTACCAGTATGTGCAACAGGTGGGGGGTGTTGAGGAGGAAAATGCTGACAACCATCCCGCAGTGAGGAGGAGGAGAATTTATTTTTATTTAGGTAGTTATTTTTATTTTACATTTGTTTACTGGAAAAAATCAGACTGGACACAGGTCCATTTTCAGTGGAGGCCCGGGGAGAAAAGCTCCACAATACATTTGCACACATTAAAAACATGTTCGAAAAAAAAAGAGTGTACAGACCCAGGGTAAGCTACTAGGGGCTACATGAGCTGGAGATAGTGGAGTGCTATAGGGTGGACAGGGAATTCTACAGCAAATCATTGAGCTGTGCTGGCCTCACCTCAGATCCAGAACCAACAGAGGGGAACCCATCCCAGTCGATATCAAGGTATGTGTAGCCTTAGGACTACTACCCACAGGTACCTTCCAAAGACCAACTGGGGATATCATGGGGATCTCACAGGCATCAGCATCCAGAGTACTCCACCAGTTCCTGGATGCCATGCCACCATATGCCAGTGAGAACATATATTTCCCCAGCACCTATGAGGCATTGACCAGCATAATGTGCTGCTTCCACCATATAGCAGAATACCCTGAGGTAGTTGTTGCTATAGACTGCACGCACATACACATCGAAGCACCACCCGGTGAGCGGGGTAGGGTCTACATCAACAGCAAGGGCTTCCTCTCCATCAACTGCCAGGTCATGTGCAATGCCCAGGGCATTATCAGCAAGTGTGTGCTGGCAGCCCTGAAAGCTATCACGACTCCCACATCTGGAATTCCTCACAGCTGTATCAGGGGTTTGCCAGGGCGAACATCCCAATTGGCCATCTAGTTGGGGATACTGGCTATGCACTGGAGCCGTGGCTGATGACACCCATCAGAAATGCACACAACCTCAAACAAGAATGCCATAATGAGGCACATGCACAAGCCAGGATCATTATAGAGCATTTGTTTGGGATGCCCAAGTTACGGTTTCACTGCCTTGCATTACTCTCCAGCTACATGTGGACAAATGTTCATAGTATGTGGCATTCTACACAATATGATCCTGCAGAAACAGCTGCAGCAGGAACAACACGGGGAGGGGCCACACAGCCCCCCACCATTGCCAAGGTCACCACAGGCACAAAGGGACTTGGAGGAGGAACTTCCTGAGCCTCCCCTAGTGGCAGACAGAGGCGTGCCCAGTATGCCTATGCCTTGGCAAAGAGGCAATGCATAGCACACACACTGACACTGTAGGGACCCAGGCACTGATACCCCTTTCCAACTCGCACATACAGTAGAAGGGATGCCAAACATGACACTACCTGTAATTTACTATGTATAGGGAGTGTACTGCGTGTGTCCCACATAGTCAGCTCACCAGCACCATCCTCAATACGGCCCCAGGCACAAGGTAAGTAATCCCTTACTATCAATTATTGAATGCAGTAGTATGTTCTGATAGTTATATCTATGCTATGAATGGAAGCATGCAAGGGAACTGGGTGTCAAAATGGGATAGCAGCAGATAGCTGACAGCTATATGGGACAGCATGAAATCCATAACAAATACTATTGTCCCCATACTAGGCAGTAGTACTTAAGGTGACAACTCCCACTGCAGTGCATGTGGTGGCCCGACTAACTGTGGGTGCCCACAGGTCACACACATGGATGTCAATGAGCGTTCCTATACCCACCCCCAGCCTCACCTAGCAGGACAGGTGTAGATGACCAGAAAGGAAGTTCGGGCAAAGCTCCACAAATGCTGGCAATAGTGAACAGCTCCCCTACAGATCTACACAGACATATTACAACAGGTCTGGCAGTTGCAGTATAGTTTTGAAGAGTAAGAAGGCTAAAAATGAAATGTATGCCATTACAATCTAACTTGTGTACTTTACTGATATGCCTCCATTCTGCAAGATAAGGCACAATACAATACAAAATGGAAGCAAACAGAGTATAACTGAAATACCAGTGCAGTCAGTGCAAATGTGTAAAGTTGTCAGGTGTGTCCCCCACCCCCATGTATAAATGGCAGTAACATGTAAGTTTGTAGAGTAATATCAGTGGAGCACAGATTGCCTGCGCTGTCCCAATCAACATGATAATTGGTGTATGTCCACTATATGCAGGGGTCAGTGTGCCGATCTTTTGTGAGTGTTTAATATTGTCTGGAAGTGGACAGCATGTAGGCCTGGATGCTGTGTCTCAGTGGCCTAGGTACAGTGCTGTGGTTGACAGGGCCATGTTCCAATAACTACAGTGTCAACCAATCTGCTTCTCAGGTAGACCTATGTTACTAGTTGTAAACACTCACTGTCCATATGTCAATATGTGTCACTGTCAGAAAGCTGGACAAGCTATGAACAGGGGTCCATACATAGAAACAGTACACAGGTGGAAGTACTCTACTCAGTGCCTAGAAAGTAACTCTGAACTGCACACACCTTTGGAATTAAATATAGAGGTTAGCATCATGTTAGTTGTCTGTCTAATATGGAATACTGGTTGTTTGCCCAATCACTGGCAGCCCACAAAAGCCACAGTCATAAAGTAATGACACACTGCTGATGTCCACATACAAGGCAGGAGAAGGAGAAGGTCCCAGTCATATCTGTGAGTCAGGTGCTATAAGCTTCCATATCACACATGCACTCAGTTCACCCCCCCACCAACAGTCAAAGGTATTTCATAAGTCATATCCTTGCTGTTGGGAATGATTACAGACTCATCACACTTCTTTAATGGAATACATACAGGACGCAGCATGCTGAAATGGTGTCCCATGCAGGTGTGTCCCTAGCCATAAGCAGCACCCTGCACACATCCAGACTGATGCATCACTATGAACTAGAAGGATTGCCAGGAACACCTCACCCACTTGCCCATGTCACCCCAGGGGAATCCACTGGCTTGCAGCCTGGTAACGTATGAGTGACAAAATGCAGTGGCTTGCATCACTCTCATGTGGCCTACAGGCCTCTGGCAAATGCCCATGGCCATAGTGCCATCATATGCTTCACCCATAGTGCCATCATACGGAATGTCATAGGGTCCTAACTAACAACATAAAACATTAAGCAGAAAACAAATGCAAGGCCATGCTGACAAATGCCAGTAGCATGCCTCTCCATGTCCTAGTGCAAGAATTGTGGACCAAGGCATAAACAGTGCTGTAATAAAAGTCAAACTATAGAAATACTTCTGCGATATTGCTCCCATACTGTTGGGAAGAGGATAGAATTACGGGGGGGGGGGGGGCATAAAAGCATGGATATCATGGAGCATGTGAATTCTGAAACTCAAATGTCTGCTTATACTTCCCCGTGACTACAAACTCATGAATGCATAACTACAAACCTGCCTGTAAACCAAAATGTGAAGAGAAATTGACCAGATATATGAGTCCTGCCTTTGGATAAAATGGCCAAATCTGTACAGCTGAGAGGTATGCACACAACAGGATATGGCCATTCAGTTAAGTTGAGAAATACACAAGAAGGGGACCTCCAGGCAGCATAGCACCAAGGTGCTGAACCATTTACACAGACCCATCACTCAATTGTCTGTAGCCACCTCTCCACCATGGCAGGATTGTGCCACAATGTCTAGTCTTTGCCTCACAATATTGCATTCCTCTTGTATTTCCCTGGTAAACAACTGTGAGCAAACAATGATATATGTCAGTAGTTGATGACACAATACATTACACTGTAAACCAGTACATATGTCCAAAAATCTATGCTAAAACAGAATATGTTACACAAGCAACACAGACAGTAATAGGAAACTTAGTTACATACAGTATCCCCCATGTTTGGACCAATTATGTCTCCATATTAGCAACCTATCTACAGATATCCTGAACAAATAGCTTGCTAGTTGTAGCTGTAGCACACAAAACCCTAGACTGGAGTACAACTCTCCCTGGAATGGTTTCCCACAAGTAATATAGAAGGTCATACTGGGCATGCTCCTACACTTAGAGAAATCAAGCCCATGTCTGATACCACAGTGGACCACAGATATCTGTTATATGCAGATGTCCGTGCACCCACACCAAAATGTAAACTGTTTGGTCTTCACACACACACACACACACACACACACACACACACACACACACACACACACACACACACACACACACTGGACAGGATAACCCACAGCCAGCTGTAAGTGGCAGATATGTGGTAAATCTCCATCTGTTTTTTGTGATGCGCACACATATCTAAGGCCAACATGCTACAATAATTCAAACATACACACACATACACATGGGGGAGACAGACACAGCCAGTGAGAGATACAGTACCATTATGAAGCCTTTCCCACCCAGTGCACATCCCATAGTCCCACTCTACACTAGCTGCTAATGTATGTCACCTTAGATGTACCTTTGGACAAACCTCAAATCTGTAAGCTCAAAAGCGCATGTGATAAATGCAAAACTTACTATAGCGAATAAGTAGACAGGTAGGGTTTCAAATCTTGACCCTGGCAACTGTGTGTGTGTGTGAAGGGATTTCTGTTTTACTCCATCCCCAACCAGTACACATCTCATTACCCAATATCAGAACATGTGGTGCAGTCAGTCACTGTACAAATTCCTTTTGTTAGCCCTCAGCCCTATAGGCTCTGTTGTGTTTGTGATAACTGTGTAACAGTAGAGTACCAATAACTATTTATGTAGCAATCCTAATTGCAGTCCTGTCAAATGTAAAGGTGTGTCTGTTTGTGTGTGTGTTTGTAGTTGAATGATTTTGAGGCCATTCCTACTCACTCCATTTCACATTGCCCTCCTTTATCACTGATGATAATGTCACTCACCTTTAAAGATACCTTTGAACAGCTTTTAAATGCGTAACTTCATGGTGCATCTGATAAATGTGTAATGCTATCGTGCAGTAAACTAGCTAGGTAGGAGTTCAAATCTCAGTCTTGGTAAAAGTGTGTTTGCTTGTATGAAAGTATCTGTAGTTGTAGAAACATGATTTTGAGGCCATTGGCAATTACGGCACTTCCCTTTTCCCTCCTTTATCACTGCTGCTGATGTCACTCACCTTTAAAGATACCTTTGGAGAGCTCTCAAATATTTAAGCTTTGTGGCATGTCTGATAAATGCGTAATGTTGTAGTACAATAAATTAGTTAGGTAGGAGTTCTTATCTTGGTCCTGGCAAATGTAGACATTTGTTTGTGTAAGAGTGTCTGTAGTTGTAGAGACATGGTTTTGAGGCCATTGGCAATTACTACACTTCCCTTTCCCCTCCTTTATCACTGCTGCTGATGTCACTCACCTTTAAAGATACCTATGGAGAGCTCTCAAATATTTAAGCTTTGTGGCACGTCTGATAAATGCGTAATGTTGTAGTACAATAAACTAGTTAGGTAGGAGTTCTGATCTTGGTCCGGGCAAATGTAGACATTTGTTTGTGTAAGAGTGTCTGCAATTGTAGAGACATGGTTTTGAGGCCATTGACAATTACCACACTTCCCTTTCCCCTCCTTTATTACTGCTGCTGATATCACTCACCTTTAAAGATACCTTTGGACAGTCCTCAAGTATGTAAGCATTGTGATGCATCTGATAAATGTGTAATACTATAGTGCAGTAAACTAGTTAGGTAGGAGTTTGAATCTCATTCCTGTCAAATGTGTATGTGTGGGTATGTTGTTAACATTGTGATCTATATCCATTGGGTGGTGGGTTTTGCTACACTTTTGTGTGGTCCACCCAGCAAACTACCAAATGTCCACTGTACAGGGCCCACTTTTGTAGTAGCTGTCGACACTCTTCAGTCCTATAATCTGTTTGTCATGTGATATTACTATAGAACAATATGGAGTCCAAAACAAGATATGTGGCCCTTGTAGTCTTGTGATACAATTCCACACAAAGGAATCATAGACAAACACACTCATCTATTCATTAATCCCTATGTCACTAAGTGCTCTGCAAACTGGCTCACAGATGGAACTCAGTGTGAAAGCAGTGGACTCCATGTCAGACTGCAAAACAGTCATGAGTGGTGTCAGACTGTCAAACAGTCATGTGTGGAGTACCACAGGTTCTTGTCCTGCTTCCATTCTTGTGTGTGCCTCTGATATCCAGCCCAACAGGAATGAACTGTTGTTAATAATGTTTGCAGACAATTGCTAATTGGGGGCTCTGTTTAAATCCCCAGATTATGTTAACATCCTGCATAAAGCCACCACTAACACCTCCAACTGTTGTCAGAACACTGGCCTTAGTCTCAATGTCAAGAAATATGTCTTAGTCTCCTGTTGAATCATTGAATCAATGTGTTGTCCACAAATGACCACATAGATGGTAGTCCAATGGAGACAGCTTGACAGCAACCTCTTTTCTGACCACAACACTACCACTGTGAACAGAAAGTCCTTCTGTGTGGCACATTACATAACTAAGGGTGTATCACAAATAAACACAGTTGGCCAGCAAGTTGCAGTTGTATAAAATTAAACCAGACAGAGACCGATGGTGGAAATTCAGACTTTATTTCCCAAATAAACAGACCGGTTTTGGCATAAGCATACATAACTAAGGGTGTGTCATCCAGGAATGAAGAGGTCAATGTCTCCGTCTACTCCCCAGTCATTAGGCCAATCAGCAGGTCCAATGGCCCATTTGCCATGTAACTCAATAGACACCTTCAACAGCTGGGTAGACTGCAAGTGTAACTGACTGTACGACTCTAGGCATGAAATAACTGTCTGATATGGAAAGAGGCCAAAACCTCCAAGTGTTCCCGTTCACATCTTGGCTACTTACAGGCAATTCCTGCTTGACTGACAATGCAATGTCTCCCCAGCTGTGTTACAAATGCCACAGCTTTGAAACCCCAATCTGTATGCACCACATGCCATGGATACCTCAACCGCATTACCACATTCAACAAAACATGCTTGGGGACAGGCCATATCCCAGATACTGGCCATGTTATGCGATATATGTTGCATACATGTCAATCAAAGCACCTCACTGGCCCTCTTCAAGAGAAATTCAATGAGTGGATGGTGAATATTACTGTCACCCTGGGGATCACTCAAGTGACAGTAGTTGATAGATGGCCTGCTGACAAATGTCAGGTGGCATGATACCAGTGTACTCACATGCCCCGCTCTTCTCATATCTCCATGGACATTAGCCTGGTACACTCATAGGGACACCTGCACCAATGGACCTCAGTACTGACAAATGTGTCTGTGTGCATTACTGAGTATAACAGTGTTTGTGAGCTTGTAAACTTGTAGTTGAAAATACTTTGAGGACTGTCTCAACCACTATACCCCCCATTGCTTTATTGAGAAAGGGCTGCTGCTGTACTGCACTGTAAAGGTACCTTGTGACACACTTCACCCTATGGGCTACCTTGAGCTTGCAGTACCAGCATAACACTGTTCTACCAATAAGTAGACAGGTGTGGTTTACCCACTGAGTCCTGGCAAATGTAAGTGTGTGTGTGTGTGTGTGTGTGTGTGTGTGTGTGTGTGTGTGTGTATGTGTGTGCACAGGCGCACATGTGTGAATGCGTGTGTGTGTGTTTGCAAGTGTGTGTGTGTGCATATTTGTAGGAGACAGCATTCTGAGGCCCCATTCTCCAAATACACTGCACATTGCCATACATTACAAGGGATGGTGATGTTGCCATGAAACAATCGTCATCCTACCAGCTCTGTGGCACGTGCGATAAATGCATATCAATGTAATAGCAATAATTAGATAGGTAGGCAAAGGTTTGAATCTCATTCCTGGTAAATGTGTGATTATGGGTTTGTCATAGCATATCATGGGTGTGAGTGAGTACTATATCCAATGTGGGTGGGGTGCTGGGTGTAATATTTTTACACCATGGTACCCCTAGTACATGTCCCAAGGTCCACTGTATGAGGACCCATCACCATCAACCATACAGGTAACTGATGACACTCTTCAGCCCAATAAGGCATGTGCTGTGTGCCAAAACTCTGTAACAGTATGGACTGAATGACGAGATAGGCAGGGCTGCTAACCGCAGGTGTGGCAAATGTGTGTATGACTGTATCTGTGTTGGTCATTGTGTATATTTCTGTAGCTGATAGTATTTCCTGGCCATTCTCACCCAGGACATCTCCCATTGCCATACTGTGCAACGCCAGTGGATGTTGTTCACCTTAGAGGAACTGTGGAGCACACTTCACCCTACTTTCTCCATGGCATGTGCAATAAATGCAGAGCACTTTAATATCAATATCTAAGTAGGTAGTGGTTCTAATCTCAGGCTTGCCAAGTGTGTATGTTTGTGTGTGTGAGATCAGTATTTTGACTGTGTGTGTTTGAGTGACAATTGTGGCCATGGTTTACAGTTTTATACCACTGTACTCCCACCATATGTGCTGTCCTATGTCCACATGGCTGATGCCTAACTCCCGCCACATGCTGTGGCACAGACATCCCACAGTTGAGGATTGCCACCATCTCACCCAACCATCTATCTATGACCTCAACATAATAATGGTGGGCATCTCTAAGATCAAGGATGTTGCCACACATAGCATGTAAAATTGCATTTATGACCCCTAGAATATGTCCAGTGCTAGATTTGACACGTGCCTGTGCCTCCATGACAGTCCAAAACATGTGTCTGGTGACACCTGCTGTGGCACTTGTGGCAGGTAAATGATGGGCAGCAGTTCACCTATGAGCACTCCTATCCATCCACATGTGTGAAGTCTTACTTGTTCTCTGGCTATGGAAGGTGTATACACACACTATATAGTTCTCTTAGATTTACATGACAAACATGTGTTTCATACTCACATTCCCTGGTAGCATATGGATATGTACCATATCCCTGTAACTGGCCTAGCAGTGGCACAGTCAGTAGTGTTTGACAGACACTCCAGTGTTTGTCATATTTGAGCTGTCCTTTCCTGGGGTGAGTTAGGGTCCTGAGCTGTGTTCTATGTCACAGCAGAGAGAGGCAGATGCTATGGCCATAGGTGCTGTTTAACAGGACATCACTACAGCAAGTCTTGCTCAGACAGAAATCTTTCAAAATCCTATTTCCCATTATTAGAAAACACATACTACATTCATTTATATGCTGACTTATTTCATGTACCTTTTTATTATTTCACACTGCACTGGGTTGTATCAGAAGGTTGCTCTACATCTTTTTGTTTTTCAACATGGAGTACTGGTAGACAGATGTTTGGAATAGGTGTCTGCATGCCCTTTGTAGGTAATGCTCTTGACCAGATGATGGCCTGTGCACCAATTGGTGTTCCCCACTTGCTAATTGCATGCAGAGCATCTGGGTAGTTCTTCCAATAGCCAATGTCATGGCAACACACTCCTATAACTGAGTACTTAATGTGGGTATTGTCCCTTTGGTTTGGCTGTGAGGAACACATCCTGGAGGTGTATAGATACTGAGTGTTACACACAGCAAGTGGGAATAACTCTAACAACAAGACTTGTGGAGACAGGCAAACTAAATGGTGGAGAAGGTTACAGACTTAGGGGCCGAATGTGAGTATTGCTGTTATATGGTGTGAATACTGTTGGTTTTATGGGCTTTGTGAGCACATGCTACTTCTGCATGGATGTCAGTCTGACAAACTTATGTGTCTGCATAGCTCTGAACTGTAGGCCTATCCACATAATGGCCAGAGGTTTGCCTGTAATGTTTGGTGTGTTACCCAGGCAGGTCTTGTCCTTGGCAAATCAATGGCATACTCTGGTCATTGCTGCCAGTAAATGGCAACATCCACTTGTGTTTCTGACTTCATGTCCCTCAGAATAGAGATGTTGCAACCGACCCTGTAACACCAGCAACTTTCTCAGTGTATAACAGCAATATTTCAAATATGGCCCTGTGCTTGGACCTCTGTCCTCCACTTATATGACAGGCTTTGTCCAGTTGTCATGCAGTAGAAGGTTGATAGGTATGGTCTATCAGTATTTAGTGCTGACATCCCTGCTATCATCCCACTGATGTGGAATAAGACACATTAAGTGAGGTAGGTGCCATACATATGAGTAAAAAGGCTGGACAGCATGTAGAAACCTGTACAGTCAAGAGGTGGGTCTGTGGAATAGTAGGACATGGCTTAGAATCAGTCTGTTAGAACATGTGATACATTTTAGTTATTACATGGACAAACGTTCTATAGCTGTTACTTTTCATACATTTCACCATGGAGACTGTAATGGGTTACAATGTACTTTTCTGGAAAAGGTCTGTTTCCCAGTTTGATCGAACACTTAGAACCATTGTTATGTGAAGAATCAATTTGCATTGTATCATTTGATACTGTATCCCCTAGGGGCTTAACTGAGGACTGTAATTGGAGGTTGTCTAAGAACATACGTAATTAAGTGTCAATTGCTTCCTGTATTTAAGGCAAATATGTTTTGTAATGTTGTAATACTTGACAGCAAAACACAATAAAACATTTGTGTGTATTGATGCCTGGTTGTCTGTTGTTTTACTATCCAGTCATTTTAGTTATATTGCTAAGAGGTCAGTGTATGTCTGGCCATTGTGTATGGCCTATCCTGAATTTGTAGCAGTATACTATGTACTTATTAGTTGTACTGTGTAGGGGGGGGGGGCAGCAGATGTCAGTGGCATGGGTCTCTTTGTATCATCACCAATGTGTTTGTATGTCCATAGACTGGTCCCCCAACTTCATCTGGCACAGTCCAGAATTGTACTAAGGTGCTCTTGGCTCTGACAGTGCTGCAGGTTATTGACAACTAAATCAATACTGATTCCACAGTCTTCTTTCCCTATCATAAACAGACTGCACTGCATGCTATGGTTGGAAACATCATAAAACAGTACAGCTCAGAAGGCTTAGTGGTTACATGCTTTGACTATTGTGTACAGGCTCCTGGCTTCAAGACCTGCAAGGGATGTATATTTTGTTGCATGCCAGGTGTATATTATTTCCTTTACATAACATGCCTGTATCTGCTGTCATTACAGTAGCAAGGGGTGTGAGTATACTGTATGGGACACGTATATACATGGGTGGTTGCACATATGATATGCACTCACACATCCATTGTACACCAACTACACTACCATGGAGACAAATATAATATACCAGACAGTTGACTATTAAAATAGTACTAATTAATTACCTTTCCTGTAACTAGTCTAGTATGTTGGCTTCTGTGTGTTGCCCAAGTCTGCTCCTCAATTTGTCACTTAGACATGCTAGTTCTCTCCTCTCCTGCACTTTCAATAGCATATTGCTTTATCACTTTACCAGACGTATTGTAGCAAGTCTTTTAGCACACAAAAGTGCTAACAGCACTAAGCATTCTATGAGAAAACAGCTCCAGTAATTATTATTAATGGCAACCCTTCCAGGCATGTCTACAGGGCAGTTCCCTGTGCTTTCACCTATTAACCTGTTGAACTTGGCCATCCTGAGGCAATGTAGCAACTGCCTCATGTACATTGCAATCCTCACCTCTTACCTCTCTACACTCAGACTTGCAAGAGGTGCACTTAAATATCCAAACTGGAAGCCACACTCTCTCCAGCCAAGACCAGAATAGTTGGTCAAGAGTTGACGGTCAACACTTGCACCACACTACATGAAACACACAGCCCTCCAGAATACACACCAGCACTGCCTTCATATAAAAACACAAACCACACACCCACCTTTGCGGAGGATCTCAATAAAAAGCTGCACAAACAGCAGAGACCACCAATGCAGGCATGCACTCCACCACCACCACACAACACTAATCACAAGACACATACAGAAAGACAAAAACACAGGTACCAGATGAACAGCTCAGTCTTCACCTCAGAGCCAATAGTATGTATAAAAAGTCGAACTGCCACAGTAGAAGGAAAATTCTTTATTGCAAGGACAAAGTGAGAACTTGCATTCAGTTTTTAACAGTTTTATGTCTATTTATGTTTTTTTCTACTATTTTTAAAATAATTGACTCTGATATAAATATTTAATTGTGTCACTTTGAAAGCATATATATCAAGGAAGGCATGGGATGTTTTATCAAGTTTGATGAAGTGACCTGGAAGGTCATAAAAGTGCTCACTTTGTCCTTGCAATAAAGAATTTTCATTCATTGTGGCAGTTCGACCTTTTTATACATACACAAGACACATGTCTCCTAAACAATGTGCCAGTCAACCAAAGTGCCTAAGGCAAAACAGCATGGCCAAAACACTAGGCATAGTTGACTTAATAGTGAGGAACAGTGATGTCCCACTCACTAGGTTGAAAAAGAAGAAAGTGACAGCTGCCTGTCAGGCACCAGGACCTGTCACATAACACACAGACTGAGGTCCCTCAACAACAGGTACACATATGACTGTCACTGTACATGTGGGTGTGAATAACCTGAGACGTACCTCCCTAGACTATATGGAAACAGACATGGAGGAGCTCTCTGATTATGTAGCTCAGATGGGTATGACTCTAGCCCTGAGCACCATCCTACCATCACCCAGAAAGATACCACAGTACAAGCTGAAAATTATTGATTTCAACAATTGACTACATTTCTGGTATCATTGTAAGGGGATCCACTATCTGTGTGCCTGGGATGAGATGTTTAACAGACTGTGATCCATTGCCAGAGATGGCCTGCATCTGTCACCCCTAGGCTTCCAGATACTGGCCAAGGCTCTTGCTACCCTGATAGTGGCATTTTTAGGCAGTGTTCCAAAGACCACATTACCACTGTAACAGCTACAAACAAATGTAATCTGAGGATCATGCTGCTGAACACTAGAGATCTACATTTCAAAATGCACTCGCTCAAAGCACTCCTTAAACTGGAGAACATCGACATTTCCACACCTGTTTGGCCCAGAACTTGGACCAAAGCTGAAAAGGTGGTGGTGTTTCAATATTCATAACAGATGCGCACACCTACAGACTGTTAGCACAACATAATGCATCTGAGATACTTCAGGTGCAGCTAACATTGGGTAAGACAGCAATACAGGTCATAGCCTGCTGTAGGTCCACAAACATGGCCCAAGACTCACACTCCCCATTCCTAAGCACCCTGGGGAATATTAGGTATCAACCCAACACTCTCATACTGGCTGACACCAACCACCCCACCATTTAATGGAAAAACTACTCATGTATCAAGGTCCAATGCTTTCTGGAATTCATTCATTCCAATGCCCTGGACATGCTCATTCTTATTCCCACTAGAGGTAGCAACATCCTTGACCTGGTCATTACTAACATGGGTGAATGTTGCTCTACACCAATAGTCAACTCCTCCCTGGTTAGATACTAACACAAACTAATCACCTTGGAAATCCATATACCTCCCACCACCCCACAAAGGTAACCACCATGAAATATTTTCCAAAGCTAACTTTGGGCACCTACAAACAGAGGTGGCTAACTGCATGGCACACATGCAGATGGAGATAAATTGAATGACTGAAGAATCTTACACCAATGCACTGTATGAACACATACACAAATGCATAGATCTCGCCATACGCAATGCAACCAAGATGCTCTCCTCAGAAAAAAAGGAATCCAATCTGGTGGTCTCCTGCCATAAACAAACTACAACAGAAGATAGAAACTGATGTGGAATAAGGTGAAGTCCCAAGATGAAATACTCCCTGATCAGCCTCAGCCAAAGGCTGAGATCTCTCATCAAATCCTGTAAAGGTAGCTATGGAAACATGATTGCAGCAGATAGTGAAGACAACAACAAGGCCTTCAATAGTTATGTATAGACTCTCCACAGCACAGTAGCATAGCCCTCAGATTATGTATGCTTGTATCTGTTAAGGTGGTTCTTTCTTTTGGCTTCCGAACATTAACTATAAAATGCTCTAAGGTGATATTTCTGTCAGTATATGTTAGCAGGAACATTGTTACTACAACAACCTTCTCAGCTGATCTACTCACATCATTTGGATATGTCTCTATTGTCATGCCTTTGCCCCCGCCCCCACTTTGTCTGGCTTGTTCCAGATTGATTGCACTAAACGGTTGTGAGCATACCTCTCCACTGCCAGGCTGTTTCAAGACTGTCCAGGTGTTTGGCCCATACTTTGTTTCTGTTACACAGTTTATTTGCATTTCTCTGGGTAACACTGTTATGATGCAAGGATTTATGTCAGTGAAGATTACAAACATGCCAACTCCCATCCTCATATCATTCAGACAGCTCTGCTGATACAGTCCCTGTTGCTGTACAACTGTTCAGTTATGACAGCAATAGTCTGATTATGTCTGTATATGTGGCCCATTTCCCACCCTTTGTACAGCTTTTGTTCATTAGTCTTGCACTAAGAGGTTGATATGTATGATTCTGAGGTATGTCTGCACTGCATGCTATATGACTGTATACATACATATGTGTGTGTGTCTGTGTGTGTGTGTGTGTGTGTGTGTGTGTGTGTGTGTATATATATATATATATATATATATATACATGTATATATATATATATATATATATATATATATATATATATATATATATATATGCACATATGTTCATAGGTAGATACTAGGCTATTGGCCCTAAGCCCTGTATAAGCCTAGCCAACAAGATTCCCCTGGCTTTCGCCACCCAAGACAAATAATTTACTGTGCCCCTCTCGATCAGACACACAGAAGTGAATCACAGGGTGGATTTCCTATTTACCATCCAGATGTCAATATTTATCTTAAAGAGGGCTAATGAGGAGCTCTGTTTCACATAAATGGGTAGTTTGTTCCAGAGTATGGGAAGTGTTATGGACAGTAATCTATCCCTCCAGCATGTTCTGTCTATTGTGGTGACAAGGTTTAGCTCCCTGGAGCATGTGTTTTGGAGGGACTGTGATTTCTTTATGTGTAGCATGTCCAGCAGCTCTGGGTTTGATATGGCCTTGTATGTTAAGCAGAGATCAGCTCTGAGTAGGCGATATGCAATGTATTAAAGCTGGTGTCTTTTGAGACAGTTTGTGTAGGGCATCTGTTTGAGGCCGGTGATCCTCTTTGTAAGGTAATTCTGCGGACTTTCCAGTTGTTGTAGATGTCTTGTCAGGTACATACCAAACAGGCCATTGAACTGTATAATAAGTCTAATGAGGGATGAATAGAGAGGAACAATGATTTCCTTTTTTCTGGATGAGACACCTGTTGTGATGTGATGTGCCACATAGAAGGATTTCCTGAGTATTGTGGCAATGTGGTTATCAAAGGTGAGACTACTATCCACCTGTGTACCTGGGTCTCTTATCACACTTTCAGTGTTAAGTGTACTAGCAGCTATGTGGTAGTTCATGGGCACAGAATTTTTCCTAAAGGGGATGACAATGCATTATTTGGTGTTGAGTTTGAGGCCATGGCTTTGACACCAGGTATCTGTCTCAGTGAGACCCTTTTGTAGACTGACCACATCTTTACTGGATTCAACAATGGCTCCTAGTTTGCAGTCGTCTGTGAACTTTTTTAGCCATAGACCCTCTGTGTTAGTCTGAACTTCAGAGAAGTAGATGCCAAACAGGAGAGGACCAAGGAATGAACCCTGTTGTACTCCACTTGTCACTGGTCTGGAGTCAGATTTGGAGTCTGCTACTTTCACAGTGTGGGTTCTGTCTGTAAGCCATTTGGCAACCCATCTCATGATATAAGTGTTTATGCCTAGCTTAGTGAGTTTATCTGTAATTTCAGATTGGGGAATGTTGTCAAAGGCCTTGGCAAGGTCTAGGTAGGCTGTGGAACCACCTTGGCCTTGTCCTTGGCTCTGGTGACTGCTTCAAGGAAGTCAGTCAGGTTTAGGTGACATGATGTACCTTTCACAAACCCAAAATGGGTGGGGTCCACAGACTGGAGGTTACCTATGTCATTGTTTATAAGTTCCATGATGATACGCTCCACGGCCTTGCAGATCAGGCTTCTCAGGCTGATGGGGCAGTGGTTCCCGGAGTTGGCCGTGGCTCTCCCTTGTGAAGTGGGATAACTGTCACTGTGTGCATTCAGTAGGCACAAAGTCTGAATTGAGGCTATGATTGAACATTGTACTTAGCTGGGGTGCCAGTTTGTTCTGTAGTTTGTGCTGAACACAGCCTGAGATGTTGACTGGTCCCATGATGCTGTATTCTTGGCTTAGGGGAGTGTGTTTTTACCTGTGCGCCCGTAATTACAGGGGCTTTACATTTGTGCAGCATTGAGATAGGCCCTTTAGTGGGTGAGTGGGTGGTAAAGTTAGTACTAAACCTATCTGCCAGGATGTTGGCAACATCAGTTGGTTCTCTATATTTACTGCCATTGTGCTGCAACTCAGAGCAGATCTGAGTATTGCCATTGAGATTCTTGACATAGCTATAGAATGCTTTGTGATTGTCTTTAGAATCAGTTGCAATTTTGTTTTTGTAACTAGCTTTGGTGGATTTTATGAGGGATCTCAGCTTCTTGCTGAGGCTGATAAGGGAGTTCTTACAGTCATGGGAGTTTACTCCTTTTTTGCAACAGTTTCTTCCTTCTGTTGTACAGTTTCATTATGGCAGGGGACCACCAGATTGGCTTCCTTTATTGGGAAGAGAACATCTTGGTTCTATTTGGGATGGCACTTGTGTATGTGTTCATACAGTACATCGGTGTAATATTCAGCAGTTGTACTCCTATTTTTCCATCTGCATGGGTGTCATGAAGTTACCACTTCTGTCTTAAGAGTCATGAAGTTGGCTTTGGAGAAGTTGGCTTTGGTGAAGTTCTTTACTGTGGTTCCTTAATGGGGGTGTGGGTGGTATATACATATATATATATATATATATATATATATATATATATATATATATATATATATATATATATATATATATATATATATATATACACATTTGTATATCTTCCAACATTTTTATATATATACATATATATATATATATATATAGATAGATATACATACATATAGGTTCATAGGTGTCTACTAGGCTAATGGGCCTTTACAAGCCTAGCCCATAGGATTACCCTGGCATCATGCCACCTGACCATAGTTCCTAGTGCCTCTGTCGAATACAGCCACTGGAGTGATCCCTTGGGGTGAATTTTCTATTTCCCATCCACTCATCAAGATTTCCCTTGAAGAGGGCCAGTGAGGTGCTCTGCTTGACATGTATGGGAAGTCTGTTCCATAGCATGGGCAGTCTCTGGGTTATAAACCTGTCCCTGCAGCATGTTCTGTTGATTGTGGTAATGAGGTTGAGGTCTCTGTAGCATGTGGTGTTGAGGTATTGAGATTTCTTTAGATGTAACATTTCTAACAGAGCTAGGTCACACATGGCTTTGTAAGTCAAGCAATGATCACCTCTAAGTAGGCGATATGAGACAGAGAATAGTGGAGTTTTTTGAGTCTGTGCATATAAGATAAGTGTTTAAGGCCTGGGATCCTCTTTGTCAGGTACTTTTGCAGCCTCTCCAGTTGTTGCAGGTGTCTAGTGAGGTACATGCCAAATGGGGCATTTTACTCAATGATTGGCCTAATGAGGGAAGAGTAGAGGGACACAATGACCTCTTTCTTCCTGGATGCAAAACCCTTAGTAATGAGATGTGCCACATAGAAGGACTTTCTGACCACAGTGGCAATGTGGGGGTCAAAAGAGAAGTTACTGTCAACCTGTGTTCCAAGATCTGTTATAATGCCTTCTGTGTTCAGTGGACTACCATCAATGTGGTAATTCAAGGGAACCGGGTTTTTCCCGAGGGGGATGACGACACATTTTTGGCATTAAGCTTAAGGCCATGGTTCTGACACCAGTCAGTGGTCTCAGTGAGGCCTTTCTGTAGGATGTCAACATCACTTGCGTAGTTAAAAATAGCTCCCAACATGCAATCATCTACAAACTTTATCAGCCAGAGTACCCTTGTGATGGCCTGCACTTCAGTGAAGTAGATACCAAACAGGGAGGACTTAGGACCAAACCCTGTAGGACCCCACTCATGACTGGTTGTCAGTCTGACTTGGAGTCAGCTACATTCACACCATGGGTCTATGTGTGAGCCAGTTTGCAACCCACCTAGTGATATAGGGGTTGATGTCTACCTTAGTGGGTTTTCGATGATTCCAGAGTGGGGAATGGTATCAAAGGCCTTGGCAAGATTAAGGTATGCTATATGACCACCTTGACATCATCCACAGCTCTGGTGACTGACTCAAAGAAGTTGACCCGGTTAAGCAGGCATGATCTACCCTCCACAAAACCAGAGTGTGTGGGCTCCAGTCTTTGAAGATCCCTTATATCCTTGTTTAGTAGGTCCATGATGATGTGTTCCATAGCTTTGCATATCAGACTCGTCAGGCTAATGGGGTGATAGTTCTCAGGGTCTGTAGTCACTCCAACTTTGTGGAGAGGGATGATTGTGGCAGTGTGCCATTTGGTAGGGACAAAGTCTGAGGTGAGGCTGTCACTGAACAGGGCACACAGGTGAGGTGCCAGTTCAGTCTGTAGTTTATGTACAACACAGCCAGGGATATTCTCATGTCCCATAGAAGATATATTCCTGGCCTTGGACAGTGCAGTTTTAACCTGTGCAGCAGTAATACTGGGTGTCTGGCAATCTGCTGGTATTGTGATTGGTCCTTTGAGGGGTCGAGAGGGGTCAGGTTGGCACTGAATCTGTTGGACAGTATATTGGAAATATCTGTTGGCTCAGTATAGGAGGTACCATTGTGCAGTACCTCAGAGCACATCTGGGTATTGGTGTGGAGATTATCCACATAACTGTTGAAGACCTTGTGTTTGTTTTTCCTATCACAGCAATTCTGTTTTCATAGTTAGCTTTAAAGAATTTTATGAGAGATCTCAACCTTTTGTTGAGGCTGATAAGGGAGTTGTTCCAGACTTGGGACTTCACCTTTTTCTGCATCAGTCTATTTGTTCCTTTGTCGAGTTTGTGTATGGCAGGGGACTACAACATTGGCTTCCTGTTTTGGAGGACAACATATTGGTTCTACTGGTCATGGTGAGATCCATGCATATGTGTATGTGTTCATACAGTGCATTGGTGTATGATCTGGTGGTCATGAAACTATTCCCAATTTGCGTGGGTGCCGTAAACTTAGCCACCTCTGTTTTAAGGAGCCCAAGGTTAGCTTTGGAGGTGTTTGTCATGGTGGTTACCTTTGCAGGGGGGTGGGAGGGATGTGGATTCTCAAGGTGATTAGTTTGTGGTTGGATCCGCACCTCACTATTTTGATGTGTGGACCCAACAAGATCATGTATGTCACCACATACATCAGGGAGAGTTGCATCCATCACCCTGAATATTTATGTATTGTGGCATTCATTATGTGCCTGTGCATCCATGACAGCCTGGAACATGTCTCTGATGACTCGTTCTTTGGCACTTGCAACAGTGGCCTGACAGGCAGCGTTCTTCCTGCAAGCACCCCTGTCCATCCGCCTGTATGGGACATTGCCTGCACTCTGGCTATGGCCAGTATCTATACTCACACATGCCATAGTCACCACACTATCCTGTTCAATGCAACACCTGGCAACTGTCCATCTCTGGTCACTGGTGATGAGGTATGTGTGGGCATTGTCACTGTGTGCAGTGATGATGTGCACAAGTGTGGAATGCCAACTAATGGCTCAGATTTAGCCCCTGACAATCCCACCTGTACCTCAGTATTCCTATCATCATTGTCAGAGTCTGCAGAGATATTAACATTGTTTCAAAAGGGGGGGGCAGACCCCATCACCATCTGTGAGAGGAAGACAACATATGTACATTAATACCTGCACTTTGATGTTGGCTGGTATACACACACACACACACACACACACACACACACACACACACACACACTTACAGGTGAGGTGGCACAAATCTGTTACACAGACCACACATTACCCACATGATGACATGCATGACACACTGCTGTCAGCATCATGCATTGCAGCCAGTTGTACAACATGTAACTGACAATACAGAGCTCTGGGATACGTGATTAGTGTTAGTGTGTGATGGCCGTTCCCCAGCACAGACTGTAGCTATGTACACATCATTATCCACCTGTATAGCACAATGGCAAGTACTACAGAACATACCTCACAACTGTACATATTCTCACAGGATGTGTAGCGGTCTGGCTCATATGTCTGCTCTGTTTCTCATAACTACTGTGTTTCTCTGTGACATACATGGGCTGATCTGAGGAGTGACATCACTGATTAATGACATATATGTGAGTGTCAGATCTGCAAACAAGCAGTGAATGTATCGTCACACAATCCACCAGCCTTGTAAGCTTACAGTGGATATGATAAGTGTACACAACCCTGTTAACATGCCATATTCTTGTAATATAAAGGATGAGACCACAATAATGCATTCAAATATGTCACCTACCTTCCATGTGACATATAAAAACCACAAATTCACCAGTAGGACTAGTAGACACAAGTTTATTTTTCAAGTTGAGCTCTTTCATCAAAGTAAAATTGACTTCCTGAGAACAATATACAAACAGTCATGTGGATTTAAATATATTACACTGTCACAGGATAGGTGAGGAATCACACCAGTCAAACAAAAGATCTCTTGAATAAATTAATACCTTAAAGGCATACACTATAAACACTAAAAATACAATAAAATACATTTCTATAAAGAAGTTATATAAAATTAAACCCTTTCTGCTCTTTCTTTTAAAGCAGGCAAGATAGATATAAAATAATTTAATCCTGGACACAGATTAGCTGCCAAACGAAGCTGCCACATCAGTTCCCTCTTGTTTAAAGTGTTTTTCCAGTTGCCACCCCTGGGGTTTATTTCAATGGTATCTAATATCCCAAACTTAAATCCAGAGAAATTGATGCATATTTTACTATGCCTGAATAAGGCATTGGTTTCTTTTAAATGCTTAATGTCATATAAGTGTTCATATATCCTGGACCTGAGAGCCCTCTCAGTTTTCCCAACATAAAACTCCGGGCAGGAATTACACTTGGCCAGATAAACTATTTTGCTAGTCTGACAGTTACCTTTTTTGAAAAACACTGTGTCCTGGTTGATATTATCAAGTTTCAAACTAGCAGCCAATAGTATATATCTACACTGTGTACAACAACCACAGGCTTTGGTGAATTCATTCATTTTTTCACTACTATTGTTCATGTTACCCTCCAAGGTAAGTTTCAAGTTGCGGCCCACTTTAGTACAAAAAATAGGCTGCTCACCCGCTACTTGTAAAATATTAGGGTCACCCCTAAAAATGTTCCAATTCTTACAAAGTATATTTCTGATGTCATTATAATGTGTACTGTATTGCACCACACATGCATGGGAGAAGTTATTGGTAGAACTCTCTGTTGTTTCACAATTTTTGGTTTTAGAAAGACCTCTACCTAATAGAGGTTCATATTTAGAACCCCACTCTCTCAAAACCTCTTGTAAAATACCCTCTACAAATTCTAGTGGATAATCTCTCTCCAGAAACATGTTCCTCAGGTCACTGAATTCCTTAATGACGTCCTCAAGATGGAAGGTCATTCTAGAAATTCTGATTGCCTGTCCCTTGACAATACTTTTTTTCTGGTATAGTGGGTGTTGACTTAGGAAGTGGAGGTAGGAATGTGACATATGACCTGTGCGATCCAATCGATAAACAAACACATGTGATATATGTAAAATATGATGACTGCAATATGTATAATATGTTGATTGCATACGTGTGCACACTCTTAAAATGATAAGTTGTTGAAGCACCTTGTAAGTGGCTTACAGCATTCACTCTCCTTGTGAAGGTGTCTATCAGCATGGCACATCCTGACTTGGCATTATTTGGCTACTCTTCCATGCATAGGTCACCCAACTCTGTCAAAATGCAAGGGCAGCTCATGTGCACAGCCCTCATCAGGTCACATGGGGTTTTCTATCTGGTGTAGGTCTAGGCTCTGGCTGGGCCAATCCATAACCATGTTTGTGTTCAGGTGGAGCCATTCTTATGTAGCTTTGGATGTATGCTGCAGTTCTTTGTCATGTTGAAGGCTGATGCACCTCCTCATCCTCAGTGATCTTGCAGATGCCTGATGGACTTTGGGCAGAAGTGAGTGTTATTAGGACATGTTCAGAATTTCCACCACCATGACTACAGGCCCTGTTCTGTCTGTGGAACAGCAGCCCAACACCAGGCTGCTGCCACTAGTGTGATTCACCATGGGGATCTTGGTGTTCAGGTTATGAGAGGTGTTGCTTGTGCACCACACATACCTGTTGGTATTGTGGCTGTGAGGTCGATCCCTAGTCTCATTACACCATAACACATATTCACACCTGACTTTGGGAGACACGATGTGCTGTGTTGCAGATTTTATCTTCCCCTGGCTGTTTCTGGTGTGTGGATATGCTTCCATCTTCTGATGCTACCCCATAGGCCAGACGTATGCAGAATATGGGAGAGTGTTTTCACAGGTAGTACAGAACGCCAGTACTAGCAAGGTGTTCTTGCAACTCTTTCAGTTTTGCTGTATGTCCTCTGGCAACCTCCCTGGCCAGGTCTTGACATGTGTTGTCATCATGTTTGGAGGGACATCAGGTTCCTGTCATCATCACTATTATGCCTTATTCACTCCACCTTTTGGCAACTGTCTCTACTGTGTTCCATGGTGTATGCACTGCTGTGGTAATGTTGTTGTACCCCACTCTTGACTGATAGCTTTCGAATATGAGATCCCTTTGCTGCTTTGTATGCTGTCTGCAAGCCATGGCTGTTGCTGTTGCAGGCAACGGAGCATATGTCATGGTTATCCCACTTGGACGACAGACTGTTATTTGGTGTTAGAGTGCTTTTACTTGATGGCTGTTGTGTACCCAAGCAGACTGTATGCTTTCAGTAAATCTCAAGCTGCTGCAATAACATATTATTTGAAGGGTGTGCACACATATGCATCCAGCATATTGTGAGGTTTGTATACTCCATATTTGGTGCCCAACAGATTGATTCTTTGTACAGGGGATTGTTCATGTCATAGGCCACATTACAGTTTGAAAAAGATGAGTAATGACATATTGTGGTTTCAATTTGTATACACATCACAAACACCTGGCATCTTAACAGGGGTGTGCACATGGTTTATATCCACTATATAACAGTAATGTCCCTACCTTAGGCCGTTTCTCCAACCATTGTGTTGCTTTCTGTCCAGAAGTCTTGCACAGACAGGCCGTGTGTTATGCTCCAGGGATGACACATTCTCATCAGACAGGCCCCTGTAATGACCACTGTGATGCACTGCAGTTGACCCCAACACAGATGAACATGCACATAAAGCAATATGGTTATGAGTGATAGTTGTGTGCATGCTACATTGCATGGCCTTCACGTGTCTAGGGTATTGGCAAGCCACTATAGTACAATTGCATACTCACCAGCTACAGGCTGCCATCCCACATGCAGGCAGGAGGGACCTAGGTAGTTGTGTGAGGGGAGTAATGTCATCAGAACCAAAAGAGGCATAGGTACGGGATGGATGCAGCATGTGTGCAAATGTAAAGTACAACCCCCAATACTACACGATTTGCTGTCCTTCACCATAGATGTGCACATGTATGTAGATACTCTACAATTACAAGTATGTCTGCTACCCTAGGCTAGTAATCTACACTGGGGCTTACCTGCACACTCCTCATCCATTGTCTGGGTGCCAACCACCTCCAGTATGTGGGGGTCTGTACTCAGCTGTTGTACTGAGATGGGTTCCCCAAGGTACCCGTGGAGCTCCCTGGTGAGTTCCAGTGTGGCTGCAAGGTCAGGCACATGCCTGTGGCTGTGCATTCCCTGACCACCACAGCAGCCCTTTGCAAGGCATGGCACATGAAGTCACTTTCACGATGCCAGACTTGCTCATATGTATATGCGTGTAGGCCAACATCGTTTAGCCTGTGGACAAGGTCGTCCCACAGGCCAGTCCTCTCCTGCAGATGTTGATGGCTCCAGTCAAACATTATGGCCTGGTTATGTAGTATGGCTTCCATGATTATATATGTCTGAGCTGCTGAGAATGTTGACCTTTGCTGATGCAACATTGCACCTGGGAGACATAACAAGGGAGACATATCACAGGACCTCATTCACTTGGCAAACATATGTACAGAACCTGCACATCTACACTGAAAACCAGTAGCCACCACTTACAACCACACCATACCCCTGTGCATATATCAGCACTGTATCTGCTTGCATTGCACTGCTGGCCCTGAGGTGTCATATTCCCCCCAATGAGGCCTACTTAATTTCCTACTCCTGTACTCCTCATTCATGTCTGTGTTGAGCGATGACATAGTCCATCTTCCATGTGGATGTGGTGTGGATGGTGCAAAGCCTTGTTGTGACTACGGTGTGTACTGTTGCCGGGGACACATGCCTGAGTTCATGTAGGATGCAGATGGGGATGTTATCAGGTTCTATGGATACCTACATTTGTTGCCTTTCAGTAGGCAATATGTACCTGCTCACTGGTGATGAGGGAGGACTGCGGGTGCTGTGCATATCCAGTTATAGTGTTGCTGAGCTAGGGGTGATGTTTGCCCTAAACCTATCTGCAGCATGTTGCCTATAGCTATGTTGTGTGTATATGTGGCGTGATTGGCCACCATTACAGGGTGGGCTTGTATGTGACCTCAGAGATTGCAGACATATGTGAAGATGGCTTTGTGATTGGCCTTGGTGGATGTGTCCAATTTGTACTCATAGTTAGCCTTACAGTACTCCACCTGTGACCTTATATGCTTGATCAGACAAAGGCTGACTTGATGCCAGGTTGGTGCATGCTCCTGATTTGGCCTGTATAGCCAATCCAGGGACCAAGTCTGTAGTTTGTGTATTGTGGTTGTCCACCACAAGCATTCAGCCTACCTTGAGGAAGTTGATGCTATCCTTTCAGGTATTGCTGAGGCCATACAGCTATATAGGTTCCCACACAGTATTGTGTTGTGGGCCTGGACACAGTTGCTAGTCCCACTATATGGGATGCCCTTCATGTGGGCCTTGCCCATTTACCTGGCCAGTGCAGGGGACATAATGGAGGTGTGGGGGCTACAGCTTCATATACAGTAGGTGGAATTACCTCACAGGACAGGACATGTGGCAACAGCCCAGCAACATGGGGGGTAATGCTCCAGAGTTTCATACAGCTTGTATATCATTAGTGTTGTTGTACACATAGGGGTTGCTACATTGACAGGGTTTGTCTGGACATGCATTTACTGGGTCACTTGACATCTGACAGTGATATGCCTCTGACATAGCTCTCAACTAATATGTTGTCCACAGACTATTCAGATGTTTGCCTGTTATGCTTGGTCTGTTCCTCGACCAACATCTGTTTTTGTGGGGTTGGTAGGATCATGTGAGGATTGTAGTCAGTACATGTTGTCATCCACTGGTGTTCCACACATCATTTCCTTCAGAGGTGTGATGTTACAAGAACACAAGTAACAGCAGCTACTGTCTCAATTTGTAACACCACTATGTGTGATATGTCCCTCTTTCCAGACCCCTGTCCCATATGTATGCTATGCATTGTTCAGATGTCCTGCACTACGAGGTGCAGGGGTATGGTATATCATTAATTACCAAATGCACACCAGTTAGCATGACAATGAAC
Organism: Protopterus annectens; assembly: GCF_019279795.1. Lineage (NCBI taxonomy): Eukaryota > Metazoa > Chordata > Ceratodontiformes > Protopteridae > Protopterus > Protopterus annectens. The sequence goes on from NC_056731.1 coordinate 155,106,826, forward strand.
TGGCAGACTCCTGGCCATGGTATGCAGCAGTAGCCAGGGTTATGCGTCCACACCCTGGTAATTCAGTGTAAATCTGCACATATGACAGTATGTCTGTCTGGCCATTGTGAACAGCCTGCCAAGGTTGTGTAGCAGTGTTGTTTGTTTATTTTTTTTAAGCTGGGTAGGGAGAGTAGTAGCTGTGAGTGCCATATATCTACCTCTGCATGCTGCTGCAGCTGCTGAAGGTCTATCAGGTCTGTATGCTTGTAGGGGCTGACTGTGACATGTCATATAACACCTCCAGATTCCCAGTACACTGTGGACTGGGGCAGTATATGTAGGGGTAATGTGTGATTGGCAAACAGTATGTGGTTGCTCTCACAGTATTATACTGTCGTGTTCAGTTTGCTTGCTGGTATGTTGCTGTCACTGTGGTGCACTTATTTGGTGGTATGCACTTTCACACCAGTGTCTGTGTTCCAATAGTATTACATCTCTGTACTGCCTGGTATATTTGCTACTGCATGTGTACAGCCCCAGAGCTGGACGTGGGTAGTGTCAGTCTGATTGTAGTCTGGACATTGCTCGGTAGCTCAGTGTAGTTTCCCTACTGTTGTGTTATGTCTACATATTCGTAGGATGTCCTGTTGTATTGCCAATATCTTTTATCTGCTATGTATGCATGACACATCAATAGGATGATGTGGGGACTGAGGTCAGTCGCTAATGTGAAGCAATTGAGTCCTGGTATTGTGATATTTCAGCTGATATATGTTAGGACATACACTGTTACTACATGAACGTTCTCAGCTTATCTACTGGCATATTTTGTACATGTTCCTATTTTCATGACTTTGTCCCCCCACTTTGTAAGGCTTGGTCCACATTCATTGCATTAAGGGGTTCTGGGCATACCTCTCCACAGCCAGATTTTCCACAGAATGTCCAGATGTTTGGTTCATACTTTTGTTCAGTTCCACAATATATTTCTATTTGTCTGGTAAATCACGGTGATGATCCAAGGATTTATGTCAGTAAAAACATGACATAACATCAGTTCCCATTATCATATTATTCAGTGATTGCCTGCTGAAACACACACTGTTGCCCTAACACATCTTCATTTGTAACAACGATTTTCTAACTATGTCCATATATGCCCCCCCCCCCTTTTTACAGTCTTTGTACAGGTTCCTTGTACTAAAAGGTTAGGAGGAGTGGTTCGGAGAAATAACTGCACTGCATGTTTTACACACACATGCACACACACACAAACACACACACACACACACACACACACACACACACACACACACACACACACACACACACACACACACACACATATATATATATATATATATATATATATATATATATATATATATTTTTTTTTTTTTTTACTTTCCTTCCATTATATTTAATATATGCATATCTATATTATGATTGTTCATTTACATACATATATATATATATATATATATATATATTTCATCTGACATATATATATATATATATATATATATATATATATATATATATATATATATATATGTGTATGTGTGTGTGTGTATGTATACATATATACATATATATATATATATATATATATATATATATGTGTGTGTGTGTGTGTGTGTGTGTGTGTGTGTGTGTGTGTGTGTGTATGTCTATATACAACAAACAAAGGGTTCCATGAATGACACTTTCCCCCTAATGTTGTATGCCTCTATTGCATGATATGTTTGAAAAAGCAATAGCAATTCCTACAGCTCAGCTGGTATACTGGTACATTCCTCTGATTAAAATGTTCAGGGTCATAGGTTCAACACTGCTGTTTATTTTTAATTACTGTTAAATTACCTGACTGTAGGATATGTTCATTAAAGCACTGCAAAATCTCATAGGTCAGATGGTATAGTGGTATGTTGGTGTGATTGTTGAGGACTGTGTCCTGGGTTGGAAACTTGGCAGGACTGACTATTTTGTTGCTGGGCAGAACAAGGTCCGAGGAATACAAGCTAATTAAGGCACATTTATGCATATCATACGTATAATGTTATATTTAAGCAATAACCCACAGCTGGGTATGGATAATGCTGGAATTACCCACAGCTGGTGTGGTTTGGTTACGAGGGCAATGCCTTCATGACCATACAATGCCAACCGAGGGTAAGTCCAGCATTGCCCACACCCAGCCGTGGGTTATTGCTATTATACGATGACATTATTTAAGTAAACAATGCTTACCTTTCTTAAATAATGTCATTGTATCATGCCTTCATGCTGTCTTTCCACAGTTTTCTGGTATCCTGGGCCATTTCTGATGTACTGCACATGCATAAGGGACGTGTTCCCACAAATTCGCAGTACATCAGGGCTGTGCAGAGGTAGCGACAGAGATAGGGGATCTTGATTGATTTTTTTAACATATCTCGGTATGTTATACAAGGTGAAGAGCTTGTATAATATAGTGAGATATATTAAAAAGGAAACAGAGATCTTCCTTTTTCTGTTGAGAGGAAGATCTCCATTGCATTTTTTTATTTCTTGCTATGCTATATGAGTTCTTCAACTCGTCACACATAGCAAGATATGTTCAAAATACAGCAGAGATATTCATTTCTCCATTGCTCTCTGCAGACTGGAAATACACACAGGTGATATACAAATGGAAATAGTCCAGGCATCTGGACCTTTTCCATTTGCATACTCTCGGAGTTACAACGGGCACTCTGGGCTGGCCAATTAGCATAATCATTTCTGTATGTTACTGGCCAGTCATTGTATGATATAAAATTAAATATGTACATACATATTTATACTTTTACGTTTACCTTCCTTGACATCTCCCTATGTGCTTTCATTACATTATAGTCTTGTGTTACTATACTGTATGGGGCACGTGTTTTTATTTGGGGCTTTCACAGCTTTTCTGTACTAACATCTCTCTTTTGGAAATGCTAATCTACCCTGGTTGACAAAAAAATAATTGCTATATAATTTATGTCTACTACAATAATTGTAACACTAGTTTCATATAATAAAATGAATTGCTTGTTTTGGAACTCAAGCTCTACATACAAAGCTGTAACTCTAACCACTACACTATAACGCCTTGGACATTTTCCTTCTTTATTTAATTCCTATAGGGTATTTAAGCTGTAATGTACACACCCACTTAGCTACACTTAAACATCCCTTAGGGCATTATATACAAGGATATATTATTATTATTATTTTCTGTAGGTTATGGGGTATGTATTGTGGTGTTGTGACAACTACTTGGGACTGTGTTTGTGACATATTGCAATGATTGGGCTTTCAAGATTCTGTGCATGTTTCATGCTGATGCATGACATGTACAGTATGTGCTTTATGTATTTTGTGGGGCTGGGGTTGTGCTTGTTTAAACCTGGGGAATTTATCCCGTTATGTGTGCATTTGCACACATTTCCTGCTTCTGCAGACTGCAGAAGTGCCATATGGTGCTTTAGCAATGCATGGTGTATGTCACAGAGGCTGTGACACACCCCCTGTATTGCTTTCCTACTGCCGCTTTTTTTTCAGTGTCTGCAGACATTTAAATGCTCTATTTTGCAATTCAGTGTCTGAGGACACTGAAATACTGGCATAATGTTAGAGCTAAGCTCTAATATTATGCCAATATGGCTTCAGAAGTGCCATACAGCACTTTGTGAGCACAGGGGGTGTACTTTGTGTCTGTGGACTGTGTGGACACACCCTCTACACTAGCACACAGAACCATGTCCGTTTTAGAGCATGTCAGCTTGCCTTCATACATATGCATGGCGCGCTGCTGTACTGCATGGGAATGGTCCCTAATAAGCTATTCCTGCACAGAAGTTTGCTGAATCCTGGGGACAGAATAATATTAGGTTAACAGGGTTTGTGTGGATATGGCTGTTGTGCATGATTTAAAGTCTGACATTACGGTGTTATGTGGTTGACATAACTCTCACCTGTAGGGCTATCATCAGACTGGCCAGAGTTTGGTGTCTTACATTTAGTGTGTTACTCACAAATATTTTGTATGTATACATTCAGTAGCATACTCTGAGGATTGCAGTCAGTAAATGGTAACATCCATGTGTGTTTCTGACGTTATATCCCTCAGGGGAGATATGTTACAACAAACCCTGTTACACCAGCAATTTTCTCAGTTTATAACAGCAATATGTCTCTAATTCCCCTGTGTTTGTGCCTCTGTTCTCCAGGTATGCCACCCTTTCTCCATATGTCATGCAGTACGAGGTGGATATATACAATATATCATTATTTAATGACTTCATTCCTGATATCAACCCACTGATATACCAGACTGCCAGACATGTTATGTATAGAAGGCCTTATATTTGAGGACCAAACCTGGATATTCTTTTGGAATCTGTACAGTAGTGAGGTCTGTGTACTTATGGCGATTGTTGACAGAGGGTCAGTATTGTTTAGCAATGTATTGTAAATGTTATTTGGCCTGTGTACAGAGTGGGGTAGATGTCAGTTTTCTTGATATTTTTCTATCTGATGTTGCATGATGCTCCAGTTTCTGGCAACCTATCAGCTTATATGTTTGTAGGGCCAGACTGAGACATGTCCCATACCACAGTCAGGCATCAGACTACACTGTGAATTGGGCCAGTATATGTAGGTGTATTGTGTGACTGGCAAACATGATGATGGGTTTTGTTCACACAATCCATATACCGTACTATGAATTTGGCTTACTAGTATGTCACTGTGACTGTGGTGTGATTGGTTGTGGGTATGCACTTTCACACTGGTGTCTGTTACTCTGTGCTGCTACATTCCTGTACTGCCATCTATATCTGCCATTACATGTGTGTTCCCCCATAGCAAAATGTGTGGGTTGCTGCTGTGTCAGTCTGCCTGTAGTTTACACAGTGCTTGGTAACATGCCCAGCAGATGAGTGTACTTGCACTAGTGTGATGTTATGTCCAGATATTTGTCATATGTACTGTTGTCTGGCCGCCATAGGTGTTGTGTATTTCTGACAAATCAGTGGTGTGATGTGTAGATGTACGTCATTAACTAGTGGGAAGTAAGTGGGCTTGAGAATTGTGCTCTTCCAGTTCTGATATGTTAGAACAGACAGGAGGGTGTAATTGCATCAACTGTGTCAGCTTATTTACTTCAGTATTTGTAATATATCTCCCTTTTCATGGCTTTAATCCCCCCTTTGTCAGGCTTGGTTCTGCTTTATTGCACTAAGGAGTTGTGTGTATATCTCTCAACTGACTAGATTGTGTCAGACTGTCCAGGTTTATTGCTCATATTTGTGGTCTATTCCACTGACTCATTACTGTAGTTTGTGTGGTATTGCACTGTGATGATGTTAGGATGTCTGTCATTAAGTGATGGTGTACATTTAAATGTCATAACTGCCTTCTCTCATGACATGTATGCTGACACAAAGCTTGTTACTGTAGCAACATTCTACATTTATAAATTCAATACTTAAGTATTATGTCCCCCCGCACTAAGAGGTGGAGATGTATGGTGCTGAGGTATGACTCCACTGCGTTGTGTGCATGTGTGTGTGTGTGTGTGTGTGTGTGTGTGTGTGTGTGTGTGTGTGTGTGTGTGTGTGTGTGTGTGTGTATATATATATCTGTGTATGTATGTATGTATGTATGTATATATATATATATATATATATATATATATATATATATATATATATATATATATATATATATATATATATATGTACATATGTATATCTAGAATCCTTTATATATGTATATATGTGTGTTATACACCTTCCCGTATTTATCTCACCATAGTTATCATATATGTGTATAATTAGAAATAAATACATGACTGTTTCCATAGTGTTTGATTCAGAACAAGGTGGTAAACATTTCAAGTAGTAAATGTATTTTTTTCACTACTCTTCTGTACCCGTACTGAATGATATATTTGAAAAATCAACAGGCATTTGTACAACTCAGAGGGTAAAGTGGTACATTGTTCTGACTATGCTGTACAGGATTCTGTGTTTGAGACTTAAAAGAGCTATTTTTTGGTGCCGGCCAGAACAGTGACCGATGCAGACAGGGTTATTAAAGCAGTTTTAAGCAGTCTTCCTCAGCTTCACATCAGCATAATGATGACGGACCTACTCACCAGTCCAAGGGATACCAGTAGCACTGGTGAGGTCATGTGTGAGATGGTCCTAGGCCTCCACTTTGTATTCCAAAAGCTGATACTGACTCAGCAGCAGTCTCACTTCATGGTTTTGCACAAGGAGTCTGAACATAACCCTGGACTCCTAGATGACCCAGTGTTGCGCCCGAAAGTGAACACCCTCTCCAACTCCATCCATGGTGCCTACAGTGAGGAGCTACTACTGGTTATGGGCTGCATTCCCACCTACAAGGTTTAAATAGGGCTGATTTCCCAGACTTTGCTGTGATTAGATGATTTTGAAAATGCTGAGCTAAGATAAGGTCTGGGCACACCTACTTAGCTTGGGAGGCACTGCTCAAAGAGATAGCTGCTAAGCAAATCTTACCAGTGCACAAATCTACTTAGCTACAGTAATTCCTGCTTAGCATTCATGTTTCAGCATTGCTTACAGTACCTTAGCATAGCTGCGCATAACTTAGCATTGTTCAGCTTTCAGTTTTTGGGCTATCATGATAGTGAGTTTCATTCATCATTTAGGATAGCTTAAGATATGTATGTTGACCTTATAACATCCCCCTATGTGCTTTTCTGACATTACATTTTGTGTGACTACATCTATGGGACACTTGTGTTTCTAATGGGGTTTCACAACTTCAGTACACTGACACCTCACATCTGGGCCTTCTACACTACTTTGGTTGAGAAATATAAGTTACTAAACACATAAATATACAAATACATTAGAATTGTACTGATTTCACATACAAAATGGAAACAGCTGTAGGGAGGCTTGAACGGCTACCTGCAAAGCATACATTCTAACCACTACACTATTGCATTACTGCTTATGTGGGATGACTATAGGGATTTAACTTCTTGTGCTGTTTAAGCTGGGCTAGGCATAGCTAAGCAACGGGCACACCCATGCAGCTACGCTTAAACTTTATTGCAGATGTGGAAAAAAAAAATATTTGTTGGGGGCTGTGCTTTGCAAATGGTGATGACATATAACTTTTCACAGTATGTCCGCATTTTTACCTTATATTCTTGGTCTACCTTTCATAAACTTGTGGCTTTCTGGCATATCATTAAAGATTGAAGTGTGAAAATAATGACAACACATTTGCGTTTTAAACTCATACTCTTGAGAAAATTCAAGCTAATGCAAAATCTGTTATTCTATCATCTTTCTAAGTTTGTAATAGCAATATTTAAAAGTTGTCCCCTATTTTATGGCTTTGTTCAGATTCCTTAATCTAAAGGGCTAAGAGGTGTGACGAGCGGTCTCACTCTCTTCGTATGGCAATTCTGGTGTGCAATGGGTGTGTGTATTGTGAAAGCACTGCTCTCAGACATGCTCCCTGCACTCGTACACATCCCCATGTATGTATTAGAGCATGGCAGTGCACCTTCATGAATATGCATGATGCGCTGCCATGCTGCATGGGAACAGTCCCTTCCATGCAGGAATAAGCTATTTCTGCACGGAAGTTAGATGAATCCCACAGACTGCCATAATCTTAAAGAAAGCACCCAATAAAAGCAGCAATTACCTTCTTACTATCAGCTTCCCATATAAGCTGATCAAATACAGGCACTGCCCCTTTCTAACAAACTACTAAATATATCTCTGCACGTCACCTTCACATCAACTTAAATAGGACCACTACATTATATAGACGTAACTTTTAAGAAGCTTTTTGGTGAAAAGAACTTCAGCAGGCTACACCTTATAAACTGGGAAAAATATGCACATTGAACTGAAATTTGAAATGATAAACCAAATGGTTAGAAATAAAACATTTCTTATTTAACCTCAATGAGTATCACTGTTTCAAAGATGTAGACTCATGAATCCCCAAACCCTAATCCTTCCCATGCATACTCTGTATCTCATTATATCCTACCATTCTAAATCCTTGGAGAAAAAAATAATAATGTAATAGTTTAAAAAACACTAGTCAAACTATGTTTCTTTAACTCCACATGGTATTTTAAATATTACTTACTAAACTATCTCCACCTCCTTCTTCTATTCACTGCACAACAGTAGCTTTTCCTCTCCTCTTACCAGTCCTTCTGTTTTTCCCTAACTCCCATCTTATACATACCCCTAATAAAACTCTATGCCTTCTTCCCCTTTCTTTTACACTACTACTACTGTACTGGAAAATCCTTTTTGTAAAACATTCTTTCACTTTACTTTCTTTTACTCTATAACAAACTTGTTTGTCTTCCTACTAGCTAAATGCGCATCCATCCATCCATCCATCCTCATCCCATTTTCCCATTTTTTGCATATGGGGTTGGGGTGTCACTTCAGCAGTGACAATCATCTCAAGCCAAAGTTTTACAATGCCTGGTGGCTAACCCTGCCGCGGTAGTTCATTCGTACACTCCCTCAGACACACACTCTCACCTATGGCCAATTTAGAGTGTCCAGTTCATCTACTGCACGTCTTTGGAATGTGGGAGGAAACTGGATCACCTGGAGGAAACCCACTTGACAGCAGGGAGGACATACAGAAGGCACACCAGCCAAGAATGAAACTGGAAAAACTCTTGCTGTGAGGTGACAACCCTAACTGCTGTACCACTGCAGCCACCCTCTAGCCCTCTAGCTAAATTCCCTCTAGCTAAATATAGCTAGCTTCCTTCTGCCTAAATATATTTGTTTGTTTTTCTAATGCCTAATTTCTCTCAGCCAAATGTTTCTAGCTGATAGCGTGTTTGCTATGTTAATTTATGATTTTTTTGTAATCTTGTAAAATTTGCAGCAAAACTTGAGTCGTTACCATGTTATGCCTTAAACCTCCTGTAGTAAAGGCACATGGGATATAGGTAAATGGCCACTAAGTACAGACTAGTAGTGCAGCTACATGGCTTCTGAATGCCCATGATTTGTTTATGTATTTATTTTACATCTTTACTGGAACATTCAGGCCAATACATTATCAGTACAGTGGATTGTTTGACCATGCTTTAGAAACGCAGAGCTTAAAATAAGCCTGATATTCATAACATTAGGATGACATCAAAATATCCCACATAGCATCCAAACCAAAAGGTAGTAAGAGAAAACAATTAGGAAAAAACTACAGGAAAACCCCAGCAAAGCTAGAATTTTCACTGTCTAATAACATAAACCTCCTTTAGTGGAGGACCATGGGATATATACAAATGACCCCTTAAAAATGTGTGCAATGTTCTGAACTAATCCAATATGGTGTTACTCACACTAATCCTAAATATATAGTTAATATATTCAAACACAGTTTTAGTGCTAATTTTGTCACAGAAATCACCATTAAAATCTTACAAATCTCTGAGCACTGTATGGCCTCTAAATCACCTAGAACCTTATTTTGCACCACTGAATGGCTAGTCCTGCTATGGCACATAGTCTGTGATCTCCTATCTTGAGGATACTGGACACTGCAGTATATGCTCAAAGTGTTGATCTATACAACTCTACCCCTATAGGGCACCATGTAGAGTCTGTGCTGTTGCCCACATAGCTCCATTCTTTGGTGTGTTCAAGTTAAAATCACTCGGCATGTTTTATAGAGGTGAGAGGAACCCCATAGAGACACAAAGAGAACATGCAAACTCTACACAGACATCGGTTAGAGGCAAGGATCAAACCATGTGAATGGGAGGCAAAGACCTTAACCATTAGGCCAAATGGTCTACAAAATGCATTTATATATGGCTGTGCTTGAGGCAACATCAATTTGGGCATATGATGGTGTGCTAAAGCTTTCAAAGCTGAACAATGGTCATATCCTAGGCAAGGATTTAACCAAAATACCTTAGTCTACTGCAGCAGTGATCTAAATATTCAACATATATGGATTATAAAATTATTAAGAAAATCATACAAGTGAGGTCATCTAAGGTAATGGGGCAAACAGTGAATAATGAAAAACATGGGACTTAGAAAAAACAAGCTAAAGATATGCTGTTGATAATAAAGGAAGTTGTGGATTCCAACACAAGGGGGCTAGGAATGTAGTAGTGCGTGATGTACATAAAGCATTTGATGGTGTAAAGCATGAGGAAGTGTGGGAGGTATTAAAGATTTATAATCTGAGTGACAAAGTCATAAAAGTTTTTAAAATGGTATATGAACATACACGGAACAAGGTGACAGCAAATCGACAGGAAAAATAAATCGAAGTGCAGAAAGGAGTGAAGCAAGGCTGTTCTATAAATGGAGCATTATTTACTTCAGCAATAAATGCTGTGGTATTTGAGAGCAGCAGGAAAATTCATGCAAGTTTTAAGATAGATACATGTGTATGATTTGGTGTTTATCATGTAGAATAACGAATCAAGGAAAGAAAGAATTTGCGCACTGGAATATATGTTAAGGGTGGCTGGATTAAAGTAAAAACAAAAGTAAGGTTTCTGGAATTGTGAAATAAAAACAGGAAAGATGTATTTCACTAATCTACAGGTAAGCATACTGGGCATAAGAGATCAGCACTATGAAGTTAGAATGAAGTCATGGGAATATATTTTATAGGAAGTATGAAGCAGTACTGTGATGTACAATGCTTTTAAGATGTCTTAAAAAAGCAATATGCATGATTCATGTGTAGACATTAGGGCGGTTGAGTTATCTGGGGGAGTAAATGCCTTTTCAGCAAGTAAATAAAGAGTTTTTAGAGATAATAGTTGGGGTCATATGGGGTTAATATCTGTACCCAATTTAGTAAGGGATGTTAGACTTTAGAAGAAATGATGGTGGGGTCAGGGACAGACAGGAAGAAAGCAAGACGAAACGAGGGTATCCAGCAAAGAGGTGGATGGATTGTGTGAGAGAAAACCTGCGATGGTCAGGTATGAGTTTCAAAGAAGGTAGGAGATTGACATGGAATATAAAGAGAGAGATGGTGATAGTTGATACAACACTCCAACAAAATACAATAATGGGAAGAAGGGAGTTGATGATGATGACGATGATGACATGACCCCTAAAGTCATTTGAGAGCATGTTCTACCTGTACTTCCAAAAATTAAAACAACTTACGTGGGCACAGGTAATTTGCCTGGGTGCCTAATAAATAGGGTCACACATGCCCTCACTGAATCCCTCCTGAACCTGTTTAACTTAACCCTAATCACAGGGTATGACCCTGAGATATGGAAAACACCTGTTGTAATGCTCATTCCTAAAGGAGGTTCTGTCACAGATATCAGGAACTATAGACCATTCAGCCAACTAGCCTCATCTGTAAGGCCATGGATGTATTATATCTGACTTTGGTAATTGCAATATTCAAAACTCCATACAACTGGATGTGCACATTTTTTTGAAAGATGTGTCATTTCTACTTAATTTAGTAAATTTCTTTGAGGAGGTCTCCAAGAAAGTAGATAATGGTCATTCAGTGTACACATCATATTTGGATTTGGCAAATGCCTTCAACACTATGCCACATACTGGCATTGTAAATAAGCTAACAGATCTCAGAGTAGTTCCCTGTGTGGTAAGATGTGTTGTCAGTTGGCTAAAAGACAAAATCCATGTAATAAGACTGGCAGATGTTTCTTCATAAAGCTAGACAGAGAAATTAGTGAAGTACTGCAGAGTTCAGTTTTGTAACCCTCCCATTTTTGGCTTAAACTTTTCTGACCTTAATACCATAAAACCCAACCTATCGGTAACCGTATTTTGCTGATGACTATACGATGGGTGCTTCGGTTAATGCTGCTTCTGATGCAAACTGCTTATAGTGAGAAATAAACCTTGCAGACCAGTAAAGTACAGAGAAAGGGCATAAACTAAATATGAGAAAGTGTGGTATTGTAAAATTTGGCAAACATCCTGCATCAACTTCTTGCAGTCTAGCTATTACTCCAATTCAAGCTAACATGGCAGTCAGGGACCTTGGCATCTGGTTGACAATTCACTCTCACTTTAACATCAAGTTGCAATACTAGTCATGGAAATCCTTTTATCCAGTCCAACTGATGTAAAAATGTATCTCATCCATGTCAAAATAAGTAATAATTACTCTGTACTTAGTCCTTGTTTGATGCATTACAGAACACAGTACTCAGTTCAGTAAGTACCTAGCCAAACATATTATGCAACTAGAAAGACCCCAAAGGTTCCTAACTAAAACACAGATTATTGGTTTAAAAAACTCAACTCTAAAGACAGGCTCCTAAAGCTCTGTCCTGATACAGTGTCTCTAATAAACTTCTGCAGGAAGAATTATACCCAGCATTCCATGCCATCAAATATCCTATCCTACTGTAGCTCTTGTACATCCGTGAAACAAACAGGTCTACAAATATTCAGGGAAATTATTTAAACCTCTCCCAGCTCCTAATTAAAACATGTTAGATGAATATATTTATTACCCAGTGCATGCCCTATCTTTGGAACAAACTGCCCTTACACATTTAACTCACTTCCTTCAGTAGAAACCTAGACAATTGTAATAGCATCCACAAATTTATTTCTGTCCTCTGAAGTTTTCCATCCAGAAGGCAAGGGATACCCTTTGAAGTTAGGTACTTGCAAGTCACATATTAGTATCATAACTCATTTGCCTTGTAAATCCTACACACACACACACACACACACACACACACACACACACACACACACACACACACACACACACACAAAAATGCAGCAGTAAGATTTTGTCAGGCATTATAAGGAACAGTATGCAAAAGTAAAACACTCCATGAAAACAAACACATATTACAATACAAACAAAATAAATATAAAAATTACATAAAAACCCAATGGAATGAAGACAACAAATATACCATCAACTAAACCAACTTAAGAAAAATATTGGGGCCTGGGACTCAATAGTACTTATCTATTTTTTTTTTGTTTCTTGGGAGATACCAACAAAATGATTAACCTTGTAAATATTTGTATTGTACAAAAGCATACTGGCAGTTAAATCAGCTTAAAAAGTGATTGACGTTATTACTGTTTGCATATATGTGCATCTTTCATTTCTTGGAGTTGCAACAAAATGACTACACTTGAGAAAATGTTTGCAGCTATGTTACCTAGAAAGCAGTAAACATGCTTATAAAGCATGGTGCTACTGATATATTGGTCTCCTCATATGGACTCTTTCAACTGCCAGAACTTAACTGAGGTATTGTGTAGTGTTAGTACCTGTTCCATGGCCTTACAGATGAGACTGGTCAGATTTATGGGTCTATACTCCCCCGGGTCTGTTGCTAAGCCAACTTTGTTGATGTGAATAAATGTTACTCTTCTTCATTCTGCAGGAACAAAGCCTGTGGTCAGGCTGTGGTTGAATAGGGTACTTAATGGTGATGCCAGTTCATGTTTAAGTTTGTTTAGAAGACAGCCTGTGATGCTGTCTGGTCCCCACAAAAGCTGTGTTCTTTGCCTTAGACAAGGCTTTAATGACCTGCTCTTCAGATATGTAGGTTAAAGGGGAGTTGGTGGCAAGGGCTGTGATAAGTTTGGGGGGGGGGGTAGAAGAGTGAAATTTTAGCAAAATCTGTCCACAGGGATAAGAGAGTGAAAATGTAGCCAAATCTGTCCACCAGCAGGTTTCCTATCTCTGCGGGATCAGTGTGTGTGATACTGTTACTATTTCGGCACATGTTTGGGTCCTACCTTTTGGCTACATACATAGCTGTAAAAGGCCTTATGGTTATATTTGGCTATGATTGCTAAGTTTTTCTCAAAGTTACCATTGGAGGATCTGACATGTTGTCTTATTTGCCTGTTGAAGCTGTGAAGGGTGCTTTTCCATTGTTTGGGCCTTGCCTTAGTTTTCTTAGACAGTACCTTTTTGCAATGGTGTAAAGTTTGTTGATGCTGGATGCCCACCAGGGTGGCTTGTTTTTACTTGGGGCTATAGCTTTGATTCAGTCTGGTCATTTTAAGGGGATCCAGTATCTGTCTGCTTGGGATGACATGATTGACAGACCTCAATGCTTTTCCAGAGATGGCCTGCAAGTGGGTTTCCGGGTACTGGCTAAGGGTCCTGCCACCCCTATAGTGCCTTTTTTAGGTGGTGTTCCAAAGACCAATTTACCACCATAAGAGCTATAGATAAATGCAATCTGAGGGTCATGCTGCTCAACGCTAGAAGTCTAAATCCCAAGATGCACCTCCTTGAAGCACTCCTCAAAATGGAGAACATCGACATTTGTGCTGTAACGGAGGCCTGGTTTAAAGCAGCAGAAAGCACCCCTGCGCTAGCAGGCGATAACTCATTACACACCTTTTGGCCCCAGAACATGGACTGAAGCTCCAAAGGCAGTGGTGTCTCCATATTCATAAGGGATATGCACACCTCCAGACTAGTAGCCCAGCATAATGCATCTGAGATACTCCAGGTACAACTAACATTGGGTAAGATGGCGATTCAGGTCGTAGCCTGCTATAGGTCCCCAAAAATGTCCCAAGACTCACACTTCACATTCCTAAGCTCCCTGGAAACTATTAAGATCCAACCCAACAATCTCATACTAGGTGACTTCAACAACCCCTCCATCAACTGGGAAAACTACTCATGCACCAGTGCACTGGCCCAACACTTCATGGAATTCATCATTTCCAATGGCTGGATCAGCTCATTATTACCCCCACTAGAGGAAGCAACATCCTTGACCTGGTTATTACTAACATGGGCAACCATTGCTCTACACCAGTAGTCAATTCCTCCCTGGTTAGATCCTACCACAAACTATATCACCATGGAAATCCACATCTCACCCACACCCCCTCCCAAAGGTATCCACCATGAGAAACTTCTCCAAAGCTGACTTTGGACTCCTAAAAATAGAGGCGGCTAATTTCACAGCACTCATGAAAATAGAAAATAGATGCATGACTGCCGAATTATACACCAATGCACT
Organism: Protopterus annectens; assembly: GCF_019279795.1. Taxonomy (NCBI): domain Eukaryota; kingdom Metazoa; phylum Chordata; order Ceratodontiformes; family Protopteridae; genus Protopterus; species Protopterus annectens. Next base: position 155,121,863 of record NC_056731.1, read on the forward strand.
GTACGAACATGTACATAAATGCATGGAACTAGCTATACCCAACAGAACCAAGACACTATCCTCCAAAAAAAGGAATCCAGTCTGGTGGTCCCCTGCCATTAATAAACTATACAACAGAAGGAAGAAACTGTTGCAAAAAAAGGTGAAGTCCCAGAACTGGAAAAATTCCCTTATCAGCCTCAACAAAAAGTTGAGATCTCTCATTAAAACCTCCAAAGCCGGCTATGAAGGCAGATTTGAGGCACAGACTAAAAACAACCACAAAGCCTTCTATAGTTATAGCAAGAATCTCCACGGCAATACCCAGATTTGCTCTGAGTTACTGCACAATGGTACCTCCTATACTGAGCCAACAGATATTGCCAACATACTGGCCAACAGATTCAGTGCCATCTTTACCTCTCTCTCCCTCCCTAAAGGACCAATCTCAATACCAGAAGAATGCCAGGCACCCAGCATTACTGCAGCACAGGTTAAAAGTGCATTGTCCAAGGCCAAGAATACAGCTTCAGTGGGACCCGACAATATCCCTGGCTGTGTTCTACATTAATTACAAAGTGAACTCGTACCACATCTGTGTGCCCTGTTCACTTACAGCCTCACCTCAAGCTTTGTCCCTACCGAATGGCGCACTGCTACAGTCATCCCTCTTCATAAAGGAGGAGCAACTACAGACCCTGGAAATTATCACCCCATTAGCCTGATGTGTCTGATATGTAAGGCTATGGAGTGCATCATCAGGGACCTAATTAACAAGGATATAGGAAATCTCCAAACTCTTGATCCCACGCAATTTTGGTTTTGTAAAGGTAGATCATGCCTGCTCAACCCGGTTGACTTCTTTGAGCCAGTCACCAGAGCTCTGGATGAAGGTAAGGCAGTTCATACAGCCTACCTTGATCTGGCCAAGGCCTTTGATACCATTTCTCACTCAGGAATTATTGATAAACTCAGCAAACAATAGGTATCAACCCCTATATTGTTAGGTGGGTTGCAAATTGGCTCACAGATAGAACCACCAGTGTGAAAGTAGCAGATTTCAAGTCAGACTACCGAGTGCAGTCCCACAGAGATTGGTCCTGGGTCCTCTCCTGGTTGGCATCTACTTCTCAGAAGTCCAGGCCAACACAGAGGGACTCTAACTAACCAGGTTTGCAGACAGCTGCAAGCTGGGAGTATTATTAACTCCCCAAGTGATGCAGACAACCTAAAGAAAGGCCTCACTAAGACCAATGGCTGGTTTTGAAACCATGGCCTTAAGCTTATTGCCAAAAATGCATCGTCATCCCCTTTGGGAAAAACTCAGTTCCCACTAATTACCACATCGATGGGAGCCCACTGAACACTGAAGGCATTATAAGAGATCTAGGGACACAGGTTGACAGCAACCTCTCCTTCGACCACCACATTGCCACTGTGGTCAGAACATCCTTCTATGTGGCACACCTCATTACCAAGGGTTTTGCATCCAGGAAGAAAGAGATCATCACTTCTCCCTACTCTTCCCTCATTAGACCAATCATAGAGTATAATGCCCCATTTGGCATGTACCTCACTAGACACCTGCAACAGCTAGAGAGGCCACAAAAGTACCTCATGAAGAGGATCCTAGGCCTTAAGCACATGTCCTATATGGACAGACTTAAAAACCTCCAGCTATTTTCTGTCTCATATCGTCTACTAAGAGGTGATATCTGCTTGACTTACAAAGCCATGTCTGACCCAGAAATGCTACATCTAAAGAAATTCCAATCCCTCTGCACCACACACTCCAGAGACCTCAACCTCATTACCACAATCGACAGAACATGCTGGAGGGTTAGGTTTATAAACCCATACACTGCCCATGTTCTGAAATAGACTTCCCATACATGTCAAGCAGAGAACCTCACTGGCCCTCTTCAAGAGAAATCTTGATGAGTGAATGGGAAATAGAAAGTTCAGTCCGGGGATCACTCCAGTGGCTCTACTTGATAGATGAACTGGAACTAATTTTGGGTGGCACAATGCCAGGGCACTTCTATGGGCTAGGCTTGTAAAGGCTCCAGGGACATTAGCCGAGTACACACCTTTGAACCTATGATCCTATGAACAGTGGTGTCTATGCACTTACACAAATGATTGTACAGGGCTTTGGTGTAACCTTTGGTGTAGTGAATGCATTTAAACCTTCCCTTAGGAGGATATAGTTTGCCTTAGTGAAGATTTTTTAGTCTAACTTTGCCCTTTGTGAGTTCTGGTGTTAAGGCCAATTTGAAGGTGACTGATTTGTCATCAGATTTAACTATTGAGAGTCCCACAGTTGCAGTGGTGTATCTGTTTGTCATGTTAGTGAGGACCAGATCAAGTATATTTGTTCCTGTTTTTGGGGTTTGAACAATTTGTTCTAGGGCATTTCAGTTAACAAAGTCAAGGAACTTTTGTGCTAGTGAGTTAGGGCTACAGTAGGTTTCCCACTTGATGGTGGGATAATTGAAATCCTCCATAATCAGAGTGTTTAGCAATATTTGGATTGACTCTAGTTTGGTCAAGTAGGTCTCGTGCACATCATGAGCCATGGAGTGGGATCTATAACTAGCTATGACATGAATAGGGGTCTTACCCACAGTAATCTGAACCTGGAATAACTCTATGGAGATGACCTGTCTAACTAGATGGGAAGTGAATTTCTCTGTAATATAGAGAGAAACACTGCCTCCTTTGGTTCTCACACATTCATTTTGCAGTCTGAAGGTGTGGTAGGCATTGTAGCCTTGTAAGGTCGGGGTACTCTCTGAGGCCTTGAACCAGGTTTCTGTGACTGCACAGACATTTGCATCCTCCAGTGATAGGAGTGCTTCCAGGGTGTGCAGTTTTTGGTTTAACCTCCTAGCATTTAGCAGCATAATCCATGTTTTGTTATGACTGGCAATCTTCACATTGACAATTTTGTTTTTGAAACCTTGCCTAAAAAAGACAGGCACTACGGGGGAGGCAAGAGCTTTTGGCAGCAGCCAAAAGCCTAGTGGTGCCAGGTGCAAACAGTCTCTGGTAAATGACACCAAAAACTAAGCCAGTAATTGAAATCAATCAATTTTTGTTTATGTTGTGGCATCATTCTAGGTGAAGGTAATATGCTGCTCATAGCTAGGGACATACATACCTGCCAGGGACACATACTCAGAGAGCTCAATCATGTCTGTTTTCATATACTCCAGTGAGGTATGTCTCAGGTCATTCACTGCAACATGAGCTATGATAGAGTCATAATGGTAAATGTTGCTGAGAGACATGAACACATGCATGACCCTACGAATCCTGGCACCGGACAGGCAGCTGACTGTGACTTCCTTATATAACCTGATGAGGGGACATCCATATGTCACACTATGGAGTCTCCAAAGGCAAGAAAATTTGGTTTATGAGTGTTATGCCTTAAGGGTTTAGTAGGTAAGATACTAGTGTTGCTGTGTGTCTTGGGTGCTGTGGGAACTGTGTTAGGTGTAGCAGTCTTGTGTTTTGGAGATCTCTGGTGTTTCAGCAAGTTTTTTGAGAGAACCTTCCCATATGTTGATTTATGTGTTGGATGTGTACTGTGTGTATGAGTAGTGGTGGGTGAGTTGACAAACTCTTCAGTGTTACTGTTTTAAGTGATAGAGAGAAGAGTTTCAAGATTCTTGGTATAGATATATCTCATCTCTAGCACTCTTTACTAGAGTGAGTTATTAGTAGAGGGTTGTCTATGTATATGAGGCAGTGGCTACACTGCTTCAGGAGACCCAGCAAGGCTAGCAGAAGAAACAGGGGTAGTCCAACTGTCCATAATGCTAGGTTTGAAGAACTGTCATCACAAAGGGGTGCTTTTAGGACTGGTCTAGGAGGTGCTCTGTAGATGGGTATTTCTAATGGGATTTTTGACTGGTTGTTTAATAGGTCACAGCTCACAAGCAATACTTCTTAGACCAGAGATGTACTAAAGATGAGGACTACACTAATGTACTACAGCTGTATCTGAGAGAAAATTTGTTGAAATTATCTATCTGGCTATGGCACACAATTGCGAGGCAGTGTGCAGTGCTGGGTGACATGCAAACAAGCAGAAACCCGCTCAAACACAGGGCTTAGATACCAGAAGCTAAAAACTTAAGAAAACTCTAAAAAAACTTAAAAGAACCAACAAGGATGCTTACTCCAAGTCCAAGACCAACCACCCTTCACCAGACAGGCTCCAATCAGCACACTTCTCTCACAAGGGTACAGAAGATCCCCTTCCGACCAAAGATGGCTTGAAAATGTGCTCAGAATACAACACCCACTAGAAACAGACCCAGATGCAGCAAACTTGTATCTGGACAATGCTACAGCTACTAGCTATACTAATTTATGTGGGAAACACTAAAAAATGTTTTAAACTGCAAAAATACAGCAAGGAGACAAATAACTGATTTGTTTGCTGCTTAAAACATTTCTTGGTGGGAAACAGAATAAACAGAACAGATGCTTTGCAGACAGTGAAAAGTCGCAACAATTACTTTGCAGTCAATGAAAATACTAAAAAGCTTTGCAAAAAGTGGAAACAGAAGCAAAACACGATTTAGCAGGCACAGTAAAGCAGACAAATACAATACAAACAGTTCAGTTTAGTTTACAGTATTAAAATACAGGATTAAATAAGCAGAATACAATACAAAGTGCAGTAAATAGTATAATCAAGCAAAAAAAAAAAAAAACAGGCAACTTATAGTTTTTGGGAATCTCTGAAGCCTCTAGTCATCTGGTATTTCAGCTCAGAGTTGTGACTCAAATTGTTAATGCTTGGAGACATGTTGTCTCACATATAGGTTCATAAGTTCATAGATTAATAGTAGGTTAACTGCTCTTGTGAGC